>NC_141138.1:48566892-48890745 GCF_053477565.2 Lygodium microphyllum
CTATGAAATCCAATGTTGACAACGCATTCTATAATCTTGTCACGCCATACCATGGGTGCTTGCTTTAGCCTATACAAGGCCTTACAAAGCCTACATGCATAATCTGAATGACTCTCATCTACATAACTAGGTGGCTTCTCCACATAAACTTCCTCTTGTAACTCCCTTTATGAGAATACATTCTTTACATCCATTTTATGCATGATTCAACCTCTTGATGCACCCACTACTATGGCAGCCCTTATAGTGGCCATTTTAGCTATCCAAGCAAAAGTCTTCTCATATAATCAATAGCATGAGTTCGTTCATACCCTTTGGCAACATGTTGTGCCTTATAGCACTTTATAGATCCATCATATTATACTTGACCTTGTAACCCCATTTGCAATCAATACCTTTCTTGCCTTCATGTAAAGGCACTAATTCCCATGTGTCATTATCCATAAGTGTAGCCATTTTTCATACATAGCATGATCCTAATACTCATTATGCACTACATCCTCAAAACAAGTGGATTCTACATTCTATAGAACCTAAGTCATGTATGCATAGTGATGAGCTACATAGCTAGTATATATCAAAACACAATACTAGTGAGTTTGGGAATTCCCATTTTTTGAATACTAAAAAGGTGGCACCCGGATAACATGTCGATCAGTTTCTCAAAACCATATGATGTGACCTATCATTGAAAACTGCTTGAAAAATGGAATCTATTGAGCTATAGAGCGCTCAATTTGTAGTGTTCAAGTTATGAAAAATCCAAAGATTTGACCACGTGTCCCAAACTTATGGAAATTTTCCATATTCCCCTATATGGTGTTTCAATTGCTATGATGGCTTTCTTACTCTACTTGCCCTACATGGACCTGGATCACTACCAAGTGCTTTAGCATCCTCTTATACCTTTTGCACACTAGGTGTTTTAATAGAGAAAATCCCAAACTTCTCATCTAATCTCTGCTCAAAGCCATGCTCAAAGCCATCTGAATCAACATCAACATGAGAGAAACCCGATGATACATTTGTCATAATAGGTGAGTCCCCAACTTTCTCTTTATCTTTTCTTGACATATACGATGTACTTGGTGGAGTAACATGTGACCTCAATCTAGCACTCCAAGGCCTATCAACAGAACCATGAGTAGGAAACTCTTGTGGTCCACTCAATGTTTGTGACTATTGATCTATTTTCTACATAGCCACACTCTCATGCTCATCAATCCCAATTGTATTCTACACATTATTCTACCAGCTATTCATTTCATTTTTTGAAAATCCATGCTAGCTCTCAGCTCACATATAATAGGGTTATAACATTTAGATTCCTTCTACTCAAGAGAATATTCAACATATACATATTCTTCTACTTTGGGATCCAATTTTTTGTGCAACTCATCAGGAATTGTCAAGGACTGGACTAGAGAGAGAGAAAGGTGAAGGGGAGAGAAGACTGTAGAAGAGAGAGAAGGGAGAGGAGTGTAGAAGAAAGAGAAAGAGAGTGATAAGGAGAGAGAAAAACTAAAAATGAGAGAGAAAGACATAAAGAGATGAGAAGCCATAGAAGCTATGAGTAAGGTGATGAGAAAAGAGATAGTAATGTATTAACGTTTCAAAAGATCTGAAAAATTACATGTCTCTCCCTTTTATAACTATGTCAATGTGACATGGTATTACTATTATTTCTACACTAAGCATCTCTTCTTCCTAGCTTCTCCATCCTGTCCCAAAGGTTTTTCCCCTAAAAAACAAACTTACAAAAGTTGAAAAGGATGGATGAAATAGAGTACTAATCTGTTTTCAGCTATACAAATGGGGAAGTGAATGAAATATTAAAGACATATGGATTGAAATGAAGGAATGAAAGTAAACCTAAGCTATATACATGATCAAGAGTGCTTCAAAAGTATTTGGAGCCTTAAAGTCTTCAAGAGATAGACTCAAAATGAAGAAGATAGCTTACTATAAGTACAGACCTTGCCGAACCAAATCTGCCATAACTTCTAGTAGAAGTGTCCAAATGAAATATGCCACATGTCAAAATGTAGCTCTTGAAGAGTATTTTGATCTTATGTAGGTGACATAATTCTAAAAATTGGGTAGAATAAAAAGTATTTTAAAATAGTCTATTGTTCAGACTCTGTATACACCATAATCTGGCTCCATAGTCATTATGCTTCAACCCCACCAATGTGTCTTGTACGTAGTAAGGAAACTCATCTAATATTGAATTAGGCCTCCAAGAAGCTTCTTCAAATGGAAAAAATCTCCATTTAATCAAAGATTCAATGATAGAGTGAGAGCGAAACTTCTTCTCACGTTGACCTAAGCCTTAGGGATGTACTGAATAAGACCTTCTTCATCAGTAGGTGGTAGCTCATCAATTGTATCAACAGGAGCATCATAGAAAGTCTTGAGTTGACTAACATGGAATACATTATGAATCTTAGTGGAAGAGGGTAGTTCCAATCTATATGCCAAGGCTCCAATCTGCTTGAAGATCCTATAGGGTCCATAAAACCTGGTGAGAAAACTTGTTATTGGATCCATATTTCAAAGTAGAATAACAAGACTTGGGCACCTTTAGCAAAACTAATTCTCCTTTTTGGAACTCTAAGGGTCACCTCTTCTCATCTACATACATCTTCATCTGATCTTGGGCTTCCTAAGATTCATCTTACATTGCTAAAGAAGGGTTTGCATTCTTTCCAATTCTTCTTTTCCATGAGGATTGATTTTCTCATTGAAAATGATTGTGGGTAAGGGCACCTTATAGCCATACATAGCCTCAAAGGGTGAAACTCCAATGCTAGCATGAGTGGAATTATTGTAAGAAAACTCAGCCAAGTGCAACCAAGAATCCCATGAATTCTGCACATCATGATAAAAATGGTGAAGATAAGTCTCCAACCACTTGTTTATCCTTTCTGTCTATCCATTAGTTTGTGGGTAATAAGCTATAGAAGGAGCCAATTTAGTGCCCATGGATGTGAATATCACTTGCGAAAAGTTACTTTGTCATGAACAATCACTTGAAGTAATCCATCTAATCTTAAAATATGCTCCATAAAATGACTAGCCACTTATGAAGTAGTAAACTAGGCCTTGGTTGGAATGAAATGGGCTATTTTGTGAGTCTATCCACTACCACATATATACTATTCCATACCTTTTTGGTAGTAGGCAAGCTAGTAATGAAGTCCATGGTAATGTGCGTCCATTTGGCCATAGGAATAGGTAATGGTTGCAACAAACCACCTGGCTTATGTATACTGTCATTATTCTACTGACAATGCATACACTTCCATGAAAAAATCCTTGACATCTTTCCACAATCCTTTCCAATAAAAGCTTTTATTGATCTTATCATAGGTTTTAAAAACTCCAAGGTGTCCAACTAAAGGCAAAGAATGCAACTCCTATACATAGTTTTCTATGTAAAAGAAGAAGTAGAGGGAATAACAATCTTGCCATTTAACTAGATTAGGCCATTTTTAAGCTGATAATGTGAGTTATACTTCATGAGAGCTTGCTATAATTTTTGAAAAACATGGCTGAGATCTTCATCCAAAAGATATGCTTCTTGTAATTCTTCAATCCAGGCACTATGTAGCTCAGACATAGCTGAAACTTTACATACCCACATACGAGAAAGAGAATCAACCACTACATTATCTTTGCCCCTCGTATGAGTGATGTCAGAATCATAATTTTGCAGTGTAGCTACCCACATATGCTACTTAGGAGTAAAATTGGACCGAGTGAGGGAATACTTTAGGACCTTGTGATTACTTTGAACTCTAAACCAGTTGCCATACAAATAATGGTATCATTTCTTTATCACATGTAAGATAGCCAACATCTCTTGATGGTCATATATATTCATAGTCATTTCCTTATCTGTAAGCTTGCGACTTTCAAAGGTGATCACTCTATACTCCTATAACAAAATAGCCCCTATGCCTCAACCAGTAGCATCACATTGCATGGTAAACTCCTTCAAAAAATCCGAGCATACTAGAATAGGAGTAGAAGTAAGGAGTTACTTTAACAGGTTGAAGCTACTATCTACAAGTGAATCCCAAAAGAAAGTTTCTTTCTTCAAACTATCAGTCAAAGGAGCTGGATAGCTAGAAGATGGTTAATGAATCAGCAATAAAATGAGGATAGACCAAGAAATCCTCTAAGTGAAGTAGTGATAGGAGGCTTTTGGCCAATCTTTAACACATTGCACCACCTTCTTGGGGTCAACCTGGATCCCATTTTCACTAACAATATGTCCTAAGTAATCCACTTCAATTTGCATGAAATAGCATTTTTTCTCCTTAGCAAAGAGTATGTGATGCTTTAATACACAAAAAATCTTTCTCATGTGTGATAAATGGTCTTGAAGAGTCTTGTTGTAAATCAGAATGCCATCAAAGAAGACTAGGACAAACTAAAAGAGAAAAGGCTACAAAATCTTGTTCATCAGATTTTGGAAGGTAGATGGAGCATTAGTAAGCCCAAATGGCATAACTAGAAAATGGTAGAGCCCTTGATCACTCCTAAAGGCAGTCTTGATTTCATCACCCTCTCGCATATGGATCTGATGTGGTGGAACCTAAAATGGGCCGGCACTGACTAAGGCACTAGCTGAACCTCATGCCCTCAATAAACAACCCCACCTCATGGCCTCATGGACTAGGAGCGTCTATCAAGGGATACACTATCTTAAACACTATTCACTGTGTGTCTATAGTCTGTAGTCCAATAGATATTCCCTTTCCCCGTCTCCTCAGAGGGAGATTACACATATGTCGGCAATAAATGCCACATATCACAGACACAAGGGCACCCCACTGGCTGATTGCCGTGGCCCTACTGTAGCTCTCCTACATCTTGGGGATTGGCCCCTCGATGCGTTGCTTCCACACATAGACATATTCGAAACAAACTCTCCTCTTAGTGCCAATATATTTAACGTTCTAGGAATGCACTTATCCTCACTTATCCATCCCCTTTTAACCCACCGTCTAGACCTACAGCCGGGTTGCTCACTCTCTCTACGTGGGTCAAGTCCTAAAGAAACTAAGTGCTATGCATCCAGGAGCTTGTAATTGATACCATTTAACGATGCTTGATGCAAATGTGTATATGATTAAGTGCTCAAACAATTGAAAAACAGCTTCGTGCATTGTGCAGAACATTTCTTTTCATGTTTTCATACACTAATGCATAATTATTGTAATGAGAGAAGACACCGAGCCTTACACTCGCACTGTACTTCCCTTTATTTAACTTAATGTCATCCTATATGAATAATGCAGAAAATACATCAGATTTTACAACATATTTCAACACTCAAACTCCCCTCTCTCCCTACCATTTAAAGTTTTGCTTGCAGTGATAGGTAAAAGGGTAATTTCATGTGTATTTCGCACAAAATAAGCAGTAAATACTCACAAAAACACATAAATGAGAATAACCTAAGGAAAACCCTCTGCTTTATCCTCATTATACTCTCACAGACACATCCATAATTTTCCATAATTTTTCTCGTTCATTTCCTATTTTTTTCCTTTTTGAAGAGTATTTATTCCTATTTTTCCTTATTTATTATCAATAAAAATAGAATAAAATTAGCATTATTTCAGAGGTGTGGCTCTTGAGTCCTTAAATAGCAACCATGTAGATCTTATTGGTGTTTAGTTTCATGCTTATCCGATTTTAAGCCCAAAAACCCCATTTTTACTCTAAAAATCACGCTTTTCGGGTTTTTTCCATTTATTTCCCACACTTTAAGTGTATATTTTCTAATTTTATTATTATAAAAGTTTAAAACCAGCAAAAAAAAACATGTCCATCAATTTTCAGCCCATATGAACATTGCTAACCTCATCAAATGCAAAAAAAAAAAAGCCATTTTCTTTGTAAAAATGTCATAACCATGTATTTTTCATTATTTTGGGTTTTGAAACTTGTTGCGGGTCTACAAACTAGGGCCCATTTGATGCTCAGCCCGCCTCCATAGTGCAATCTTCCACAGGAACTACCCCTTATAGGAGAGAGAGGGAGGAGAGAGAAAGACTGGAATCTGATCTCTTGAACCAGACAACCATTTGAGGAGTGGACTGGAGCGATGGAGGGCGAAGATCAAGAGTAGGACAGGTCCAAGATCAGGTGGGGAGGTTGCTTTCAACCCCCATCTCTCATTTTTCCCCAAAATTGATGGCGCCTTCTTCCCTGCAATAGGCGGCGAAACCCCCCTCCCCCTTCTCACGAAAATTTTTGGGAGGGCTCCCTAAAGGGAGCCCCCAAAGGTCATAACCTTTGGCATCTATTAAGTCCATTTCTACTTGACTTTAGTCTTGGCCTCTCAGGCACTCCCTCTTCTGCGTCCGGTGTCCAAATTACAATCCGAAAAATTTTGGGCATTCGTCTTGAAGTCGTCCACTGCTGGGCATCTCCCACGGTCTCATCTGACATGCCAAATAATTATAAAGATTCACCAATTGTTGTCAGTGTGGGTCTTTTAAGCCTTTTTCGAGCATTGCTACTTAAAATCGTACTGATTGCCACCGCCGCCTTCGACGAAGTCTATTTTTCCCCTGAAATTTGCAATTTTGGCTATTTTTAAACACTTCTCGACATAAAAAATCATCTATCATCATTGGCAACCACGGGATAGGGCAACTCAGCCCGTCGAATCCCACGAAAAAATCTGCACATAAACACAACCACAAAGAGCATCAAGCTGATACAAAATAGATACACAACACAACACAACACAACTCTCACCCTACCGCCTTGTTAAAACCAAGGCATGAAATCCATGAGGAGTAGGTCTAGCATTATCTGACAGACAATCGAAAGCTAATCACTGACCAACTGCTCCAACACAACCAAGCTAACAAGAACCATTAAAGAGGTCATCCTAAGTGGTGGTCTGAACTACCTACCTAACTAAGGACAACTCAACTAGGAGCTCCTACTAGGTGAGGACTCCAATAGCCTGATCAACACATATTTTCTTTTAGCACATTGGGTCTTTAGCCTTTTATTTTCCATACTCGGGCGTGTAAAAAGGAGGGAGCTGAGCGTAGTGACCCAAGGAGAGCAAGGCTGACTCGTCCCCAGGAACCTACCAGGCCCAAGCAAGGCGACACTTAATCCTTTTCTAACGCTCACTTTTATTTTCGCTCCAACCTTCTTATATTCTTTGTTTTTCAACTAGATGCCACCCCTCGGAAGACAAGGCATCGGCCTCGGGTCGACTCATCCCCAGGAACCTACCAGACCTTCGCAAGGCGATAAACAATAGCTCAAGGATTTTTCTTTCTTTTCATTTCTATTTTTCATAGGGGTTAGAACCCCTTTTTACACACCTCTGTATATTCATATATTGTCGTTCAGATATCTAGGGTTTTGTCTTTTTCCATCATTATTTTAGTAGGCTTCTCTAACTACCTCACAACTAATAGGAACTCCTAGAATGGCCGCCTAGCAGGTCAGCAGAACAGGGTCACTAGAACTCCCATCTAAAATAGGTCTTACAATGCCTGACAATGCCTTGCAGGAGGCAATGACTACTCAGGCCTCCCCCAGACATACAGAGTCTAATCCTGGAAAAGTGATACATGTACTGTGGTCATTACTATATATATGGATAATTTGATCATTATGGATAATAGTGAGACAAAGATTGACAATGTGAAGGGTTTCCTTGAGACTGAATTTGAGATGAAAGATTTGGAAGAGCTGCACTATTTTCTTGGCATAGAGATAATTAGGACTCTAGAGGGTATATGGTTGTCACACGATGCATCGACAATAAACTTCATCCACTGCCTTTCTGTACAGGACAATTGCTATCAAGGAAAAACAAAGTGCATGCTACTTGAACTTCCTCTTTTTAGATTTGGAAAGATTATTCACCAAGTTGCTCATAAATAAATAATATGTAATAGATGCATACCATGATGGGATTGAGGTTACATCAATCTTGTATAGATATTTGCAATCACTAATGTCAACCCACTTTTCCTAGGTTCACTGAAACCTACTAAGAATTCAAGAATCCCCTACAACTTTGATGGCTTGCTCTAAATCTCATAATCAAAGTCCCGGCAAAGACATTAGCCACTTGGCTCGGGGGTTAGGGGATTGAATCTTATTCAACAATACACATAATCCCTCAGCCTTGGTGAAAAATATTACTTTTTCATAAAGAATATAATAGCTAAGGTTCTTGGTCAAAAAAACCATGGGCAAATAGACTTTTTCTAGATAACTATAACAAAGCTCTAAAATACTTAACTTTCATGTTGTGAAAGTAATTGCATGATATAGTTGTGTTTCTCAAATCTCGAATAAGCAGCAATTAATACTATTTGTTTGTAGCCATAAAAACATAGAAGACTTCATCCCTTTTTGGAGCCTTTAACACTAGCATCTTAGATAATTCAATCTTGATATCTTAAATGCCACCTTGCATGGTTTAGTCCACTCAAATATATGGTTGTGTGACAAAAGGTTTGTTTAAGGTAATGAATGCTCAACTAATGCATTGATCAACTTATTATGATAATAACCTATAGATGGAACAAAGCTATGAACCTTCCCAGGACTTTGGTAGGTGGGCTCATTACTACAATAGCACCTACCTTTCCAGGGTCAGTAGCAATTCAAGTTGCACTCACAACATGCCCTAATAGTAAACCATAATGCATCCCAAATACACACTCCTGAGGATTTAGCACTATATAGTACTTATGGTGATGCTCAAAGCACTTGTGGAAGACAATAAGCTATCTATTTCACGTTTGGTAGCCTACAAATCATCTATAAAGACCTTAAGTTCCTCAACAGAGATATTGGCAAATGGCTTATTAGCTATCCTTTGCCATGATCCAAGAGCATTACATACTAAAAGCCATGTAATGGTACACAAACATACCAAAAACTATAATGAATGTCATTTTAAGCTTGTCTTCTTCAACTATGGCCATTTGATTATAGCCTATAGAATAGTCCATGAAAGAATACATCTCTTGCATTGCCGATTTCTTTATAATTTGATCAATAAAGGGCAATAGTGTTCCTTGACCATCTACTTGTTCAGCTCCTTAAAATCCATGCATAAGTGGATCTCGTTATACTTTTTATTTTTGATAACAACAAGCAAGTACCATTCAGTGTGTTCCATAGGGAAGATTAGCCTACCCTTTCTTAGACTCATTAACTCCTAAAAAAAGTCTCACATAGAAGTTGAAAATGCACTCAATGTGAGCTGTTGTCACATGCACTTCGGATGCCATTTCTTTTGGTTGTCTTAGACTATCATCAATCATTTCTAGGATAATAGTGACATATTTTTAAATAGGTAGACCTAGCCTCTTCAAAAAATCTATGCTCATTATATTTATGAGTGAACCTGGGTCTACCAACTTATTTTCAATCAAAAGGCCATAACATACTCACCAGATTGACACCTACAAGCTCCATAACATACTCCATTTTGGGATTTTCTTAGATTCTTGTTAACCTCTGGTGACTACTGAATTAATTGTAGCTAATTAATGTCTAACTTGACTTCACATAGAGCATTCACTAAGTCAAGCTCTTGGAAATATCCTATAGCTTTCTTTTCTTTCCAAACCAATCTCTCCCTTGGTTTCCTAATGGCCTTAGTAGCCTCCTTCACTTTTGATTTGTGCTTATTCTTAACCATACGCTCCTCAAAGTAACCATCAAGTTTAGGAGAACCTATCTAGGTATTACCATCCATAATCTTCTTGTCAATATTGCTAGGTTTAGGGTTAGCTTTGCTCATTCTAGGATCATACTTCTCATCTTTTTTCAATATTTGACCCCTAGTAACCACTCTACTATCGTTAGAAGAAGTATTCTCAGTTATTAGAAGTGTTCCACTAAACTAACACCATTGGCTAGCATCTCTTGAAGAGTGGATTTATGCCTTTGTAGAAATTTCTTAGGGGCATCCTCTTAAGTGTTTCCATCAATTATATGATGATTCACAAGCACATTTTGTTGATTGCCTTGCTAGAGTGAACTTATTATACTCCAACATGTGTTGGCCATATGCCATGAATGTTTAGATGTGGACAATTCTATAAAAGATGTTGATTACCCCACCATTTATAACTAAATCTTGACATGGCTGCATCATCATGCTTTCTAATGCCCATTAGATTCTATTGGAATTTAAGACATATATTGCAATCTAAAGGTATTGTTTCATATCCACATCAGTATAATGCTTAACCATATCTTTTGCTTCTTTCATGATATTAGATGCACAAGACTCATAACCAGTAGCCTTATCGCTATCCCCAATTAGATATAACTATTTGAAGAGGGATTGTAGCTATATGCTCCGTTAGTTTACAATGGGAGCCTTCCCACTACTCAATAGACATCATAGGCATTAGTTGGACAACATTTGGCGTCCCAAGAGCCAGTAATTGTGGAAACCCTTGAATTGGCACCTGACTTAAACTCATATAACTAGTAGGTAATGCATGTAATGGATTATAATCAATTAGCACTGCATTTGATACCACTCTAAAAATGGAGAAGGATTGCCATCTTGCTGCATAGATAGCTTGGATACTAGACTCTATACCCTTTGCTATAGTTATACTTCCATCAATATCATTGAATGTGGTATTACTAAAGTGCAATTGGATGTTAAAGTCCAACCCTCTCAAGGAAAATTGCAAATTAGTAGTTTGGGAGGTAAACACCAAAAGGCCTTGTTTAGTTTTTGAGCATATGCTTTTGTAATCTCATTAAACTCTTGACGAGTCTCATTAAGGACATGCATCTAGTACTACCCACCATTTTTGGGGGATAATCCCCTTGAAAAGTGGTGTAAAATCCTTTATATTGGTAATCAAATTAGTAGTAAGGAAATAATACCATTGGGTTGAATTCTCTTTTAAGGTCATACTAAAGAACATCATATGATGTGAATATTCATTCACTTGATAGTTAAACATAAGCTTTTGGAGATCCTTAATATGGAAATTTACATCCTCATTTGGATCTCTGTTAAATATGGGTGATGGATACCCCAAGGCAGGTAGGGCCACTGTACCTACTAGAATTTGAAGTAGCTTAGTGGGTATTAAAGGTGGATACTACACCATTACTATACATGTAGGGATAAACTTAGAAGCAACAAGAGCATTACTTGTGGCACCACTAGTAGGTAGAGTTGATTCACCAGAGATTCACCACTACATTAGTCCTAGGAGGAGTGAACTACTTACTACTAGTATTCGGGGTAATCTCTTACGCTTATGCAGGCTAGAAATATTTATATTACAAGGGGCTATGAGACCCCTAAAATATGGGATTGGTATGATCAAAGGAGAACTTGCAAATCATCTCGGCATATCTCCTTAATCATTCTTCGTGCTACTCTCATTGGATACACAAGATTTGTAACCTTTGCTCTCGTTTATGCCTAACCAACTCCCTCTCCACTTTTGGACAAAGAGGCATGTACTCTAAAACCAAATTTTAGGCCCTTTTGAGAATCCTAGAGGACTCCCAAGAAATACACCACCTGTCGAGACCTTGTGGCCAGTTGTGAATTATGGCATGCTTTTCCATGTGGCAAATGAGTACTAAACATTTCTGCATCGTTAGACATGTGGCATGAAGTAACATTGTCTCGCACGTGTGGTGATCCACACATAAATATTGCCCACCTCACTTTGAAGGTTACACTTGTGAAAAATTTATCATATTCATCCAATCTTCCAAATATCATTTAAATTTCATTGGTATTTTGAAGGGTTTGTGTGTTGTGTGTATACAAGTAACCATTATTTTGATTATCGTGGGATTCTATGATCTGATCCCCCACCACGCAAATTGGTGTTCCTCTACCCCTAAAACCATGTTTTGTGCATGGTGTGGTTCGGCTATCCTAAGCATTTTGTTGTTATTTTTGTTTGTCTCCTTGTCCTTTGTTGGTTTTTTTGAACTTGAGGGCTCTATTAGTCTTTATTTTTCTCTCCTTCATTTGTCTAGTTAGTGGTACTACCTCTACTTGTTTACTATGATCTTATGGTGTGGATCTCTGCATCCATGTGGGCACCCATTGCAATCAAAATCAATGTAGTGAGGTCAAGCTTATAATGTTCCTTGCCATGCAATCAAAATCATAGTTAATGTTGGGGGTAAAGGCGCCTCCGCCTAGCCGCCCGTGTATTACTACACTCACAGTACCCGCCACTGCACACTGTAGGTGGCGAGCGCCGGTCATAATCACGTATTCTTTATTCTTTTAGTGATAGTTTGAATAAAGGAAGGCCTGGCCACACATTGTGGTTGTTGGAGTTCCCACTTTTGAGTCTCTCTCTCTCTTGCTCTTGCTCTTGCTCTTGCTCTCCATCCGCCATAGCTCTCACTACCAAGCTTCTTCCTCCTGGGTTCTACTTCCCTTTCAACTGGTATCAGAACAAAGGCATTGGAGCTTGCCCGGAATTCTCTTCAGTTCAAATTTGAAGAGCTTCAACTCGAGCTTCAATGGCAGCCATGGCACCTTCGTTTGTAGGTATGTTTGATCTCTTGCCTCCTCCCCGATCTTTCGGCCTTCATTCGGCACCTTGCAGGGCTACATCGGAGCCCCCTAATCCTTGACAAGTGCTCAGTAGCACTGCTGAAGACCCCCCTGCCCCCAAGAGCAGCCAGCGCAAAATGTGGCGCATTTTTAAGGGGTTGGGCTAATCTCTTCCTAGCATTTCCAGCTCCTCCCTCAACTTCCCGACACTGTTTGCAACCTTCACAATCATCTTTGGACTCCCTAGCATTAGATCTTGGCTCCCGGCGATTGATATGCATGCCTCCACCTTCAGCCATTGCTATATACACAGTCCTAGGGCTGTTACAAATAGGGCAGCACTTGACATTTAATGTTTGATGCTTCTTGGCATTGCTCGTTTGATGCCTATGATGCTCGATGATGCCCGGATGTTATGGGATGCTATGTCTATGCTTTGGAATTGATTTGGAGAAAATTTGGGCACTGATTGAGCTTCATTTGACAATGAATATGCTATTGTAGTACAGTGGGCTGAAGCTTGTTTACTTGGTCTATGCATTGGTTCTTGGATATGGGGTGCTTACCAGAGATTTGAATGATCATACCGATGTATTTGAAGATTGTCAAATGCTTCTTTTTGGTTCTAGAATGCTTTTGAGCTTGGATTAGGCTCCAACTTGGTTGTCATTCACTGGCATTTGGCTTCAGTTTCGCATGCTTTGGACCGGTTTATGCCTATTGTCACTGCTTGACATTTAGGCTTCTTGCATTTATGCTTTGATCAGATATGGATGCCCCTTGGTTTGTCCATGCTTGACAGTCACTTGGAGCTTTATCTTTGAATGTATTTAAGCATTTGGGACCTACTTGGCATTAAATTTGGTTGTCAGTTACATGTTATTTGACTGCTTTCAGGCTTATGCTTTACGGATCTGAGATAGCTTGGGATTTATGCTTCGGATGTACCCTACTGGGATTTGGAATGTCCGATGCTATGTACTCGATGTATTTGAGCGTTGCTTGCTCTATTTGCATCTGACTTTACTTCTAGTGGGAGCCTTTGACATATTCAGAGGTACACAAAGTTTTATTACACTTGAGCTTGAGCTTGTGGGACAGTTACATGCATTTGCTCTCTTGAGAGCTTTATGTCTGCAGTTAGTCTATAGTGGGCTGATTTGATACGCCTATTAGGGTAGGCACCTATCTCTGTCATAGGTTTGTCAGTTTTGTATACATCTTGGATGATTATGCATTGAATTCTTGCTCTATCAGTTGTGCTTGTGCTTGGTCTCTTCTCTTACCTCGAGACCCATTACATGCATGGCTTCTAGACCTATGAGATGTCTCTTGTCTGATGCTATGTACTCGATGTATTTGAGCGTTGCTTGCTCTATTTGCATCTGAATTTACTTCCAGTGGGAGCCTTTGGCATATTCAGAGGTACACAGAGTTTTATTACACTTGAGCTTGAGCTTGTGGAACAGTTACATGCATTTGCTCTCTTGAGAGCTTTATGTCTGTAGTTAGTCTATAGTGGGCTGATTTGATACGCCTATTTGAGCATTGCTTGCTCTATTTGCATCTGACTTTACTTCTAGTGGGAGCCTTTGGCATATTCAGAGGTACACAGAGTTTTATTACACTTGAGCTTGAGCTTGTGGGATAGTTACATGCATTTGCTCTCTTGAGAGCTTTATGTCTGCAGTTAGTCTATAGTGGGCTGATTTGATACGCCTATTAGGGTAGGCACCTATCTCTGTCATAGGTTTGTCAGTTTTGTATACATCTTGGATGATTATGCATTGAATTCTTGCTCTATCAGTTGTGCTTGTGCTTGGTCTCTTCTCTTACCTCGAGACCCATTACATGCATGACTTCTAGACCTATGAGATGTCTCTTGTCTGATGCTATGTACTCGATGTATTTGAGCGTTGCTTGCTCTATTTGCATCTGAATTTACTTCCAGTGGGAGCCTTTGGCATATTCAGAGGTACACAGAGTTTTATTACACTTGAGCTTGAGCTTGTGGGATAGTTACATGCATTTGCTCTCTTGAGAGCTTTATGTCTGTAGTTAGTCTATAGTGGGTTGATTTGATACGCCTATTTGAGCATTGCTTGCTCTATTTGCATCTGACTTTACTTCCAATGGGAGCCTTTGGCATATTCAGAGGTACACAGAGTTTTATTACACTTGAGCTTGAGCTTGTGGGATAGTTACATGCATTTGCTCTCTTGAGAGCTTTATGTCTGCAGTTAGTCTATAGTGGGCTGATTTGATACACCTATTGGGGTAGGCACCTATCTCTGTCATAGATTTGTCAGTTTTGTATGCATCTTGGATGATTATGCATTGAATTCTTGCTCTATCAGTTGTGCTTGTGCTTGGTCTCTTCTCTTACCCCGAGACCCATTACATGCATGACTTCTAGAACTATGAGATGTCTCTTGCCTGATAGGTTATTGGTTTGACAATTCTTGGTACCTTCTTACCCCTTGACACTCACTGTTGGCTGTATCTTGCTACCTGGTAGTTACAGTGACATTTGTATCAGTTATTGCTTCACTTTGGGATAGTTTTACATATTGCTATAGTTTATTCTAGCAAGCTAAAATCTGCAGATTTCGAGCACTTGTATGAGGGTAATGCTTATTGTTTGATGTTCTCTTGGTCATATTTGGTGGATAGGTGGTTCTCTTAGTGATATCCACTCTTTCAGTCAGTTTTAGCAATGGTTTTAGTGCATTTTTTGCTAATTACAACAACCTACAATTTTGCATTTTTGCTTTGATTTGGGACAATATGGCTGGTTATCTGAAAGACACAGCTCTCTTTAACATTGCCAAGTTGGATGGTACCAACTATGGGTATTGGAAGTCTATGGCAGGTTTTTGTACAGAAGTTGCAGATTAAACCCTTGCCTTTCAAAGTTATTAAACCCGAGGATATAGATGATGATGTTTGGATGGAAGTTGATGAGCTATGCAAGTCTACCATTATCTTGTCACTCTCAGAAGAGGTCCATCATAATGTTGTTGAAGATGAGACTCAGAGTACATGGGAATTATGGGAGAAGATTCAGGAGCTTTATGCGCAGTAGAGTCCTATGTCACAAATGTATTGGCTGAAGCAGTTAATGGACCTTCGCATGAAGGAGGGGACATCCCTATCATCTCATTTCAGTCAGTTTCATGCTATCATGAAGAATCTGTTGTCATAAGGTATTGAGTTCAAAGACAACTTGCACCCATTGTTTCTACTTGGCACCTTGCCTGAATCATGGGATGTCTTCCGTATTGCCATATGCACGAAGAAGCTTGATGGGCTGAAAATCAAAGATGTTGAGAGTCCTTTATTGACTGAGGAAATCAACATGAGAAACAATGATGCTTCATGCTCTTCATATGCATTGACCGTTAGAGGTGGCAAACATGGCAGGTATGATAATGATCATAAGGGCAAGGACTCTCAGAAGTCTAGGTCAAAAGTCACATGGCCACAGTAAGTCCCATGGGATGGAAGTCTGATCTCACCTGTCATTATTGTGGGAAAGCAGGACATATTCGACCGCAGTGCCATAAGATGCGCGATGATAAGTGCAAGGAAAAGGGAAAAGAGAAAGTGCAGGAAAAGTCTTATGAGCGCAGTATTGTATCTACAAAGTCCAATGTGAAGATAGAAGAGGTTAATATCATGCAAGCCACTGATTCAGATGAGGATTACATACTCGCAGCTTCTTCATGCGATGCCTTACAAGCTTTTGAGACACACTCTATGTATGCGCAATGTTGGCTTTTGGATTCGGGTGTGCCATTTCATGTGACACCCTATAGAGATTAATTTCACACCTATCGTACCATCTCTGGTTTTGTGCGTCTTGGTGATAACAGGTCTCTTGACATTATGGGCATTGAAGATGTTAGGCTGCAATTTTCTTCTGGTAGTTATTTTATTTTGCATGATGTACGCCATGTACCTACGTTGACTCGCAACCTTATGTCAACTAGACAACTTGATGATGCAGGGTATTTTGTATCTTTTGGAGACTCTGCATGGAAGATTACTCGTGGCAGGCTTGTGCTTGCAAGAGGTGCCAAGTCTGGCAGCCTCCATCCCTTACTTGTATCTGGAGCTACATTGAATCATGTTTTGTCCATGGGCTCTATCCCCCATGTATCCCTTTGGCATGCTCGTTTGGGGCATATGTCCCTTAAAGGAATGAAAATGCACCGTGCTTTGCAATATCTTCCGCCTTTTGACTCTTCGCATTTTGATTCTTGTGATCATTATTTGTATGGCAGCCAAACTAGAAATATGCATAAAAAGTCTGGTAAGAAACGCATGGGTGAGCCCTTGGCTCTTATGCACTCTGATATATGTGGGCCCATGCCCTGTCAGTCACTTAGTGGGACAAAGTATTTTGTTACTTTCATAGATGATTACTCACGTAAGGTTTGGGCTTATCCCATAAAGAGAAAATCCAATGTCTTAGACACATTTCAGCGTTAGCTTGCATTAGCAGAGAACCAGTCTAGGAAAATGCTAAAATGCCTAAGGTTAGATAATGGGGATGAGTATGTATCACGTGCTTTTGAGCAATTTGTGATGAGTGGGGCATTAAGCATCAGTTGACGGCCCCTTATAACCCACCCCAGAATGGTATGGCTGAACACATGAATAGGACCATTCAGGAAAGGGTCTGTAGCATGCTTAGCCAAGCTGGCTTACTGTAGCACTTTTGGGCTAAGACAGTTACTACTGCAGTGCATCTCATTAATAGGTCGCCTAGCAGTGGCATTGACTTTCAGGTTGTAGAGGAGGTATGGGCAAGCAAGCCCCCCTCTTATGATCATTTGCGTGTCTTTGGATGTGAGGCATTATGCCATGTGCCCAAGGACAAACGCAATAAGCTGGATCCTAAAAGTGTCAAATGCATTTTCATTGGCTATGGAGATGCAGGAGAGATGCATTACCATCTATGGGATCTGCAAGCGTGGAAAGTGATCTGCAATATGCAGCCTGAGAAAGTAGTTGAAGTACGCAGAGTTATCTTTCAGGAGGAGCCACCTGCTCCCATTCAGCTCACTCCACACCCAGCTAGACAGTGTGCAGCATCACCTAATGCTCATGGCCCATATGTTAGACATGTTGATGTTAGATAAGATGTTGGTTAGGTAGCAGAGCCTGGGTTGAGGCGTTCTAGAGATAAACGACCTCCTAACCGTTTTGCGCCCCCTATGGATTATGTACTGGTTACAAATGTAGGAGAGCCTCTCACTTATGATGAGGCTATACACAAGGATGATTGTCACTCTTGGGAGAGGGCTATGCAGTCTGAGCTTGACTCATTGCATACAAATCAAACTTGGGATTTGGTTTCCTTGCCTTAGGGTAAAAAGGCTTTGCCATGCAAGTGGGTGTACAAGCTGAAAAGTACCCCTAGACACCCCAAGACGGCATACAAGGATCGATTGGTTATTAAGGGCTTTAAGCAGAAGCATGGTGTTGACTTTGATGAAGTCTTTTCTCCTATGGTCAAGATGGCCACCCTACGCTTAGTCTTGGCCTTGGTTGCACAACTTGACCTAGACTTGTACCAAATGGATGTCAAGACGGCTTTTTTACATGGGGACTTGCATGATGAGATTTACATGGAGTAGCCTAAGGGCTTTGCAGACCCTAGTAGGGAATACCTAGTGTGCAAGCTAAAGAAGAGTCTATATGGCTTGAAGCAGGCACCTAGGGAATGGTACCATAAGTTTGATGCATTCATGTAGTCACAGGGCTACAGCCATAGTGCTATGGATCCGTGCTAATACAACGAAGAAAGCCCTTGACAGTTATTTACTGATTTTGGTACTCTATGTGGATGACATGCTTTTAGCAGGGATAGCTCATGAGGAGCTAGATGCTCTTAAGGCTCAACTCAAGAAGAGCTTTGAGATGAAAGATCTAGGACATGCCTCTCATATATTTCGTATACGCATTACGCACGATAGATCTCAGGGACTACTCTCCTCTATTACAGAGGGAGTACATTCATAAAGTCCTTGAGCGCTTCTGCATGCAGGATATTAAGCCTATTGGTAGCTGTCCATTACCTTCTCATGTGAAGGTTTCATAGGCCGATTATCCGTAGATAGATGAGGAGAGGGCCGAGATGGGCAAGATTCCCTATGCATTAGCTGTGGGCAGTCTTATATATGCCGTAGCCACCCATCCAGATATTGCTTCTGCAGTTGGGGTTGTGGCACGTTATATGGCTACACCTAGCAAGAAACATTGGGATGCCGTGAAGGGTATAATGAGATACCTAAAGGGCACAACAGATATGTGTCTTTGTTATGGCAGCCAGGAGAAAAGAGTCGTGGGGTACAATGACTCTGATTATGTAGGACATGCAAATAGTAGGAAGTCCACTTCTGGCTATGTGTTCACTTATGCTGGAGGGGCTATCTCTTGGATATCTAGGGTGCATAAGTATACGGCTCTCTCTACTACAGAGACCGAGTATATTGCAGCCACAAAGGCTTGCAAGGAGGCTATCTAGTTAGGCCGTTTGATTGCAGACCTTGGTATGACAGATGCTATGCCTACATTGCATTCGGATTCTATGAGTGCCATTCAATTGGCCAAGAATCCGGTCTTCGATGTGAAGACAAAACCTATTGAGGTGAGGTATTACTTCATTCGCGAGGCCATTGAGGACAGGTCTGTTGACCTTATCAAGATTTCGATTGAGCAGAATCCTGTGAGAGCGGAGTTTTGATACCGAGAAGTGCTTAAAAATAGCCAAAAATTACGAATATCAAGGGAAAAATATTCAACATCGAAGGCGATGACTCGACCTAGGACGATTTTAAGCGTCAAGTGCTTTAAAGGCACCCGTGCGACACTTCCGAATTTTTAGTAATTTTTATGTATGCCAGTACGAGTCAGAGGAATTGGCAGCCATTGCGGGACCTCAAGACGAGCTCACAGAAATTTTCAGACTGCGAAACGGACGCCGGACACTGGAGTTAGGCCACCGGTCAAGGGAGAGATGAAAGGGTGCAACCCTTTGGGGGCCCATTTGGCCCCAAATTCAACGTGAACGCGGGGGGGGGACCATTTTTTTTTTGGTTGAAAAAAAAGAGATGGAGGGGGATGGCGCAAGTCGAGATGGAGGGGTGGAGGGCCTTAAGCCATGGATACCACTAACACATACCCATACCATTTGAAGCAAGGGCTGAAATCCATGTTCTCTCGGCCTCGTATCGCCGGTCTTCACGCAGATAATAATGACCTAGTTGGAAAGAGAGAAAATCAGTCTTTCTCTCTCCTCCCTCTCTCTCCTCTAAGGGGTGGTGCACGTGGGAAGAAGAAAGAAGAAGAAGGAATGGCGGATGCTCGGGTCCGGCAAAGATCGGATTGCTCCGTGGATGAAGAGGGGCTAGAGACGGCAATGCGGGGTCATGCTGAGCATTAAATGCATGCTGGAAATTAGTCCCGCAATCAAGACCAAGAAACCGAGACCTGAAAATAAGTGGTAATGCTATTTTATAAAGAAAAATGATCTTTTTATGCTATTTGCTTTATGAAACCTTGTTCACATGGGATAAAAGTTCATTATGATATTGTTTGCCATGAGTTTCAATTGTTTGCAACCTGAAAATCAGAAAATATAAGGCTACATGGCCGGAATTAGTGTCAAAATACATGAAAAACACGCGTTTTAAGGGTAAAATTGGGGGTTTTGCTATATAAATGAGAAATATGATATGTCACACCAACTAAACTTGAGTTTTTGTTATTAATGAACCTAAGGGCCACAGCCCACAATCAATTTTCATTTTCAGTCATTATTTATTAATGAAAAATAGGAAAAAATATCCAAAAAAATAAAAAAATGGGTTTAAAATTAGGGAAAAATAGGAAATGGGCTGAGAAAAATTAGAAAAAATTATATCTATGTTTGTGCAATATATAACGATGGCAAAGCACGAGGTTGACCTCGGTTTGTCCCCGTTTCTATGTTTTGTGCATATTTATCGTTCTTTTAAAAGGAAAAAATGCATAGAAACCCTATCTAATTGATCAATGATACAAAATGCTAAGAGTTGGATGAAGAGGGGCTGAGATGCTGAAAGATAAAGAAAAGATTTGATTTATGCATTGTACTTGGCATATAGGAAACGGTTTAAATAAAGAGGATGGTAGCATGAGTATATGGCTCGGTGCCTCCTTTTAACGCAGTACGCGCTAGTAAAATTCATGGAAAGATTGGTTTCACACAATACACAATGCTGATTTTCTTTTGTTTGTGCACTAAACCATTCACATTATGCACTATGCATGGTTCATGGTATCAAAGCAAAATCTCCTAGACTGCATAGCAATTGTTTTCTTAAGACATTGACCCACGATTGAGAGTGTGAGGTTATCCCTTGCCGTAGGATAGAGGGTCAGTTTCCTAAGGGACTGTGAAGTGAGGAAGCATGGTATATCTCCTAGAAATATGAGAAATATAAAAGAGAGGAGTTTGTGTTCGTATGTGCTATATGTTTAGCAACGCATCAAAGGGCCAATCCTTTGCGATGTAGGAGAGCTGCAGTGGGGCTCTGACTATTAGTCGGTGGAGTGCCTCCTATGTGTGTGTGACGAGGCGTTATGCCTATGTACTTTGGGTTTTCCCTTTGAGGAGTTTTAGGGAAACATTGGACTATAAATTATAAACGCATGAATTAAGCTTTAGGGCAGTTTGTCCTTTGGCATTAGATAGACGCTCCTGGTCCATGAGGCCGTGAGGGTGTTTGTGTGTCATGAGCATGAGGTCTGGCTAGTGCTATAGCTAGTGCCGACCCATTTTAGGTCTCATCAATGGTGCATCATGAGCATGAAGTCCCAGTGCGAAACGGATGCCAGACACTAGACTTAGGCAAAAAACCAACCGGTTAAGGGAGAGATGAAAGGGTGCAACCCTTTGGGGGCCCCTTTGGACCCAAATTCAACGCGAATGCGGGGGGAGGGGGGGCGTTTTTTTTCGGCTGAAAAAAAAAGAGATGGAGGGGGACGGCGCAGGTCGAGATGGAGGGGTGGAGGGCCTTGAGCCATGGATGCCACTAACACATACCCATACCATCTGAAGCAAGGGCTGAAATCCATGTTCTCTCGGCCTCGTATCGCCGGTCTTCGCACAGACAATGATGGCCTGGTTGGAAAGAGAGAAAATTAGTCTTTCTCTCTCCTCCCTCTCTCTCCTCTAAGGGGTGGTGCATGCGGGAAGAAGAAAGAAGAAGAAGGAATGGCGGATGCTCGTCCGGCAAAGATCAGATTGCTTCGTGGATGAAGAGGGGCTGGAGATGGCAATGTGGGGTCATGCTGAGAATTAAATGCATGCTGGAAATCAGTCCCTCAATCAAGACCAAGAAATCGAGGCCTGAAAATAAGCGATAATGCTATTTTTATAAAGAAAAATGATCTTTTTATGCTATTTGCTTTATGAAACCTTGTTCATATGGGATGAAAGTTCATTATGATATTGTTTTCCATGAGTTTCAACTGTTTGCAACCTGAAAATCAGAAAATATAAGGCTACATGGTCAGAATTGGTGTCAAAATACATGAAAAATACGCGTTTTAAGGGTAAAATTGAGGGTTTTGCTATATAAATTAGAAATATGATATGTCACACCAATTAAACCTGAGTTTTTGCTGTTAACGAACGTAAGGGCCACAGCCCACAATCAATTTTCATTTTCAGTCATTATTTATTGAAGAAAAATAGTTTAAAAAAATCCAAAAAATAAGAAAAATGGGTTTAAAATTAGGAAAAATTAGGAAATGGGCTGAGGAAAATTAGGAAAAATTATATCTATGTTTGTGCAATGTATAACGATGGCAAAGCACGAGGTTGGCCTCGGTTTGTTCCCGTTTTTATGTTTTGTGCGTATTTATCGTTCTTTTAAAAGGGAAAAATGCATAGAAACCCTATCTAACTTGAAGAGGGGCTGAAACGCTGAAAGATAAAGAAAAGATTTGATTTATGCATTGTACTTGGCATATAGGAAACGGTTTAAATAAAGAGGATGGTAGCATGAGTATATGGCTCGATGCCTCCTTTCAACGCAGTACGCGCTAGTAAAATTCATGGAAAGATTGGTTTCGCACGATACACAATGCTGATTTTCTTTTGTTTGTGCACTAAACCATTCACATTATGCACTATGCATGGTTCATGGTATCAAAGCAAAATCTCCTAGATTGCATAGCAATTGTTTTCTTAGGACGTTGACCCACGATTGAGAGTGTGAGGTTATCCCTTGCCGTAGGATAGAGGGTCAGTTTCCTAAGGGACTATGAAGTGAGGAAGCATGGTATATCTCCTGGAAATACGAGAAATATAAAAGAGAGGAGTTTGTGTTCATATGTGTTATATGTTTAGCAGCGCATCAAAGGGCCAATCCCTGCTATGTAGGAAAGTTGCAATGGAGCTCCGACTATTAGTCGGTGGAGTGCCTCCTATGTGTGTGTGACGAGGCGTTATGCCTATGTACTTTGGGTTCTCCCTTTGAGGAGTTTTAGGGAAACGTTGGACTATAAACTATAAATGCATGAATTAAGCTTTACGACAGTTTGTCCTTTGGCATTAGATAGACACTCCTGGTCCGCGAGGCCGTGAGGGTATTTGTGTGTCATAAGCATGAGGTCCGGGTAGTGCTATAGCCAGTGCCGGCCCATTTTAGGTCTCATCATCTTGTAGACTTGCTCATGAAAATCCTCACTATCGAGCACTTTGCCTTCCTCAAGAGATTGATGGGCCTTGGATGAGATGATGTCTTTTTTCTCATCCTGTTGTACGTGTACATGTACTATCTTTTCTATTTTCTCTCTCACTGGGACAGATTCACCTTTAAGTGGGAGGTTGTTAGGTGTAAAGGCGCATCCGCCTAGCCGCCCGTGTATTACTACACTGATAGTACCCACCGTTGCACACTACAGGTGGCGGGCACCCGTCATAGTCACTTATTCTTTATTCTTTTAGTGACAGTTTGAATAAAGGAAGGCCCGGCCACACATTGTGGTTGTTCGAGTTTCCACTTTTGAGTCTCTCTCTCTCTTGCTCTTACTCTTCATCCGCCATAGCTCTCACCGCCAAGCTTCTTCCTCTTGGGTTCTACTTCCCTTTTAGTTAGGCGGCAAACTTCTGCCCTGGCATGTCTATAGGAATCTGCTAAAGACTACTTGATTGAATTCCTCCAAGATAGCTATGTTTATGCTACACATGACATAGAGTATGACATAGAGTCACAATGATGTGACACAAAAAATATAATAATAAAGTACAAAGAAGGTGCAAATATCATATAATTTTGAACAGCACAAAAGATTTGTCAATGTATTGGCACATACTCTTAGCCTTTTGGTAACAAAATTGGAGGCTATCACCAACTCACATTGTTGATTGAAAGACTTATGAAATAGTAAACATTGCTTTTACTAGAAGGCCAAGGGAATCCAAGAAGTCCTTGCATAGGGATGTGCATATTGAATAGGTGACTTCTAGCAAAGATAAAAGAAAAGTTTTAACAATTTTCCTAACAACCAAGATGAGCATCAAAGAGAAATAGATAATAAAGAACAAGAGCAACACAAGCAAGTTCATGATTAAAAAATAGAGGATTTCACTGAAGGGTTGGCCGCATAGATGACAGAGGAGCTCAATAGAGGCTCATTATTAAGGTGGAAGGGCTCCTTAGCCTCGTAAGTGCTAAATGGGATACCTTTAGCTCTGAGGATACCATGTAGGCCATGTATTGGCTCCAAGGATCGAGGCCACCATGCTTCATGCTTGGACTTGCTTGCCTTCTCTTGCATCGAAGTGGTGGCTAATTGTGCCACAAGAGTGGTGAGCTAATCCAATTTTTGTTGAGTCCTAAAGTTGGAGAGGGATATTCTCTCAATTGCTAGGTCAATCTTAGAGAGTATTTGATGATAGTTGGCAACCATGTCATTGTGCCTCTCCATATGACAAAGCTCATGCTAACATAAAGTGTGATTGAGCATATTGTAAAGGCCCATAGTAGGCACCTCTTCTTACATTTGACCATTATAATCTTGGTCTAAGCTAGGTTTGTCATTTATTAATGTTGGGGAGTCTCTAATCTCCCTCTAAACCTCCTTCCAAGCCTTGCCTTTGCCTTTATACCCTGTCATGTTAGTGTTGTCCATAGGACCTACTATCAATAAAATGGGTGTAACTTTTGGTGGGTAACTTTGATCAATGAGTCTCTAATCTCCCTCTTGTTACAAAACATGGACCTAGAGCTAGATCAGCTATGGTGGACGCAAGTCAAACACACGATACATTATCAGAATGAGGAATTGTAACTCAAGTGAATTAGGTTCCAAGATAGATTAGCTCGGACTCATAAACACAATCTTGAGTGACTCAAACTGAAAGTACCATTACTTTTAAATGAGTGTCAAGTACATGCCTTTATAGCTTTTTGGATAGTACCATTGTACCTCACTGTGCATATGGGATTTTGAATATCTCTTCCTAGAGCATACATCATTTGTCTATCTTCTAGCCACTTTAGGGCATACATCTAGCCTCTATGAGCAAGCATCATTTGCTATTCTCAACACCTCTAAACCTCATCCCGAGCCTTGCCTTTTCCTTTATACCTTGCCATCTTAGTGTTGTCCATAGGACCTACTATCAATAAAATGGGTGTAACTTTTGGTGGGTAACTTTGATCAATGAGATTTTTATTCAAATCAAAGGAGATAATTCCCCCTATGATGTGATATAAATAGTTTTATTATAGAATATATTCAAAATTTTCTTTAGCTCACTTTTTATGACTATACAGGGCCTTGGTTGTCCCATTGGACCACTATCCACAAAAACTACAATATAATCCTACCTATTGCTCCAATTGGGAAGATTTTTCATTTGAAAAAAAAGGAAACTATTCCCTCTTCAAGAGAAATCATATATTTTTTCTCAATAATAACATTAAATGTCTTGCAATTGAATTACTGTGACAATCCTGAAATCCCTACACCTAGTGCATTGCATGTTTGGTCTCATACTATTTGCATACCTTAGGGTTGAGAAACATATATCATGCCATGATCATCTCATAAAATTCATGCATAGCACCATGTAAAACCATATGAGGCCTACATAAATGAGTCAAATTCTTTGTGCAATCTCAAGAGACATTTCGGGTGACATACATCTCCATTCACTGCATACATCCCAAGAGCATAACATACATGTCTTGCTAATACATTTTAATTGTGCCAAGTGTGTTTCCTTCATGATTTGGGCTCTTTGTTGAGTGCACCTACACTTGCATTCAAATAGGCTCCAAATCATCAAGAGGTGGGTAAAGTTTCCCCCATGACTCCTCAGGTCGAGTGATGTACCCCTTTAGGGTCTCAAGTGGTAAGGGAGGGTCACCTCTCTTTTGGCTTATGATCTTGCTCGGCATCAACCTTTTTCTTAGCTAGAGTATACATGCCATACATTTTTAATTAAGCAACTAGCATCAAATGCATTTAATTGAAAGGAAGCTTTGGGCTTTTCATTAAATGCATGGAATAGACAACGGAGTGGATGCACCTTGGTAGTCCATTGACTCATTGGATGCCACTTATCCCTTTTTACAATTATGTTTGGGTTCTCACTAATCGGCATAACAAGTAAGACAATCCATTATTAGGATATTACAAGGAGTGCATAATGACTTAGGGTAATTAGTAGGCATATGGCTAGATAGATTTTAAAAGGTAGTTGATCATCTTTGATGCATGAATGTAATAAAAGGGATGGGTTTATCAAATGATTAATGCAATCTTTCCATTTTAGTAAATAAAGATCTCTTGATCAAGTAATTTTAGTGAATTCTTGGGCAGATTCAATGGATACCTCTCTAATGGATTTCATGGCTTCATGCATGATGATCGGTTGCTCCTTGAAGCATAATCCCACACCATGGAGAGCCATGAGCATGTGAAGGTCAATGGAGCTTCATTGAAGAAGAGACTTCAACGTTCTTGAGTGCCCATCCACCAAGATTAGTGCTCTTGACAAGAATATTTAAGATTTAGCCCATGAATCCTCTTGATGCTTGGACCCTTTTGAATCTTGGACATGCTTGATCTTTGCTTGCTAAAGAGGGATCCTAGGGTTGAGATTTCAAGGCTTCTTGAAGGGGCATGAGAGCTTGAGTTGAGGTTTAATGAATGCCTACTTTGTATTAGGGTTTCAAAGTAGAAAAGCTCCCAATGTTGAAATAGAGAGGCCAAGACCATAAGAAAGAGGCACAAGATGACTAGCAGAAGCCTTATGAAGCACCATACCTAATGGTTGAGGTAGGGAATGGGGTAGAAGGGACCAACTTGATCAGTAACATTTGTGCCACAAATTTCAAGCTGGTTCTTGGAGCTCATTGATGCACAACACCACTCAATTGGATACTCTAGGTGAAGCTAAAGATGTAAGGGATCCATTATTGAAGGCCTTTGAAGCTTGGGTGGAGGGGGAAGAGAGGTCTTGGAGGTTCTTGGCCAAGACATTAATTGCAGCTCTCAAGAAGCTTGGAGGGAAGAAGAACAATACTCACTTATGGAAAAGTAGTAAGAGAGAAAACCTTCACTAAGTCCTCAAAGTCCTTCTTGGCAACTTACATCTTAAAATTTGATTATGAGTTAAAATCAAGCTACCATTCTTACCTCCTTGTCTCTAGATTTGTCCAAACCTCCTACCATAGCTTGTGTGGTCTTCAAGAAAGCTACCATTCTTGCCTTTAGTACTTCTGTGTATTTGAACTAACTAGGGCTTTACTATTCTAGGGAAAGTAGATTTGAAAGAAAGAGAAAGAAAAGGATCAAAGCACAAAGCTTTGATACCAATTGTAATGAAGGAAATCTAGGTGAGAGGGTAGAGAAGGAAGAAGATCGCATAGAAGAGGGAGAGCAAGAGAGAGAAAGACTAGTAGAAGAGAGAGAAAGAGAGAAGGGAAGCCATTGAAGCTGGAAGGAAGATGAAGAGTCAGTTCTTGAATTTGTGGGTCCCCTAAATTGGATCTCTTACACCTTCTATATCTCGATTAGTGTGATTGGGTATTTACTCATGGTTCCCGCGTGCCATCTCACTCTTTATACTTCGATTGATAAAATCCTTTTGATCAATTCTTAGCATCAATGCCATTTGGATTGAAATCACATTTCAAAATTATTATGCATTGATCGAATAGCCCTAATTTATGCTTGGATTCTTACTAGTCCCAAAAGCATATTGTAAAGGGTAAGTTAATGCAATCAGTGAGTCACTCAATTGCAATGGCAAGAGCCTCATCCAATCTTTTAGTTTAATTCTCTCTTTCCACTTGATCCTTGAACTTCATTAAAAGTTGAAAGATTTGTTTTGGGAAATGCATATTCTCCCTAGTTTCTAAGATTAGAATGCTCTTGTCATGTGGAATATTCCCACTAAGGGAAAAGGCGAATGCCACAGGAGATAGTGGGATAAAAGAGATGCGACTTTCCCTCAACATCGAAGATCCCAAAGGGGTGTAAAAACCCAACATGGGAGAAACTTTGCCTACCACCCAATAATTTAGAGCCCATGTAGGGAGCTCATCATATTTCTTTATTCCTCACACAAGTACCACAAGAGGAGCATTGAAGATTCAAGTTGAAGTGAAGAAGACATGGTGATTTATTAATCAATATACAAGGTTCATATGTTACCCTTACCTTGAAGAACAAGTTATAGGAGTTTACAAGAGAAACATGGCATTATAGGTCATTTTGGGGATGCTTCCTACTCATGTACAGGTAGTATTGCACTGCGTTATAGAGTATATATAGATTGATTATATATCATATTAGATTATTCTCAGCTCCCACAAGTTCTACAGTGGTCTTTACAGGGTTTAGACACCTTATGTTGGACTTATGGGTGGTAAAATCTCTAAAATAGGGCATTTATAGGTTATTGGACAATTCTATGCAATCACAAAAGAATATTTCCACAATATTCTATCTTGATTTTGTGCTTGATAACTCATCTTGAAGAGCTCATCCTTGGCTTCAATTTGAATTAAAAAACAAATGGTTTGCATACCATTGTCAAAAGTTATAGCCTTTTTTTTTTATAAGTCATGAGTTTGGATAATAGTTGGACATCACACAAGAAATGGTAGAGAACAGAGGAAAGAATAAAGCAAACAATTATATTTAGTAACAAATAAGGAAAACTAGAGATATGATAATTGAGCAACAACATGAGAAAGAGGATTCTCAAGAATATGAGATGTACAATACTCTTAATGCCACTCTATGCAACCTATGGCTCAATCTACCAAAGATTCTTTGGATAAGTTGATGGTTTTTACCAAGGATTCCTTCAACAAGCTCATTGCCAAAAATTCACAACTTTTAATAGCACAAATGGTTGATAGAGAAAGTAGGGATAGATCTAAACCAAAATAGTCATTTCAGGTCCCTAATCTTAATTTAGAGCCAATAATTATTAGGTCTAAGGGAATACCCAATACCACTCATGAAATAGAAAAATCATCTTATATGAATGAAGAGCTAGTCATGAGCATTCTTGCCCAATCCCCAAGGGGTAAGAAGTCAGCCACCTCCAGGAAGATTTCAAAAAATGTAGTAAAGAAGTACCTCTAATAATTCAATTCCCACTGGAAGTTACATGGATACATATCCCCAAACTTCTAATGGGTAGGTAGTAAGGTTTTGTTAACATAGAATTGTGTGATAAGTTAGCATTGACTAAGTACAATGGGGATCATCTTCCCCTTCTAATTTAGAGGAGTGGATATCTAAATAGGAGTCACATTTTGACATTTTCCCAAGATCAGATGATCAAAAGATTCACTTTTCTACTCTAGGCCTCAAGGGCTTTACTTATACATGGTGAAGGTATGTGAAGAGGGAAAACCGATAGGTTGGTACTTGGGAAGACTTCAAGGCAAAGATGGCCCAAGTATTTGTGTCCCCCATTGGAAAGAAAAGGATAGTTAGGTGGTGGTATTAGTGGACCAAAAACGCATGACTATTAGAGAGTATACCAATGAAATTTTAAATCTTATCATGTACATGGAAAGTGTGAGTGATTATGCCAAGCTGTAAAAGTACGTTCATGGTTTGGAGCCTAGCCTCTCAACTATTGTTATAGCCTAGAAAGTAGCCACACTTTTCCAAGCAATTGAATTAGTTGAAAGGTATGCTTGCAAGTATAGAACAGATATTCCTACTTAGCTCTCTTTTGGATAGCATAAGGTTGTAAATAGGTAGGTTAACTTTGGGGGAAATGTTGGTAGAACTAGCACATCTTTTGGTAGCCCTAAAGTTCCTACGTACTTGCCCTTTATTAATGCTTCAACACAACAAAGCAATTTTAAGGCAGTAGTAGTAGTCAACCCTAAGTTTGAGCGCAAGTAGTAGTAGTTGAGCACAAGTAAGGAGACAATAGGCCTCATAATGATTCAACATGTGGTAGACAAAAATGTATACCTATGGATCTCCTTATAGAAAGGAAGGAAAAGGGTCTATGCTTTAAATGTCGAGAAAATTATACAACTAACCATGCTTCAAACTGTACTTTCAAAGATGCTAAGACTAAGAATTATAACATAATTGTCTTTGAAGATGTAGAAGAAGGGATTGAGGATCAAAATGTTGTTGGGCATGTTGAAATTGATGATAATGATGAGGACTTTGATCAAAATTAGTTTTATGATCCATTAAATGACTTTCCTTTTGACCTAGGTTCTTGGATCTATCAATATAGTAGTTGATGATTGTTAGAAGTATAGCATGAGAACCCTATGTAAGCAAGGGTGTATGAGAGAAGGTGAGGTGTGAATGGACTAGAGGACAACAGAAACCCTTGTTGTTATAGCCCCTAATCTATGTGGAGTGCATAATAGGACTGCAATGCCTCATACAGAAATACATCTCACAGCTATAGGCAGTGCGGAAAATTTCTAATATTGCATCAAGCAACTCATAGGAGACTTAGAAAATAATGACATAGAGACATGGGAATACATACTACAACACTGATAATCAACAAATTAGAAACATAGATAAGAGAATATGCTAAAAATAGACAAAAACATAGAGAATCATGGCACCAACTGTCAAATCATATCATCATGAATGTCCATCATACAACATTTCATGAATATCAAGAATGATAAAAAATGGGACAGACACCATAGATACCTCTTCAAATCATGCGTAAAAACTATCTACATAACTACACTTCATGAGGCTTACAACTTCATGAGGCATCTAAAGACTGCTTCACACATAGAACTGCTATGACTAATGTTCTAACCATGCTAAGGGCAAACATAGTGCATCAAGCCATGGCTAACATTGGCATAGCCTAGGCACAACTCGGTGGATGGCTAGTACATCCATGACTCAAACCCTTGCATGACATGGTGTCAAATGCCTAATCCAAAACTGACATACCTAACGAGAAAAATTATACCTTACTCACAGCCTTGCACCATGAAGTAAGTTACAAAGAGTAACGATAGCATGCAAGAGGAAAGGATGAGTTGATGGAAGACAAAAGGAGAGGAGCATCAATTGGGTGAAAAGGGCTTCTCCTCATGCTCTCAATACATTACCATGGCAACCTCGTGTTGCAAGATGATGAATGGGGAGCCTAAGAGGGTGTATATATAGGTGGCTTGGGGGAACGAGGGGGTTTGTTACATCTATTCTCTCATGCACCCTCCCAAAATCTTGGCCTAAAGCTTCTTCCCTCCTATTTCTTGAGTGGATGTCCAAAAGTTAAGGCTATGTTAAACTAGTTCACACTTCAGATCTTAGTTTTTTTTCCTTGGCTACGATGTTAGGTCTGTGAATTTAAATTCTTGATTTCTTTCATACTATAGAAGTTAGGTTTAAATTTTATCACTTACACTCATCTTTAACTATGCGAGAGTCTATGACGGATTAGTGAATCATTTTTTAAAATGAACTTTTGAACTTAATGACTCTTAAGCTTGATCATGAAATTGACTTGAGTTATTGTTACTCTTTCTTTTCCTCATCTTCTTTGACAATTCCCATTTCCTTTGTTTCTCATTGCTAGCCAATTAAAGTTGGGTTTTGTGGTGGGTGACTTAGAAAATTCACCCTTAGATGCCCATTGAGCTGAAAGGGAAGTGAAACCAAAGAGGAAGAAGCTTGGCAATGAGAGCTATGGTAGATGGAGAGCAAGAGCCAAGAGAGAGAGAGAGACTGAAAAGTGGGGACTCCAACAACCACAATGTGTGGCCGGGCCTTCCTTTATTCAAACTATCGCTAAAAGAATAAAGAATAAGTGACTGTGACATGAGCTTGCCACCTACAGTGTGCAGTGGCGGGTACTGTCAGTGTAGTAATACATGGGCGACTAGGCGGAGGCGCCTTTACCCCCAACAACCTCCCACTTAAAGGCGAATCTACCCCAGTGAGAGAGAAAATAGAAAAGACAGTACAACATGTACACATGTACAACAGGATGAGAAAAAAGACGTCATCTCATCCAAGGCCCATCAATCTCCTAAGAAAGGCAAAGTGCTCGGTAGTGAGGCTTTTCATGAGCAAGTCTGTAGGATTCTGCTCAGTCTCAGAAATCTTGACAAGGTCAGCAAACCTATCCTCAACGACCTCAAAAATGAAGTGATACCTCACCTCAATATGTTTTGTCTTCGCATGGAAGACCGGATTCTTGGCCAACTGAATGGCACTCATAGAATCTGAATGCAATGTAGGCATACCATCTGTCATACCAAGGTCTGCAATCAAACGGCCTAACCAGATAGCCTCCTTGCAAGCCTCTGTGGTTGCAATATACTCGGCCTTTGTAGTAGTAGAAAGAGCTATACACTTCTGTGCCTTGGACATCCAAGAGATAGCCCCTCCATCATAAGTGAACACATAGCCAGAAGTAGACTTCCTACTATCTGCATGTCCTGCATAATCAAAGTCACTGTGCCCACGACTCCTGTATCCTTGCTACCATAACAAAGGCACATATCTATTGTGCCCTTCAGGTACCTCATGATACCATTCACGGCATCCCAATGTTTCTTGCTAGGTGTAGCCATATAACATGCCACAACCCCAACTGCAGAAGCAATATCAGACAGGTGGCTATCATGGTGGCATACATAAGATTGCCCACAGCTGATGCATAGGGAATCTTGGCCATCTCAACCCTTTGCTCATCTGTCTGCAAACAATCAGCCTATGAAACCTTCACATGAGAAGGTAATGGACAGCCAATAGGCTTAACATCCTGCATGCGGAAGCGCTCAAGGACTTTATGAATGTACTCCCTCTATGATAGATAGAGTAGTCCCTAAGATCTATCGTGCGTAATGCGCATACCAAGTATATGAGAGGCATGTCCCAGATCTTTCATCTCAAAGCTCTTCTTGAGCTGAGCCTTAAGAGCATCTAGCTCCTCATGAGCTATCCCTGCTAAAAGCATGTCATCCACATAGAGTACCAAAATCAGTAAAGAACCGTCATGGGCTTTCTTTGTGTACAAGCACGGATCCATAGCACTATGGCTATAGCCCTGTGACTGGATAAATGCATCAAACTTATGGTACCATTCCCTAGGTGCCTGCTTCAAGCTATATAGACTCTTCTTTAGCTTGCACACTAGGTGTTCCCTGCCAAGGTCTACAAAGCCCTTAGGTTGCTCCATGTAAGTCTCAACATGCAAGTCCCTATGTAAAAAAGCTGTCTTGACATCCATCTGGTACAAGTACAAGTCAAGCTGTGCAACCAAGGCCAAGACTAAGCGTAGGGTGGTCATCTTGACCACAGGAGAAAAGTCTTCATCAAAGTCAACACCATGCTTCTGCTTAAAACCCTTAGCAACCAATCGAGCCTTGTATGCCGGCTTGGGGTGTCCAGGGGTACTTTGTAGCTTGTACACCCACTTGCATGGCAAAGCCTTCTTACCCTGAGGCAATGAAACCAAATCCCAAGTCTGATTTTTGTGCAATGAGTCAAGCTCAGACTACATAGCCCTCTCCCAAGAGTGACAATCACCCCTGCGTATAGCCTCATCATAAGTGAGAGGTTCTCTTGCATTTGTAACTAGTACATAATCCATAGAGGGTGCAAAACGGTCAGGAGGTCATCTATCTCTAGTAGAATGCCTCAATCTAGGCTTTGCTGCCTGACCGACATCCTGTCTAACATCATCATGTCTAGCATCTAGACCATGAGCATCAGGTGCTGCTGCACACTGTCTAGCTAACCGTGGAGCGGGCTGAAAATGGAAGCAGGTGGCTCCTCCTGAAAGATAACTCTGCGTATCTCAACCACTTTCTTAGGCTGCATATGCATTTTGTCCTCATGAAAGATTACATCATGGCTACAGATCACTTTTCGCCCTTGTGGATTCCCATAGATGGTAGCCCATCTCTCCTGCATCTCCATAGCCAATGAAAATGGTTTTGTCACTTTTAGGATCCAGCTTATTGCGTTTGTCCTTGGGCACATTGCAGAACGCCTCGCATCCAAAGACACGCAAATGATAATAAGAGGGGGGCTTGCCTGCCCATACCTCCTCTACAACCTGAAAGTCAATGCCACTGCTAGGCAACCTGTTAATGAGATGCACTGCAGTAGTAACTGCCTCAGTCCAAAAGTTCTACGGTAAGCCAGCCTGGCTAAGCATACTACAGACCCTTTCCTAAATGGTCCTATTCATGCATTCAGCCATACCATTTTGGGGAGGGGTGTATGGGGTGGTCAAGTGACGCTTAATACCCTGCTCATCACAAAACTGCTCAAAAGCACGTGATACATACTCACCCCTATTATCTGACCTTAGGCATTTTAGCCTTTTCCGAGACCGGTTCTCTACCAATGCAAGCCAACGTTGAAATGTGTTCAAGACATTAGATTTTCTCTTTATGGGATAAGCGCAAACCTTACGTGAGTAATCATCTATGAAAGTAACAAAGTACTTTGCCCCACCAAGTGACTAACAGGGCATGGACCCACATACATCTGAGTGCACAAGAGCCAAGGGCTCACCCATGCATTTCATACCAGACTTTTAATGCGTATTTCTAGTCTACCTACCATACAAACATTGATCACAAGAATCAAAATGCGAAGAGTCAAAAGGCAGAAGATACTGCAAAGCACAGAGCATTTCATTCATTTAAGAGACATATGCCCCAAACAAGCATGCCAAAGGGATACATGGGGAATAGAACCCATAGACAAAACATGATCCAATGTAGCTCTAGATACAAGTAAGCAATAGAGGCTACCAGACTTGGTACCTCTTGCAAGTACAAGCTTACCACGAGTAATCTTCCATGCAGAGTCTCCAAAGGACACAAAATACCCTACATTATCAAGCTATCCAGCTGACATAAGGCTGCGAGTCAACGCAGGTACATGGCGTACATCATGCAAAACAAAAGAACTACCAAAAGGAAACTGTAGCCTAACATCTCCAATGCCCACAATGTCAAGAGACGTGTCATCACCAAGACGCATAGAACCAGACATGGTACGATAGGTAGGAAACCAATCTCTACAGGGTGTCACATGAAAGGACGCACCCGAATCCAAGAACTAGCACTGCACATACATAGAATGTATCTCAGAAGTCTGCAAGGCATCACATGAAGAAGCTACAAGTATGTAATCATCATCTGAATCAGTGGCGTGCATGACATGACCTCTTCTATCTTCACACTGGACTTTGTAGGTACAATACTGCGCTCAGAAGACTTTTCCTGCACTTTTTCTTTTACCTTTTCCTTGCGCTTATCATCGCGCATTTTATGGCACTACGGCCTAATATGTCATGCTTTCCCACAATAATGACAGGTAAGATCAGACTTCCGTCCATGGGACTTACTGCGACCACGTGATTTGGACCTGGACTTCTGAGAGTCCCTGCCCTTATGATCATTATCATGCCTGCTATGTCTGCCACCTCTAACGGTCAATGCATGTAAAAAGCGGGAAGCATCATTGTTTCTCCTGTTGATTTTCTCAATCAATAAAGCACTCTCAACATCTTTGATTTTCAGTCCATCAAGCTTGTTCGTGCATATGACAGTACAAAAGACATCCCATGATTCAGACAAGGTGCCAAGCAGAAACAACGGGTACAAGTTTTCTTTGAACTCACTACCCTGTGACAATAGACTCTTCATGATAGCATGAAACTGACTGAAATGAGATGAAAGGGAGGTCCCCTCCTTGATGCAAAGGTCCATTAACTGCTTCAGCCAATACATCTGTGACGCAGGACTTTGCTGCACATAGAGCTCCTGAATCTTCTCCCGTAAATCCCATACACTTTGATTCTCATCTTCAACAGCATTATGATGGACCTCTTCTGAGAGTGACAAAATAATGGTAGACTTGCATAGCTCATCAACTTCCATCCAAACATCATCATCCATATCTTCAGGTTTAACACCCTTGAAATGTAAGGGTTTAATCTGTAACTTTTGCACCAAAACCTACCATATTTGGGACTTCCAATACCCATAGTTGGTACCATCCAACTTGGCAATGTTAAAGAGAGATGTGTCTTTCAAACGACTAGCCATACTGTCCCAAATCAATGCAAAAATGCAAAATTGCGGGTTGCTGTAATTAGTAGAAAATGCACTAAAGCCACTGCTAAAATTGGCTGAAAGAGTGGATTTCACCAAGAGAAGCACCTGTCCACCAAATATGACCAAGATAACATCAAATAGTAAGCATTACCCTCATAAAAGTGTTTAAAATTTGCAGATTTCAGCTTGCTGTAATAAATGACAGCAGTATGTAAAACTGTCCCAAAATGAAGCAATCACTGATACATATAAAACTACAACTGCTGCTAGGTAGCAAGATACATCCAATAGTAAGCGTCCAGGGGCAAAAAGGTACCAAGAACTGTCAAACCAATCACCTGTCATGCTGATACATATAAAACTACAACTGCTGCTAGGTAGCAAGATACATCCAATAGTAAGCGTCCAGGGGCAAGAGACATCTCATAGGTCTTGAAGCTCTTCAAATCTGGGCCGAAGAGAATGCCGGGCAAGCTCCAATGCCTTTGCTCTGATACCAGTTGAAAGGGAAGTGGAACCAAGGAGGAAGAAGCTTGGCGGTGAGAGCTATGGCAGATGGAGAGCAAGAGCCAAGAGAGAGAGAGACTCAAAAGTGGGAACTCCAACAACCACAATGTGTGGCTCGGCCTTCCTTTATTCAAACTGTCACTAAAAGAATAAAAAATATATGACTGTGACGGGCGTCCACCACCTGCAATGTGCAATGGTGGGTACTGTTAGTGTAGTAATACACGGGCGGCTAGGCGGAGGCGCCTTTACCCCCAACATGAGCCATTGTCATTAGTGATATGTACTTTCCAAAACTTACGAACTCCAAGTAATAGGCTTTTAGAGGCAAGTTTAGTTGTTGGTGGAGGCTATAGAACTTATTCATCTTAACACACTCAAAGTAAGTAACACCCTTTTACCATTTCTTTGATTTATTCCCATGTTTGAGAAGCTTCGATTACCGCATTATCTTGGCACCATTGCTTCCATGAAATCTTAGCTTCTCTAGCAATACAAAGGTGTGTAGTCATGGGTTGACTAGCAATAGTGGTTCTTGTAGTGTAAACTAATAATCCATTACCTACTGAGAGTTTTGCATCTTGCTCAACCTTGGTCCCTTCTTTGTTAAAGTTAGGTAGCTAGATTTGCATTAAGAGGAAATTTTCTCTTGAAGCTCTCTATAGTTGCTATCCATTCTTAAGATTTGGTGATTGTGATTCAAGGTTTTAGAAATTTTACAAGTTTCAAGAATAAACTTTCGATCACACACACGCACACACACACGCACGCACGCACGCACAGAGCATGGAGAATAGTAATGTCGATTATTCATTGAAAAAGGAAGGTCACTTGAATACAATAAAACTCTATTCAAGTTGCATTAATACACATTTGCGAGGTCTTCCCAATCTTATTAGAGCCATGTAGGTTGATTAAAGTAGGAAGGAAATCCTCTAATGCCATAACCATTTTGAGAATCTCTACTATATACTACAACAATTTGGGAAGGAAGACTTGGGTGACTTGAACATCGACCAATGATACAAGGTCATTGTTTCTCTGTTGATAGTCACAATGTTGTTTGTCCTTTCCCGTGTAGTTAGAATTTATCATGAAGAAGTGATGAGAGATCCCCCATGGGCATTTTGGAGACCAACCTCGCGAAATTTGAGTGAAGTGGCAATTTGAGTTTTTCTCAAGAATAGTCATCACATTTTTCATGCACCTTTATATCCAAAGATTGAGATGCTGTTTGATAAATCATTTTGAATATCAGAAACTGGGAATACACATGTAGCTTCATAAATAATTTTGAATACCATAAACTGGGAATACGCATGTAGCTTGATAAATAATTTTGAATACCATAAATTGTGAATAAGCATGCTCAACATCTTGTGAAATTCATGGTGAACCCATTAGATAATATAAGAATCGATGATATTTTTATTTAATAAGTTGAGTACATAAAGTTCTTAGCTATATATTTCTTTAAATCACAAGTGCATTTGTGTAGTTAAACAAGACATATGGTAGTCCCTTAAAGCTACCATGTAGCACATGCTTTTGACCAAAGTAAATAAATGATCTAAAAAGTGTGGTACCAAACTAATAGTTTACAAAAGGTGACCAACTTTCTCTTCTAGTTTATGATACATTAACCAAAATATCCCAACATGGAAAAATAGAAACAAGCACAACTAAAACTTTTCATAAAATTCCCATGCTTGTTTAAAATCAATTATCATAGCATAATTTTCCAACTTGAAAGGGCTTTGCATGTTTCTAATGGTTGGCAAATTTGCCAAACATCATCATGGCTATCAAATCAATCTTCTTCGTTAGAATTACAATTTGGTATGCCTTTGAAGGATCTCAACTTACTGCATCAGTTTTAGTTCTCTAAGTATCAGTGCTACTATGGGTTTTATTTAGAAATAAGATCATGAATGGAACTTGTGGTGGATTCTCTAAGTATGCACTAAAGAAGATGCGCGTAATGATTTGTTGGCCACATGTGAATAGGGTTTCAAAGCTCCATGGACCGCGCTCCACTTTGGTAGCAGATGAGGATGGGACTGCCCAATATTTCCATATGAACCCACGATATAGTTTGGCGGCAGAAGAGAACGGGCCTTGCCAAAGTTCGCATATGAACGCGACCTTCCCATATGAACGCACTGTGAGGTGTCAGTAAATAGGTGGGCAACTATGAGGAGAGCGTACGGCGGAGGAATGGCGCCTTGCATGGGAATGATGGATGGACATATCCTGCTTCATTTAATTCTTTCCCCTCGCACAGCTGCAGGTGGTAGTACAAACCCCACTCATGAGATAGTATACAGAGAGAGAGAGAGAGAGGAAAGAAGACTCAAGACGAGTCTCTCTCTCTCTCTCTCTCTCTCTCTCTCCCCCTCACCCCCCAAATGTAATCTCACACAATCTTCTGTGAATTATGATTCGGGTTTCGAACACTTGAGCTTGGGCGACGTTAGCAGCTTACCCAGTGAGACTCGTAGGCACCCCACACACACACACACACATCCTCCCTACCCATCTTCCTGTCTCCCTCGCATATCCAAATGTCTCCCCTGTCGCAGAGATTTTCTGCTTCTCCTTCTTCTTCAAAGCGAAGCCGCCAGCCAGGGCGAGCTCCGAGCTTGGGCTCACCCTTCACGCGTTGCTTCGGAGGAGGAGGATGCAGTCCTCAGAGCGCTCGTTCCATTACCGCTCAAATAGACGGCCAATGCCAATACAGTAAGCTCATATCAGAAGAAGAAGAAGAAGACACTCTAACAAAAGGGGAAGATGACGATCAAGAACAGATACCGAGGGAGGCTCTAGAAGAAGAAGATGGCGTCGTACCGCTCGAGAAGCTGGCCACCCCGCTGAGGGCTAGAGCGTTCCGGAGGTCCTTGTCTCTCATTGTAAGAAGGTCTGATTCTAACTTTTCTTGTAAGGTGAGGGGAGCCTGTGAGCAAATGCTGGATATGGCCAAGAAGAGCTCGCCTCATGTCATCCAGCTCTTTACTGGGAATCAGCTTCTCATGCAAGTCACCTCCAGCTCTGTGATTCCATTGCCCTCTCAGCACCGCATTGTCATGCCATCTACTGGCTTTCTGCAAGGCCTTAGGTCTAGCGGCAGATGATCTCTCTCTCTCTCGCCCTCTCGCTTTTGCTCTCTCAGAACACTTGTGGATGATTGCTCAGCCCAAAATGTTAGTAATTCTGGATACACTTCTAGCATTGTATAGCTTATGTTGGGGAAGTCCAATTCCGTGGGGATCTCTGGACTTTTGCTCCATGGTATTGCCAATTGTAAAAAATCAAGCTAATGTTTTGATTAACAATGATCATATTTAGCCCTAGCATTTCCTTCGGTATCGGAAGATTTGGACTTTGCTCTATGCAGCATTACTTAGATACAAAAAATTAAAGCTTGGGTCAGCAAATGACTTGTTTAGCAGTAGCTTTTCCTTCAGAAATATTTATGTAACAGTTGCAATCAACTCCATGGGCGGCCTTTGCGGCTTCCAAATTGTCACACCTAGCAAAGTGCATTGTCTTTGCTGCAGGCAGTCCTGTGTGGATTTGCAAGAAAGAGGCACAGGGACATCAAGGGCCTCTCCTCTCGGGTGATCATGAAGACATGGGCTAAGTGGAGAAAAGAGTTCCCACTTACCAGGGTCTCTGCTTTGAGAAGGAGGGGAGGGCCCGTAGGGTTTGGAAAGCTACTAACTCCGACAAGCTTAATACATTGTTGTGGCGCCTCACCATTAACAGATTGCCCATGAGAGCAATACTCTGAATGACTCCATCACAATGACGAGTGCCTTGTTTGGAGTCTCCTTCAATTTGGATAATGATACGACTAAGCTTTGGAATGTAATAAGAGTTGAAGGAACACTGCCATTTTTAGGGGAAAGCATTAGTCTTCTCTTGAAAGAATTAGGCTACTTAAGTCCTTGCTCTTTGATGTTATTGGTAAATTGAAGAAAGCTTATTGAATCTTCAAGCTCTTTTGGAAAAGGTTGGGGCCATGCCCTTAGATAGTCAGGTCTTGATGCATTGCTCTATGATGCAATCCTCTACTTTGCATGATGATACGATATACCACACATTATTTTGAAAAAAAGTTGGGTGTGGCATCACCCTTAATCGCACAAATCCACCATCGCATTTAAGTGTTTTTCCACTCTTGACATGACTTTCCTCCATTTTGTGGAATGCTCAACTCCATGTTGATAGAGTTGTGTACTAAGCAATTGAAGGTAATGCATTAACTTGTTTAAGTTGTCCCTATGTGTCAATTAATTAGAGGTATAGCATACCAAACTCATTTATTTCATCTTCTTCCTTTTCTCGTCCAGTTGGTGGCAACTTTTAAGGTGGGTCCACTTAGGTTGATACCTATGTTTGGTTGGATAGTGTTGTAATACAATCGATCCATTGTATAGGATGATCAACTAGTGCATGAGCCATGTCTAACTACTTTCAAAGGCATAACAAGTGCAAGTTGATTTGGCCTAATATGTCAATTAAGCTCAATCAAGTCACCAACATGCATGGACGATGAGTTGTAACTTGCTTTGTCTTTTTGCCCAAGATTGGGACTCTTGAGAGTCCATAGAGGGGTGCCCTTGAAAAAGAGTGTAGTATGTTATGGTTGGCTAGTAGGTTGTGTCTAGTGAGCAACTCCTCACATTGCAACATTAGTGAGATCCATCTTGTCTTAACTTCTTTGTGGATACTACTTATTGCTTGTAGATAGTCCACTAGCACAAGTTGATGACCTATGTGTGGGAGCTTTCTAGATTGAAATACTAGATGAGCTAAGGCAAGTGGAAGAGACATGTTCGCTTGATATTGGAGAGAAGTTTTCTCTCTTGAAGCTTCCTTGTTCTCTTTCCTCAAAATTGTTTGGTGGTAGGGTTTGCATGTTGATATCAAACATACATGTTGCCATAACTTTATATGCAAGTTAACATACTTGCGTATGTTACAACCATGTCATGCACAACTTGTGGGTAGTCAATTGACACAACAATAGTTCACATAATTGACATACTTCCTAAAAGGTGGAGAAATTTGCAGTCGACATTAATTGCTAGAAGTTAATTTAAAATGGCAATGCTCCATTAGCATATCAATCTCAATAGATGCTTTTTCTCAAAAAAAGAGCTCTCTATCTAGGTTGGCTCATGGTTGGTTATATCTAACTCTTCACTTGCATGTGGTGTCATCACTACGTTGTTGTACACATGTAGGTCCACAGATTTGCACAAGTTTGTGGTCTTGCATGTACTTGAGCTTAAGAGCCACGTTACGCGAGCGGTGATCGAGAGCAAGCCTCACTCACAATCCAATAACAAGACGTTAAGGAGTGCCGGTTGGGGTAATTGACTTTCTCGAATGCACAATACAACTTGAAAAATTTAAATATTCGATAATACACCACAAGCCACATATAAAAACAAGACAAAACATAATGTCTCTTGAAGCTCAAAACAAGTAAAAGCCCGAATGTGGGTAGAGCAACAATTTGAAAACAAACCAAGTGATATATATTTTCGTACTTAACAACCTTGAGCCGATGCTTGGCACTTTGACACCCAAAAGCTTCAACTTCCAAATTGGCATGACAAAAAGCTCACTCTAGCAAGGGACCCTTCACTCTCCTCTCTCACAAAATACAATTGTAATCAAGGGGGAAGGCCCTTAACTTTCCATTCTCATCTCTTTATATAGTTTTTTACCCACACTCACAAATTAGGCTTTTTGCTTTCAGCTTTTGGCTTTTGCTTTTCTATTGCTTTTCATTATTTTCGTTTTTTTTGCTCTATGCCTGTTTGCAACTTGTTTGGATCATAACTTTATCATTTGAAATTCGAATATAGTTATTCGGGTACTCAAAATGGTCGGAACGCATTTGAGCGATAAATTGATGCGGGCAGAATTACGAAAATCCATAAAAAATGGACAAAAATATTGATATTTGTAAATCGTATCATTTTTCTCCATCTTTTAACTTGGACGATTTATTCCCTTCCTTGGCCTATTGTTATTGTAATTGCACATACTTTCACCACACATGTCATCTTTTCCTTCAAGAAATACTCGTTGACGATGTAAAACGTACGATCTTTTCCTTTGATCCTTGAGTCTTCAAAATAAACGTTCTCTGGATATGAACATATTTTTTATGAAGTGTGCCCTAGCAGGAATATGGTTTTTTGAAATGAACTCTGTGCCCAATCATTCATGATTTGAAATAATATGCAAAGTCGGATCCATGATTTGCAACAAATCAATCAATGTTCCACACAAAAATTATGAATGTACTGAAGAAGTTGTGCCTAGCCTATCTACATGTGATCGTGCATCATGCAAAATGCAAACAAAATTCATTGTTAATTTAAAATTCCTTATCCTCACCTCTCAACTCTCTTCAAAAAGATATAATATACTCCACTCCACCCATCCATAAGCTCACAATCTCTCAAGAAAATGATGGTCCTCAAGATGTTGACCAGATAAGAACAACCCATCTCACAATTGACGGTGTCCTTCACGACCCTCGAACTCACCCAACCACCTTACACTCTCAACCAGAGGTTTCTAACTTTGTGATGAACATCCCAAATGGGTGCATACAAGAAATGTGCGTGCTCAATGACAGGTGCTCTCTCATGTGCGCGTGCATCTAAAACTTACTGCATATAGCTGCAGCGGACCTCATGCCGTGCTAGTGCTCAATGATGGTGCAAAATGTGCATAATCCCAGCCCATGGCATGGAAGTATATGATAAGAACAGGAGACGACCCTCGAGTGTAGTGCATCAACAAGTGCAATATGAAGTGCTCGTGAACCCATAGTCCTTGTGATGTGCAAGAGTCTCGACAAGAAAACATACCTTGTTCCTCAATGTTCAGTAGCTAATAACAAACTCCAACTTCAACCTGTCCAAAAAAATATCAAGCTCGACCAAGGCTATTTTCACACTCAACAAATCAAACAAAATGATAGAAAAAATTCATAAGCTAGACAAACACAAGAAATCCAATTACGAAACAACAAAACAAACAGTCATGCAAACAACTAAGCTAGCAGAAATCAAACCTAACTAAAGTTAGACTAGGGCTTTTCAGTTTTCACAAAAACGCTTGACGTCTTGCCTAAGGACATTTATAATCACAAGTTTACATAGTCAAGTTTAATAGCACATAATTGGTTTATTTAACCACTCCTAACTTTGTATTAGAACTTTAGGGAGTTCATGAAGTACCTCTAAAAATGGTGGTAGTCCATGAACTTTAGGGAGTCAATGAAATATCTCTAAAAATGGCAGTACTCCATGAACTTGAAGTCCAAAGATGTGGCAATCATTGATTGGTGGAAATTGTGTTTTCTCTTGTGAAGACATTATTCTCACTCTAGCTCAACTCTCTCTCTTCTCTGAATGGCTCTCTCTCACCTCAAGTACCCTCTCCTTGTTGCTAGCATAGGTGGGGTCCTTGCATAGTTAATGTGTAGGTGGCCATAGTGCTTTCATTCTCACTTTTACCCGAAGTCTTTCAACTTAGGTGGGGTCCTTGCGTAGTTAATGTGCGGGTGGCCATAGTGCTTTCACTCTCACTTTTACTTGGAGTCTTTCAACTTAGATTTGGTGCAATCCTATTGCTCTTAAACGTTTATAACTTGCTAAATTTTCCTCTTGTGTATGCCTTTATCTCTTATTTGTACATGCTATTAAATTATACTTGTCTTTATGATTGTGACATTTGCCATTTCCATTTTGGCGTTCATCCATCCTTGTCATTTAGACTTTCCTCTAGTAAGTGGTATTGATGTGGAGGCCTCAAATTTGAAGGGTCCTTAACTTTTCATTTGAAAGATTTTACAAGAGCTCCTCTTTTCTCTTTAAACAAGTTTGAAGGGCAATTAACTATTATTTTAAAATTTTATAAATATATTTGTAACCCTTCTCTAGAAGGGTAAAACTCATTGAAGGGCGTTACAACCTTCAATCATTAGGTTTGTTGATGTGTCATTGGCCATCCTAAAACATTGGCAAGTGTAGAATGTAGTGCTTTCACACATGATACTTTAATTGAAACCCTACAATCACATGTTGATACATACAAAACATATACACATAATTTGTGTGCATTTTCTTCATCTACTAGTCTTATTTGGCATGGCCAGCTTGCTGACTATGCTTCATGTGGTTGGTGTCATTGTGAAGCTCATGAGGTTGTGTCTCACTTGCTTTGCATTTTTGTGAGCAAAGGGAATCTCATAAAAAATATAGATAGCATGAAAGTGCACTCCACTTATAATGATGTATGTTAGATTGACTTGTAATAGACTTATTTTCTTGCAAAGAAAACTTGCTTTACTCTTGCAAAGAAGCTTGTGCAATGCATATGATAGAATATATCAATAAAGGAGAGTGGCATGAAATCATTACAAATTATCTATGATGAGTTTTGGTGAGTCTTATGTTTGTAGACAATGCCGACTTTGCAGCCACTTTACATTTTTGGCTATTGTCAGAATGCGAATGCACTACTATGCAGTTTCATCCCTAACAATTATCACTCAACCGGTCTCATCCACTGACAATTTAGTATAATAGTCGGTAGCAATTGCTTATTTTAAGGTCTCGTTGCTTCATTGAATCACTTGAGCCTTGAAATTTTTTTAGTATTGGATAAATAGAAATATATATGAAGAAAATTAATACGAAACTAGTTTCTTGTTGGGAACTATAGCATAGGAGCTATTTCCTTGTTGCAGGACCCCTAGCATATGAAGCACTGAGACAAGAAACCATGACAATATTTGGCTCCTACGTCATAGCATGGAACATAGTCCAATGAAAAGGGATGGTTTGTTTCTTTTCATTTTTCAAATGCACCTCTAACGTAGAGCAGAAGCCGTACTACTCAATGGGACATCCGGATGAATAGTGTTCGTATCATGAACCAATGAAAATGCCTAAAAAATAGTCAAATATTGCACTCTTTAGCTACTATATGAAACAAAGAAGGGCTAGAAATGGAAAACTCAATTTCATAGGTGTAAGCCTAGTTATGAGATAGAGTATTATATGTTGGGGGTAAAGGCGCCTCCACCATGCCGCCCCGTGTATTACTACACTGACAGTACCCGCCACTGCACACTGCAGGTGGCGGGCGCCCGTCACGTCACTTTATTCTTTATTCTTTTAGTGACAGTTTGAATAAAGGAAGGCCCGGTCACACATTGTGACTGTTGGAGTTCCCATTTCTTGTCTCTCTCTTTCTTGCTCTTGCTCTCCCGCCATAGCTCGCGTGCAAGCTTCGATCCTTCTCACCTTTCAACTGGTATCAGAGCTTGGCATTCTCTTGCTCGAGCTCGACTCGGTGCTTCCCGACCTTTGCATCGACTCGCTTCACGCATTGGGTCTCCATCCCGGCAGCCATATCCGATCTCCCCGAGCTCCCGTCACTCCCCGGCTTCCCGAGCACCTTCCCAGCCTATTGAGGCACCTTCAAGGCATTGATACTGAGGTATTTGATCATTCTTTCAGGGTTTTATTTTAGTCTACAGGTTGCAAACAGCAAGGGCAGCCATGGCTTCAAACCCTTGAAGCTTATTCCCCTCATATTGTGCCTTACACCTATTAAGGCTCAAAGAGGCTTGTCATAGGCCTTTGATAGGCCCTTCTTGAGCCCCCCATTACCCCCTTTTCAGCCCATGTGGAGCAGCAGCAAGTTCAGCACCAACAGGGCAAATTGCATCATTTTTTTCCAGGCTGTGAGCACTCATCTACTTCAGCTCCACACTTAGCCATTGCTTCTTGCTCTCTACCTTGATCAAGAGGGTTATAGACTTCATGTTTGATGTCATTCAAGCTTTGGGCATTGGTCTTGATCATTCGGGGCTGATCTCTTCAGATTTGGGACTGTCATAAACTGTCATAATAGGCTGAAAACAGGGTAGCACCATTGGCATTAGCATTTGTTGCTTATACTCCATTCCGGTTGTGCTATTTGATGCCCGTATGCGGTCTTCATGATGCGTAGTGCCTTGGGAATGTATGCACATGATTATGCCATGATTTTGGCCTGAAATATTGCTGATTTGGGACTTATTTACTGTTATACAGTGCTGGAAACATGCAGCCACACTTGGCATTGGCATTTGATGCTTATACTCTACTCCGGTTATCTTATTTGATGCCCGTATGCGGTCTACTTCCTACCCGGATGTATTGGGGATGTATGCATTTGGTTTGACCATGATTTTGGCTTGAATTCGGGGCTGAAATCTACTGTTTAGAATAGTAAATACATGCTGGAATAACAATGGGCTGAAGGTACTTTACATGCTTTGGCACTTACCTACCGATACCGGATGTATGCTTTGAGCTTTGGCATGATGTCTCTGACATTTGGGGACAACTTGGAGCATATGTATGAGATTATGGGATGCTTTTGAGGTTCACATTAGCTCCGTCTTCACTGGCATTTGGACAGACTTGGCATGCTCGTGGACCGCCTATGCCTCATGTCTCTGCTTGACAATTAGGCTTTTGCATTACATGCTTTGGTTCGTGACATATGCTATTTGGTTCGTGTATGCCATACCGACATTTGAAGCTTGGATTTGGATGTATTTGAGCATTCCCGGCTTACTTGATCACTGATCTTGGTTGCTATTTGGATGTCATTGAGTTGACCGAGAGCTTATTTGGGCTTATGTATTGCTTCATGGTTAATACGACCGGTGCTTCATATATGTCATGCTCTCTTGGTTGCGCTTGATGCATTGACAGGGTCACTTATCACTGGTGCTTTCTCTTGGGTTGTTTGAGCTTCTGAGCTCGCTTTGTATGCCTTTTGTGCTAGTGGGAGCATTTTACATGCTTGCTTGACCTTTGACAGTTGCATGCTATTGGAGCACTTACATGTATTTGGAGCAGTTTATGTCTTGAGCAACTACATACACATTGAGACTTTGGGATCATACTCCGATCTTTATGGATATGCATTGATGTACTCTTGGTTCACAGGATGCTTATGAGCTGAGTCTCATATTTGGATCTTTCTCTTTGAGCAGACACCTATTTGTGTCAGGTTTTGGCAGTTACAGGAACACTTTGCCTAGAGTGTCTGGGGGTGTGCCTTTCATTGGCAGATGTTATTTTGACATGCTTCGGTGTTGAGCTCATGTTCTTTTCACTGTCATTGGCCTTGCTTATGTCCGTTTCATGCCGGCTTTGGACCGAGCATTGTTTGCTTGACATTGGATCCTATTTTGGGACAGTTTGCTCTCTAGACTGCATATCTGCAATTTATTACAACAAGCGGTTATTGGTGGACTGAGGTGTACTTTTCATGCTGAAATATCCTGATTTGGTGTACCGCACCTAGTACTAAGTGGGCAGCAACTTTTGGCACACTTTGCTCGCCCTTTAGATCCCGTTTTGGTCTTTTTTGGGCAGTTTCTGCAGTAAAACAGCAAGCAATTTTGGACTGTTTGGGCATTTCCAGCCTGCATAATGGCGTCATCTTCGCATGATAGTGCCATCTTTAACATTACAAAGTTGGATGGTACCAACTACTCTTACTGGAAGAGTCAAATATGGCAGGTTTTGGTGCATAAATCTCAGATTAAGCCACTTCGGTTGAGTGGGGAGCAGCCTGAAACTATGGACAATGACGACTGGCTTGAACTTGATGAGCTATGCAAGTCCACGATTGTATTGTCTCTCACTGAACAGGTACATTATAATGTATTTGAGGAAGCACAGAGTGCATGGGATCTATAAAATAAGATCAAGAATCTTTATGATAAGAAAAGTCCGGCGAGTCAGATATACTGGTTGAAGCAGCTTATGGATCTGCGCATGAAGGATAATGCGACTATGTCTGCTCACTTGAGCCAGTTCCATGCTATACTGAAGAACCTGACTTCGCAGGATATCACCTTTGGAGAGGAAATAACTCCTCTTTTCTTGCTTGGGACTCTGAATGAGTCATGGGATGTATTCCGCACTGCTTTTTGTGCCTCTAGTGCTACTCTAAAATTGGCAGATGTTGAGAGTGCTCTTCTTCAGGAAGAGGTGAATCGCAAAAACTTGAATGCCTCTCGTGGTAGTCATGCTTTGACAGTTAGAGGTAGGAATGACAGGTATAACCGTGGTAATGGCCGAGGCCGTGACTCGCAGAAGGGTCGGTCTAAATCTCGTGGCAAGTCGCGTAGTAAGTCGCGTGGGCGCAATGCAAATGTCACTTGTCATCATTGTGGGAAAAAGGGCCATATTAGACCACATTGTTATGAGTTGCGCAATGAGAAGCGCAAGGATAAGGGTAAAGATAAAGTGCAGGAGAAGTCCTCTGATCGCAGCATAGTACCTGCGAAGTCCAACGTCAAGATTGAGGAAATTAATGTCACGCAGACTGAGGAGTCCGATGGTGGTGATGAGTTTATACTTGCAGCTAGTTCTTCTGATGCTTCACACTTGACTGAGACATCTAGTATGTATGCACAGTGCTAGTTATTGGATTCAGGTGCATCCTTCCATGTGACGCCTTACCGTGAGTGGTTTCACTCTTACCGTACTGTATCTGGATCAGTCAGACTTGGAGATGACAGGTCTCTTGATATTGTGGGCTGTGGAGATATTCAGTTGCAGTTTTCCACTGGCAGTTCCTTTTTGCTCAGGGATGTACGTCATGTACCTGCGCTTACGCGCAGTCTTATGTCTGCAGGATAGTTGGATGATGCAGGGTTTCATGTCTGTTTTGGGGATTCTACCTGGAAAATTACCAAAGGCAGACTTGTGCTTGCTAGAGGCGCCAAGGCTGGCAGCCTCTATCCTCTTGTTGTATCTGGGTCTTCTGTAGACCATGTTTTGGCAGTGGGCTCTATCCCACATGTATCACTTTGGCATGCCCGTTTGGGGCATATGTCTTTGAAGGGAATGAAAATGTTATCTGGTTTGCAGTATCTTCCGCCTTTGGACTATGCACGTTTTGACTCATGTGATCATTGTCTTTATGGTAAGCAGAATAGGTCTACGCATAAGAAATCGGGTAGGCCACGCATGAGTGAGCCCTTGGCATTGGTGCATTCTGATATTTGTGGGCCTATTCCTTGCATGTATATGGGTGGCGCGAAGTACTTTGTTACCTTCATTGATGATTTTTCTAGGAAAGTGTGGGCTTATCCCATAAAGCAAAAGTCCGATGTCTTGGCAATCTTTCAGCATTGGCTTGATCTTGTTGAGAACCAGACTGGGTATAGGCTGAAATGCCTTAGGACTGACAATGGGGGAGAATATGTCTCACATGCTTTTGAGCAGTTTTGTGATGACAGGGGTATTAAGCGTCAGTTGACCGCCCCTTACACCCCACCCCAGAATGGTTTGGCTGAGCGCATGAACAGGACTATTCAGGAGCGTGTGCGCTCTATGCTTAGCCATGCAGGCCTACCCCAGAGTTTTTGGGCTGAGGCAGTTAGTACGGCAGTGCATGTCATAAACCGATCGCCTTCCAGTGGATTGGATTTTCAGGTTGCAGAGGAAGTTTGGGCTGGTAAGCCACCCTCTTATGCGCATCTCCGTGTCTTTGGATGTGAGGCATTCTGCCATGTGCCCAAGGACAAGAGGAGTAAATTGGATCCAAAGAGCATTAAATGCATATTCCTTGGCTATGGTGAGTCAGGAGAGATGGGCTATCGCCTATGGGATCCGCAGGCGCGGAAAATAGTACGCAGCCATGATGTCGTCTTCCATGAAGACAAGATGCACAGGCAGCCTGAGAAGGTGGTTGAGATCCGCAGAGTGATCTTTCAGGAGGAGCCTAGAGCTCCAGCACAGCCAGTAGTACAGCCTGCAGCAGTTCCTCCACAGGGCCAGGGTGTTGGACAAACAGTTAGACATGTAGCAGAGGCTGCGGTGAGACGGTCTGCTAGAGACAGACGTCCACTTGACAGATTTCAGCCCTCTATGCATTATGTTTTGCTTACAGATGCAGGAGAGCCTTTCACTTATGATGAGGCTATGCGCAGGGGTGACAGTCACTCCTGGGAGAGGGCTATGCAGTCTGAGATAGACTCCCTGCATAAGAATGAGACTTGGGATTTGGTTGCCTTGCCTAAGGGCAAGAAGGCTTTGCCATGCAAGTGGGTGTACGAGCTGAAAAGTACCCCTGGACACCCCAAGCCGGCATACAAGGCTAGATTGGTAGCAAAGGGTTTTAAGCAGGAACATGGTGTGGACTTTGATGAGGTCTTCTCTCCTGTGGTTAAGATGACCACCCTGCGCTTAGTCTTGGCTTTGGTTGCACAGCTTGACTTAGATCTATATCAGATGGATGTCAAGACGACTTTTCTACATGGGGACTTGCATGATGAGATCTATATGGATCAACCTAAGGGCTTTGCAGAACCTGGCAGGGAGCACCTAGTGTGCAAGTTGAAGAAGAGCTTGTATGGCTTGAAGCAGGCACCTAGGGAATGGTATCATAAGTTTGATGCCTTTATGCAGTCTCACAGGGCTACAGCAGGAGTGCTATGGATCCGTGTCTTTACACGAAGAAAGCCCGTGATGGCAGTTTGCTTATCTTGGTACTCTATGTTGATGGTATGCTGATAGCAGGGAAAGCTCATGATGAGCTAGATGCTCTTAAATCTCAGCTGAAGAAGAGCTTTGAGATGAAGGATTTGGGACAGGCCTCACATATACTTGGGATGCGCATTAAGCGCGATAGGCATCAGGGGCTTTTGTATCTCTCACAGCGGGAGTATATTCATAAAGTCCTTGAGCGCTTCCACATGCAGGACGTAAAGCCTATTGGCTGTCCATTACCTTCTTATGTGAAGGTATCACAGGCCGATTGTCCGCAGACAGATGAGCAGAAGGCCGAGATGGCCAAGATCCCTTATGCTTCAGCCGTGGGCAGTTTGATGTATGCCATGATAGCCACTCGTCCAGATATTGCGCATGCAGTTGGTGTCGTGGCATGCTATATGGCTACACCTGGCAGCAGACATTGGGATGCCGTGAAGGGTATCATGAGGTACCTGAAGGGAACAGCAGATATGTGTATTTGCTATGGTAGCCAGGATACAAGGGTCATGGGGTACACTGACTCCGATTATGCAGGACATGCAGATAGTAGGAAGTCCACTTCTGGCTATGTATTCACCTATGCTGGAGGGGCTGTCTCTTGGATGTCCAGGGTTCAGAAGTGTACGGCTTTGTCTACCACTGAGGCCGAGTATGTTGCAGCCACTGAGGCTTGTAAGGAGGCCATATGGTTAGGCCGTCTAGTTGCTGACCTTGGGATTGATGCTACACCTACACTGCATTCGGATTCTATGAGTGCCATTGAGTTGGCTAAGAATCCGGTCTTCCATGTGAAGACGAAACACATTGAGGTGAGGTATCACTTCATACGTGGTGTCGTGGAGGACAAGTCTGTTGACCTTGTCAAGATCTCCACTGACGAGAATCCTGCAGATCTACTCACGAAGAGCCTCACTACTGAGCGCTTTGCCTTCCTCAGGAGGTTGATGGGCATTGGATGAGATGTCGCCTTTCCTCATCCCTTGTACCTATGTACATTTGTACTATCTTTTCTTTTTTCTTTTCTCTCTCACTAGGGCAGATTCGCCTTTAAGTGGGAGGTTGTTGGGGGTAAAGGCGCCTCCGCCGTGCCGCCCTGTGTATTACTGCACTGACAGTACCCGCCACTGCACACTGCAGGTGGCGGGCGCCCGTCACGTCACTTTATTCTTTATTCTTTTAGTGACAGTTTGAATAAAGGAAGGCCCGGTCACACATTGTGACTGTTGGAGTTCCCATTTCTTGTCTCTCTCTTTCTTGCTCTTGCTCTCCCGCCATAGCTCGCGTGCAAGCTTCGATCCTTCTCACCTTTCATTCTATGCCAACGTTATTGTTAATTTAAAAAAAAATGTTATGCTAATATCCTTTTGATCTATATGCTACTCTAGTACCATACACACATTATCTATTATGATTTCGAAATTTGAAGTTACCATGCAAACATACAATGGAAACATGATAGTTACTATATTTAACTAATAAGGCATTGTCATGTGTGTATGTGTGTGTGATGTGGTGTAAATGTATCTTTGAAAAGGCCAATAGAAACATGTGGCAAATCATGCTTGCTTGCGCGAGCAAGGACCAAGAGCCTATTCGCAAACACATTACCTCTTCACCACTTTTGAACTTTGTCTTTTGCTAGATGACATGGTGAAGATTTGTTCATGCAAGACAAAGTGAGTTTTAAGTGCTAGGTTGGGCTAGTGATATTGGCTATGGATAGATTGATGCATGGGCCTTATGGTGTGCAAGGACCAAGCAATATATTTTCTTATTTTTTTCTTTTTGGTCTTAGCAAGACCCAACCGAAGTGAAATTGGCACCAATAATGCCCAAAAGGAACCCAACATTTGTGTTTTATTATATTGATATTTGTTTGTTAAGAAATTCAAAGTTGAACATTTTCATCAAGGTTATTACTACCTTCGTGGTAAGGACTTTGTCTAATGCTAAGGAGAAGAAAGGTTTGAATTTGGATGATCAATTGTAGTCACTAATATCCAGTTTGGCGGCCACATGTTCTCATTCGATGCAACCAAGTCTCTCTCTTTCTCTATGTTCTTCAATGCGCCATTTCCTAATCGTTCAATGATCATATGCACTCAAACCTTAATTCTTGGAATGGTGGGATCTTCAATTTGTACCATACAAGTGTTGTGAAGGTTGGAGCTTGCCTTAATGCTTGGAATGTTGGGATCTTAAAATCGTACCTTACAAGCATTGTGAAGGTTGGACCTTCTCTTTGGCTTACTCTTAGCGATGGTTCCTCTCTCTTGGTGGCTCTGCTCTTCCTAGTGGCTTTGCAGTAGTGTCCTCTCCTTGGAGTTGTTAGGCGGTGGTCATTGATGGTGGATTGGAGGTGTTGAAGAGTTGAGAGGGTAGAGGGAAGGATAGGGATGAGAGGGGTGCCATAAAGATACATGTGGTATTTCAACCACAGCCTAAACATGATCAAGGGATCTAAATACAAATAAAGGATAGAGATTGCTAGTCTTGGTACCTCGAGCAAAAACAAGATTTCCACTAGTAATCTTCCATGCTAATATAGGATTGAAACTAATTCTATGCAGGATAATATAAAAAAAGCCCCCGAATCAAGCAACCAATATTGAGAATATGTCAATGAAGTATCTCTCAACCAAAAAGCATTAAGAGAGGAAGTTGCTAAGATGTACTCATCATCTAACTCATGTTGCACTATATTTATCTCTTCAATCTTTACATTGGACTTACTAGGAACAATGTTGTGATCATTAGGCTTCTCATGTACTCTACCATTTTCTTTCTATTTATGCTTATCATCATGCATCTTTTGGTATTGTGGCCAAAGATAATCCTACTTTCCATAGTAATGATGTGTAAGAGATGACTTATGTCAACATGACTTACTGCAAGATTACACACAAGATTGAGACCTCTGTGAGTCTTTACCACGGCAATCATTACCATTCTTACTATCATGGCTGTCCCTAATAGTCAATGTATGAGAAGAGCAGAAGACATCTACATTCTTTTTGTTTATCTATCTATGGTTAAACACCCTCAACATTGTGGAGTTTTAGGCCTTCCTTAGGTATATTAGTACACATGGCTGTACAGATTATCTCATGACTTGAGAAGTGTCAGAAGTCAGGACAAGGGAGATAGGTTATCTTCGAACTCAATGCTCCGTAAAGTCAACTGGTTGAAAATCAAATAAAATTCATTCAAATATATGGACATACTAGTCCCTTCCTTCATGCAAAGATCCATAAGTTGTTTCAATTGATACATTTGTGATGTAGGACTTTGCTTGTCATAAAGATTGCATATATTTTTCCATAACTACCATGCAATATCCTCAGATGCAACAATATTGAAATAAACGAGTATAGATAATGACGGTATAAAGGGTGGATCTACATAGCTCATCTAACTCATCCCAATCATCGTGATCCATGCCTTCGAGGTTTATGCTCTTGGCTTTCAACAGCTTAATCTACTTCTTTTGAAGTAGTACATGCCATATCTACGTCTTCCAATATGTGAAATTTATGACATCAAGCTTTTCAATATTGAAAATAGCACTATCATTTGAAAAACCAGCCATAATGACACTATACCAATGCAAAATTCAAAGAATGGACTGTTGTAAATGATTGCAAATCAGCCCCTAAAACTTGGCCAAAACAAGGGAAAAACAAGAGAGAATACAAAACTATAGAGCTATCCACCAATTGCAAGCAACAGACTACCAAAGTACAATGTCTACTCTCCAAGACAATGTTGAAAATTATAATTATATTAATGATGAAATGATGATAGTAGTATATGTTAATCCAATTACGGGCAAATAGCTAAAAAAGAAAGCTACCATTGCTAGGGATATTTGAGTAGTAATCGGGATACAAAGAATGGAACTAGTAAGTGACTAAGTATAGATCATCGATACCAAAGACTATCATGAACTCAAAGTGTTAATAAATCATATATCCAATAATTATATATATCATTGGCAAACTACTGATAGAGGTTAGTGCCAGTGTCCAAAGCATATGAAATCAAATCATCCCACAAGTGGAGGTAACTACATTCAACATCATATAAGAGAATATATACATGAATCAAGAGTCCTGGTGTCTCAAAGAACCAAGATTTGCCAAGTAAATACAAGCATCTCCCACTAGAAGTGAATCCATAAGGCAAAGTGAGTAAGCAAAGCTCAAGACATATACATTAAAGCATCTGAGAAGCCCAAAGGTCTCACAAATACATCTAGGAGTATAAGTATCCAATGAAGCTTTAATATATGTAAGTGAGTAAGTATGAAAGATCAAAGCCATTGACCAAAGTCCAAGTACATTAAATATACCTCAAATACAAGTGCTAAATCATGCCATAACCATATCCAAGCTCATAAGTCAATGTTATATGTCACTGTAGACACCTAGCATACCCAAAATACCATGTAGGCACAATAGGCATTCAAAGCATGAAGCTTATTATTGTATTTCGGCTTTTTAAACTATTATTATAGCAATAGATACTTCAATAAAACTGAGCCAATCAAGCGCTGATAAGCCCAAAATCCTTTTTGAAGCATCAATTCATTATACATGCATTGCAAACATTTACCATAAGCATCAATAAAGCATAAACGAATTAAATACTTGTTGTCCAAATAAAAACTCTTCTACTCTGTATAAAACAAAGAACTAAGAGCTATATAAAATCAATTCTATGAGTGTTTCAATCCGTAATCTTATCATGCTCTTTGTTTCTAGTTGTAGAATACTTGAATCCAATATTGTATGTAAAAGTAATGGCCAAAATACGAAAGTGCTCTCAAGATGCTATAGCTATCCATGACTTCTGCAACATACTCTGTGTCCACTCAAAATGGATAGAATATCTACTACTTAGCTCAACAAGCACTCAAAAGGCTCCACTAAGCCCTAGAAAGCCCTTTGAAAAGCCATGAGAAAGTTGGAATAAGCTAGGAGAAGAGAAGACTCAATGCATGTCTCGGGAAGAAGAAACAAATGGTTGATATGAAACCTTGAGCTAAAGCAAATGATGAAGAAGCTCCTCGAATTTCCACTATGATACTAGTTGAAAGGTAGAGCCCAAGTGGAAGTACACATATGAAAGTAAGAGCAATGCAAGAGCTATGGCAAATGGAGTAAGAGAGAAAGACATAGACATTGTATGTGGAAACTCCAACGGTCATAATGTATGACCAATCTTTCCTTATTTAATAGTCACTGAAAGAATAAAGAATAAAGTGACATTGATGGACATCCATTATTTGTAGTATATAGGTGTGAGGTCATGGTGTGTATAGTAAATAAAGGGGGGCATAGATACCAGCATCTTTACCTCCAACAATTCAAACGTGGTTATATTTATTGGTTGCTAGTCAAAGGTGACTCGCAATCAGTGTTCAATCAGTCAAATGGAACATATAGTGTGTGAGATCCCATCCTATGTATATATCATTATGTTTCTCTTAATATACTTAAGACATTTGAGCTAGTGACTTGCCAATTTATTCCCCGCCATTTTATTACCATTGATATGCTTAAGTGTGAGGTGCCTCCTCCAATAGAATTGCATGAGTCCTCTTAGTGGTCGATTGAAATTCATATCCATGCACATCACCATCCAGTCTTCCCATGGGAAACCTAGGACCTAGTTGGACACGGGAATCTCAATTCTACTTCATAGGGGAAGCATGGACAAGTCACCCCTAACAACAATCTAACACCCACCTAAGAAAGACCACTTTGTAATCAATCAAAGGTAGGAGTGAGATTAACACTGCACTTGGTTCAAAGAGAGTGAGAGACATGGGAGAGTATATCTCGATCCCCCTACCCATAAGGTAAAATCTCAGCTCCAACCCCCTAAAATGGTGTTAAAAATGGTAAGTAATGCTACTGATATTGGGAGGGTCATGATTCAATTATCTCTATCTACTGTTGGAAAGTTACCCGACTTATCGAGTCCACCCAGCCATAGGCGTTCGATCGTTAGAATCGAAGCCTCCCACTTTCCTCGATTGGGTTTGCTTTAGTTTTCTAATTAGCAAAGCATACTACCATGCTATTTAGACATATAAAAAACAGCTTCTTTTTATTACTCAATTAAATTGGGTTTGTTAAACTCAATCTTTAGCACATAACAAACAATTCAAAAATCAAATACTTTATATAATAACAAGTAGAACCATCACTCCGTAGAGTGGTACAAAACCGTCTTTTCACAAAAAGACATTGTCCATCCTAGGATAGGACCTTCAAATCCCTTGGGATTGGGGATGTATGTGATTGCACTCTGTCCGCGGTCAACAGTGAATTTATTGGCTCAGAGCCCCTCTAAGCTTCTCGAGTCTCAGGAGCCATCCTACATAGTAGGGGCACTTATCACTCAGCCCTTTGCCCTCTCAGGTGCTTGAGTGATCAAAAACCAAAAACACCTACCTCCCTCGGGAGCATAGGACCCCCACCTCTGCAAGTGAGTTTTTCCACACCACACAGAGTGTTAATGAGCATTGGGTTGGGGACCCCAACATCCTGAGCCACCACCACAATCCACAACTTGTCTGATTGTTACAAGCACGGAATCATAAGATACATAATTTATCATTCACAAATCCAAAAGCAGTCATAACCATAAAACATTTTTAATACACTTGTCAATGTATGTGATGCATAGAATCTATCCCCCTCACCAATTCCCGTGTTCTTTTCTAAAAAGCAATTGATAATACCAACATGTTTTTGTAAGTTTAAGTACGTTCTAACTAATTGTAAACCTTTTCTTATGTAGTAAACCAGATTATCTCTGTATGACCATTCATTGTGATTACTGGTTATGATTGCAATCTCGGTTTGTTGTGGAATAATCGGTCCTTCGGGTTGAATGGATTCGGGGGTAACTTTTGCTTGTGCTTCAGCTTCGTGTTGAGTTCCTTGAGCAGCAACTACTTCCTTGTGCTGGGGAGCTCTATGAGTATGACCTCCCTTAGCATCTCGACATCTCTTGGGAGGCATGGAAGAAGCTTGATGGATTTGAGCAGTGCTTTTGCATAGGTGTGGAGAGAGAGAGGCTCGACTGATTGCAACAGAGCTACGTCGTGTCAACAACAAAGAGACTTCTGCATGGGTTGTTATTTTGATGTGACACTCTATCCATGTTTATATAGTAATCAGGGGGGGGGGGGTAAAGAGAGAATGCTTGCTTTTAGCATTTTTTGATGACATCATCGATGATGTCAAAGAGGGGATCTGTTTTTGGAACGTAGCGTAGAGATAAAGATACGCATGAGTTGTTGTTGTTTTGAAATGATGCTCTATCCATGTTTATATAGTAATCCCGAGGGAGGGGGGGGAGGGGAGGGGAGGTAAAGAGGGAACACTTGCTTTTAGCATTTTTCGATAACATCATCGATGATATCAGAGAGGGGCTCTATTTTTGGAACATAGAATAATGAGCACCATGCGTCGCATCATCAGGTGGGCATCATTCCAAGGTGACTAAGGCAACGACCAAGGCGTAGACCTTGGCATCTTGGCCTTGGCATACTTGGCAACGGGCTACAAAGTCTTTGTTGGCGCCATTGGCTACACTAGCTTGTAGGAAAAGCTTCCCGGGAGGTCACCCATCTCAACAGTATCATCATCCAAGTGCGATTAACTACCAAGTGACTATCCATTAGGCTAGTTTTTTTTGTTGTTCTATACTACAAATGTAATTCTAATAAGGTTGTCTTGGGAGGGTTTCCCAAGCCTTCCTTCCATGAACTAGCATATAATACCTCATCAATTATCTTCAAATGTTCAATCTTTACCATTTTGTTTCAACATAAATCAATTTTTGAAATGTATACGCACATTGTTTATTAAAATAAACTAAGTAATGGAAAATTTACATTAAGACATTTAAGCTAGCAACTTGCCAATCGATTCCTTATCAATGGAACCATTTTATGGTTTCTTTAGAAAACTATGTCTACATTGCACATGTATTTTTCAATTGTGGTCCAGGGCCTTTTGCAATGATTTCATTATATCATCTCGGGGCTATTATGGTGGTTGCTTGTTGTAATATCATTTTTTGGTCGATGATTATATTTAGTATGGGTAATGAGTTAAGTGGAAAATGATCACATTCTGATTCTTTTATGGTTGCATAGAATCATATATGAACATATCCATTCGACAACCCTTGCCATTTATGTAGGGGGATTGGCCAATAATTCGATGCATCTAGTATAAGGGCCTGAATGGCCCATCCCTTCATGTCGGACCTTTGTATAAGGCGAGTTTCAAGGAGCAATGTAATAATTCATAGCATTATACCATTGAGAGTTATCATATCTAGACATATTTCATTAGGCCAAGAGAGTTATTTATTCCCCTTTGATATGGATGCTTTTGATCTATATATTGTTGTTTTGTTTTATTGTGTAGGTTAGTTGGTTCATAGTCAATGAGGGTTTCAAGTGATGCAGTGTAAATTTTTCTTATCCTAGGTGTCTCTATCACCTTGTCTATGGTTTTTTTATTGCTTAAATTTTTTGAGAGAAAGGGATATAGATCATATGCATTGTTTCTCATGGATCTGAGGCTAGGACTTAGGCTAGGGATTGAGTAACCTTCCTAAGTGGGATGCATCGGTTGCTAGTTTCTTTCTTGAGGGTGATCATGGGTTGATATAGTGAGGTCATTCTCATTAGTTTGATAGTCAGTAGGTAGTTGCCTTGCCTCTCTAACATAGATAGTCTAGATAGGAGTGCCCAACTTGATTTCCTATCATGATAAAGTCCCTTAATAATTGAGGGGTTGGGTTTTGAGTGCATCCTATGAGCAAAAATTTATTAAAAGTCACGTTCTAAAGAAAATAAAAATATAGTGCTAGAAGATACTTGTCGCCTTTTGCAAGGGCTTACTAGGTTTGTAGGTTTGAGTTAGGCTCAAGTCCAATGCCATGTCCTCCTTGGGATGAGACCTAGTCATGGGTTTGAAGGAAAAAACAAGGGAAAAAAATAAGGATGCTCAAAATTAGTCTTATTGATCCAAAAGAGGGGAGCAGTTCACAAAAAGAGAGATAAGCCTAGATGTAATATGCTATTTTGGACACAAAAGCAATAATATTTTATAAATAAATATATTGGGAGAGCCCTTGCAATGCATGGAGGGATGATTGCACCCATTTGTGTCATGCTCTTCTTTGTGCATATATCCTGTGTTTTATTTCCATTCAAATTAGCCTTTGAAATTGTGGTTTAGGGTTTTTATTAAATTTAACAGTAGCAATGGCCATGGCATTTGATTTGTTACAATTGACACAGAAAAGAAGCTTTAGAAAAATGTCCCTTAATTTGTGTGGTGCGAGTCTATTTGTTATAACAATGTTCTAATAAAGAGGTTTAATTTAGGCCATTTGTTGTTTATTTGTGATAAGAACAAGAGGTACATATATGGAATTATGGATGGTGAGCAAACCACATAGAGAGAGAGAGAGAGAGAGAGAGAGAGAGAGAGAGAGAGAGAGAGAGAGAGAGAGAGAGAGAGAGAGAGAGAGAGAGAGAGAGAGAGAGAGAGAGAGAGAGAGAGAGAGAGTGTGTGTGTGTGTGTGTGTGTGTGTGTGTGTGTGTGTGTGTGAACTCTCACAATCACAATGTGTAACCTACCTTCTCTTATCCTATTTTCATAGAAAAAATAAATAATAAAGTAACAACAATGAGCAGCTGGCCACCTGCAGTGTACAAGTGTGCATGCAGTAAGTACAAGTAAGTGTAGGCAGCTAGTCATAAGTGGCTTTTAACCCCCAACAACCTCCCACTTAAAGACGAATATACTTGAATGTGGAGTAAACAAGAAAAAAAGGACAAAGTACAATGTGTACATATAAGTATAACACGATGATGAATATGTCATCTCATCCTATGCCCATCATCTTCATAAGGAAGGTAAAACATTTCATTGAAAAACTTTTAGTAAGCATATCTATAGGATTCTTGTTAATCAAGGTCTTGATAAGATCTAACTCCTTATCCTCAATTACCTCTCTAATGAAGTGATAATGAACCTCAATGTTCTTAGTCTTCGCATGAAAGACTAGATTTTGTGCCAACTAGATGGCACTCATGGAGTCCAAATGCAATATAGGAGTCATAGTTTATAAATGGATAATGGGCCAATACAGTTGTAGTGGATGTTGCAATGGTGACAACATTACTTTTCCATTTCGACAATAATTTTTACCAAACAAAACTCATCCTTGCACTTGAGTCTTACATCTCCACAATTTAGCCGAACATCACTCGCACACCTTAGAAAGACTTCCCATGGAATGAACAATCGGGTCTTGAAATAGCAATATTATAGTTGCAGGATGAATATCCATTGTAGGTAAAGCATGCAAAGTAGAGTAAAAACCTCCATTTTGAGGGCTAAAGGTTGGAGCATTATTGACACATGACTCATCAATCATAGGATTTCCTAGATTTTGGTGATTTCTAGTATTGAAATTATAGTTCATAGCAAATTATTACTCAATCACTATTCCCATCTAGAATCCCCATGCGAGAAGGCATATTTTGCATACTATGTACCAAACCCTGAACTCCCACATGAATCAAGCTATCATGACTTAGAGCTTCTCTCTATGAAATGTCTTGGCATCCAACCATAGCAAAACACAACCCTTTGTGCCCCCTTCGATTATGTTTTGTGAACTATTTGCATCCTAAGCCTAGTAACTTGTCATTGTCTATGCCACCTAGAGTTGAGTCTATGCTTATGAACACGTAACACATAATCTTTGCTAGTTGTTTAATGTGAAAATCCCATATTGATTGGATTCCCACAAAGCTTGCATGTCAAGAGAGATTATGCATTCTTTCAAGGAGAGACTTGATTGGGATTAGTATTTTCAAAAAGACTTAAAAGCAGAATAAATCTAGAATCACATAATTCAAAACACTATAGCAATTAAATCTAGAATGATATATTCTATATAATTAGATATCTCATCCAAAGAGAGACACAGAAAAATTCTATCTAACTAGCAAGTGATCCCCCAAGCCTATAACTCAAATGAATGCACAATATACCCAAAATATTAGGATTCTTAAATTATTTTCAACACTAATAACTTTCTCAAATGTTATAGATGGGTATCACTGAGAGAGAGAGAGAGAGAGAGAGAGAGAGAGAGAGAGAGAGAGAGAGAGAGAGAGAGAGAGAGAGAGAGAGAGAGAGAGAGAGAGAGAGAGAGAGAGAGAGAGAGAGAGAGAGAGAGAGAGAGAGAGAGAGAGAGAGAGAGAGAGAGAGAGAGAGAGAGAGAGAGGAATGCATATCCATTTAACATTATTCAACATTAAATTCTCTACACATGATCTACATGCAAATTCAAATGCAAATCTCTAACCACAAATTGGACATCTAAATGATTCTCAAAGCTTTTTTCATTATCAATTACCTTCCTAAGTGCAATGGATGCAAAGAGAGAGTGCATGTGTGCAAGTGAAAGAGCGGGAGAGAAATCAACACATATATATGCATTTAATATGAAATTATGAAAGTACTTACCAAAGACTTGACGGAGATTCAAGAACTATCTTTGCCATGACAATAACATTAGTAGAGTTATTTCTTGATACATCTACTCTAGCTTAGTTTAAGTTCATCACATCAAAATTGCTGCATAATTTCTTAGCCCATGAAATGCAACTTTATACAAAGAAAGCACTCAACAATACAAAAAGAATGTGTCGATGCAATAAATATTTTGTAGGGAATATTAAATCCTAGATATCAAAATTAAACTATACACTAGTAAGTGTTTTATAGAGAATATTACTCTCTCACATATATTACATTGCAAAAATCAATTAAATCTTCTCTCTAGATTGCAAGACACAATAAGTCTTTACGTAGATTAAACCTCAAGAAAGAGGCATTACATTGTATGTACTCATTACATTTCACTCATTACATTTCAAAACTGATGCAGGCTTCACAAAAAGGAAGTATATATTACCACAAAAAAGCGGTGGCCCAAGCACTTTACAATAAGTAAGACAATAGTAGCTTATAAGTTTCATCCCGAGCAATGAATACATACTCAAAATTATAAGTGTGATCTAATCCAAGTACTTATACATTGAACCAAATCTTGAAGAGAGAGAGAGAGAGAGAGAGAGAGAGAGAGAGAGAGAGAGAGAGAGAGAGAGAGAGAGAGAGAGAGAGAGAATATTCAAATATTATAATTAGACCATACACCATAGCACAAGGCTCTGCAAAGTGTCAAGCTCTCTCTACTACAAATAGGCTTCATGATTGGGAGAATCAACAAGCTTCTCTCACTCTCTCTCTTTTCACACTCACACACACATACACATATGCCAGGAGACATATTCCACAATGGATTTTGTGAGACCACGGTGGATTCCATGGGTTTTTATTCCACGGTAGATTTGGTGAGGTTTTGTGATGGATTCCGTAAAACTATATTTATTTGCCGGGGCTCGTACACAAGGTGGATTCCTTGTGCGAGAAGTTGACGAGGACACTTGTCATTTTTGGGCGTCATGTTAATTTAATGTGCATGTGGGTGACTCCACAGTGGGCGATTCCGCAAAATACACATTTAAATTAATGGACGTTTATGAGTTTAGAGTGCACTTGTATTAAATTAAGGTTAGGACAGAGTTCCAACCTATTTATTTATTTTGTAGCTTAAGACAACTAGGTATTCACTTTTTTTCGTTTAATTTTATTATTTTTTAACAATTGTGAATGCTTTAGTTGATGTGTAGAGTAGGCGGTGGTGGCGTTGGGAAGCACTCGACGATAGCGTGTATTCAAATTACCTAGAAGAAGTTATCATTATTGATGGGCACACATCTTATCATTAAAGGCTCGGTGCTAATATTTATTTAGGTGCACTTATTTATTGAAGCACTTGAAAAATATTTATTATTTTGTATGCGCATGGGCGCACGGTTTAAACATTTCATTATTGGACATTATATTTGGGCACATGCCGACACTGGAGCCACCCGACCGCTTTATTCTTTATTTGGACAAAAGTAAATACAAAAGCTAAAGCATGCTTATTTGTAAAATTGGGCTATTTTTGAGTTTTGAGGTGAATAAATGTATAAATACATACCTTGTGGAGCGCTCACACAAGGCATGGGGGGAGATTGTACCCAATTGGTCTTTTTGCCTCATGTCGTGCAAGTCTATTCTCTTGATTTTTGAGCTTAAAGTAGAGTTCTTTGTTATTGGGGACCTTCCGACACTTGCTACGTACGCATCCACCATTTGATTTGCACACCACACACACACACACACACATTTTATTGGCTAGTGTTGAAGCAAAATAGAGTGCAAATATGATGCAAGAGCAGAGGAAAACTAGATGAGTATATTACATGCATGAAGTACACATATATCCCATTGAGGAGTAGATAAGGTAGTTTGAGACAAGGATAGGGTGTTGGTTAGTCACATGAGATTGATAAAATATCCAATGTCATATGGAAATCCTTTTCATATTGATATTTACGATTGGACCTCCCCAAAATTTCTAATAATCCTTTAAAAGAGCCCCCAAAAGAGGCAACACATAACTTAGAGAAAATAGAACATTACTAATAGGTTGGTTCTTTGTTTAGATTTCCTCCTACGCTTCCTTGCTTATGATACAAACCGGCGTTTAGCTGACAGAGGTGGTTTAGTTGGGGGCTTTGGTACCCAAATCCATCGGTTACCTGCATAATACCCTTGTGCACATAGCAATGCTTTGGATATCCATCGCGACATTATGCTGGCTCTCCATCGATGCCTTCATTTGTAAGGCCTGGGCTTCTTTTGTGGTATTCTGCGATATTTGTAAGTCCAAAACCTGTCCTTGGCATTGTCTCCTGACCTTCTTGTTTCAGGCATTGCCTTGCTCACTGGTTCTCTTTGTTCAACATGTGCTTGTATCAACTCTTTCAACAAGTCCTTACTCTTGTTACTAGGCTTGCCTAGTATGTTAGAACATTCCTTGTCTTTCCCTCGAGGTTTAATGAGGTCACCCTTGCTAAAGGTTATGATTATCCTCACACCCAGTAGTGTCAAGTGTATCCTTTGTGCTACATAATCGGCCTCACACTTCATTGCCCTTTTGAAGGGTCGTCCTAGAAGGGTTTCCTTTCCACAATTAGCACTATTTGGAGGGACATGGAATAGGATAGGCAAGCTTTTAATTTCAATGGTTACAAGGATGTTGCACTTCCCCATAAGTGCTTGGGAGTGTCCCCCGTAAGGACTAAGAGTTGCATTAGTCGGTGTGAGCTTTGGTTGGCCTAGTAGGGTCCATGCTTCATAGGTCAAGATATTAAAATCAGCTCCTTCGTCGATGAGAGCGTCGACATAGTGCTTTCTTTTTGCAGTGAGTTTGACCCTAAGATAAGCATGTGGTATTATGTCTTCGTCTTCCGGGTCTTGGCTTGTAAATTCAAGCCTTCTGATACATGCCTTTGAGTCCCCAATTGCGCAACTGGATGTGGATTCCCCATTGATTTCATGGGTCGTCTATGCAGTGTTATTCGAGGTGCATCTATCAGTAAGACTATCATGTTTAGTCATCCTCGTAGTTGTAGCTTGATGTTGTTCCATTGCGCTTTGACCAAATGCAGTCCAGATGCAACACTTACATGTTTTTGTGGTGTGGCATTTTTTCCCTTGTTGGCTAGATTGGCCCATTGAGGCTCTAGGTTCTCTGCTTGTCTTTGTTCAGGTATGGGCTTTTGGTTGCTCCTTTGCAAGTGAGAATCCATGTTTGTGTAGTGCCATTACTATATCAGGGTCTTATTTTGGAGGACCTATCACGACACGCGTTTTCTCTCCAACCTACTAGGGGGAGGTGCGGAGGGGGGCAAAGCCCCCTTTGTGGGGGTCCTATTAACGGGGCTCTGTGGCACTCAGCTATGCTTCAGGGTCTGCTCTTACTACTGGGTTCTTTGTATTATTATGATTCTATGTGAGTTCCTAGTTATTGAAAGTAGCTGTCAATTTTATTCACACTTGTGCTTAGTGCTTTCCAGTGCACAGTGCCAAATCAGGCTTTCTCCCTTTTAGTATACTTTAAATGATGAAATCAGCATGGGGTGCAAATGCAAAATGACCAGTGCAATTCCTGCTCTTCCCCCTTTTTTTGTAGCCTAATATGGCTCTAAGCGCATTTCCTGACTGTCCTCTCTTATTGTCTAGGATCTGTGCTGTACACTCTACACTTCGTCAAGGCCTAATTGGAATCTAAGGATTAGTTTCAGCTCTAAGTCTGACCTATTCTATGGCTTGCTTCTAGAGATTGACTCTAGGTTGCCCAAGTGTGGTTTCTCCAATCTTTGGCTTCTAAGAGCCGGGTCAGGTACTTAGGGATGTTTGGGGATGTGTTTGGGTGGCTCACTTACCAGTTTACAATGTTCTACCTTGGTGGTTTGATTCTGGGAGTTGGACCATCCGAGTCTAGGTGGTTTGCCTGGAATTGGTCCGCGACTGTCCAATCAGACCAAGTGATTTGAGCCTCAAAATGGGTCTACTGCCATGTGGCAGGGTCTGACTGGTAGAGTCGGACGGTCATGTTGTGTAGTTGGTCCGATCGGACTGGGTGGTTTGACTCTAAGGTGGTACACCCAAGTCGGGCAGTTCGACTAGTAGACGGTCTGACTCTGAGAGTCGGACAGTCCGAGTGTCCGATTCTGGGACTCAAACACCTACAGAGTGGTCCGATTGCATTTGCCACGACGCAGTTGCGAGGGCGGGAATGATGAATGCAATGCGTGGGGGTCCTGGCACAAGCTCCAACTTTCCAGATCCAACAAACACAACTCAGAGAAGATCAAGGAATACATGGGATGGATAGGCGACATCGAAATGATCAGATCAAATCCCTTCTGCACCTGCACTTACAGTCTCTCTCTCAAGCTCTCTCTCTCAATGTCTGACTGCAAAATGAGGCTCCCCCTGACCTTTTGAGCCTCTTGTTGCCGTGCTCAAGTCTCCTTCAACCTTATGGTTTCCCCTCTTTATTGAAAGAGTGAGGGAGAGAGACAATGTAATGGAGCAGCAACCTGACCTACAGGTCGTTCATCATCTTCCATTATTTCATAGATTACTAACATAACATAAGTGTATACAATAGTACTAAGGTCCGTAGGACCATTCACACTGGGTCTAAGACCACTGACTTATTTAATGTCCCACACTTGCTGATACAGCTGGACACGACTAATGTTGGTCATACATACTAGCAGGAGAATTCTATGAGCTTGATATTCTAACCCTCCCCCTCAAGCTCAAATCATCTGATGAACTCCAAGTAGCTGTCTAAAACTACTAAACTTATCTTTACTCAAAGACTTGGTAAAGATATCTGCAACCTGTTCATCAATCTTCACATGCATAAGATCTACTCTCCTTGCAAGAACCATCTCTCTGATAAAATGGTAGTGTACCTCTATGTGTTTTTTCCTGGCATGGTATACTGGATTCATTTCCAGGAGTACACTACTGAGATTGTCACATAATAAGGTCACTGGAGTATCCACCTGAATATCCAAATCAGCCATAAGCTTGAGTAGCCATGAAATCTCACATGCTGCCAATGCAGCACTCCTGTACTCTGTCTCAGTGCTAGACAATGCAACTGTTAGTTGCTTCTTGCTGCTCCAGCTGATCATGCCACTTCCAAGGCCAAAAGCATAACCACTCGTAGATCTGTGATCATATGAGCATCCTGCCCAATCCGCATCTGTATATCCAACTAGTTTCAAGAGCTTATCTCTCATATAGAACAGCCCATAATCTATAGTGGACTTAACATATCTCATAATCCGCCTAACAGCATCCAAATGTGGCTTCCTGGGCTTCTACATAAACTGACTTATGAGCCCAACTGCATAACTCAAATCCGGCCTAGTGATGGTCAAGTAGATCAGACTTCCAACCATTTGCCTGTACATAGTCACATCCTGAATTTCAGCTCCAGTGCTAATGTCCAGCTTGACATTCTGATCAAGGGGTGTATCCAATGGTTTGCATTCAACCATGCCATACTTCTTCAGCATTTCCATGGCATAATGTTTGTGCATTAGCCATAAACCATTTTCAGTCTTGATTACCTCAATACCCAAAAAGTATTTCAATTCACCTAGATCTTTCATGTCAAATTCAAATTTTAGCATCTTCATTACATGATGTATGCCCAAGTCATCATCACTAGTGATTATAAAATCATCAACATATATGACCAACACTACCAAGCCACTATCGGTCTTCTTTGTAAATAGGATGTGATCAGCCCTACCAACAGTAAAACCCAACCTCTGCAAATAGTTACTGATCCTAGCATGCCAAGCTCTCGGAGCCTGCTTCAACCCATACAGTGCCTTTTTCAACTTGCATACATAATGTTGAAAATCAGGGTGAACATACCCTTCTAGTTGAACCATATAGACATCCTCTACAAAGTCGCCGTTAAGAAATGCATTCTTAACGTCTATTTGCTATAATTTCCATCCTCTAGCAGCAGCCAAAGCAATCACAGTGCGTATGGTTGCCATTTTGGCAACAGGGCTGAATGTTTCCTCATAATCAAGTCCATACTGTTGGGCATACCCCTTAGCAACCAGCCTAGCTTTGTACCTTTCCACACTGCCATCTGACTTGCATTTGATTTTGTAGACCCATTTGCAGCCAATGGTCTTTTTTTCTTCAGGCAATGGCACAAGATCCCATGTCTTATTTTCAGCCAAGGCATTCATTTCTTCATCCATAGCTGCACACCAGTTCTCATTTTCCACTGCTTCAGCATATGTACCTAGTTCTTTGATCTCCATTACTTTTGTCATGTAAGCATAATGCTTTGTAGTATAGCCACTATATGTCAACCTGTCAACAGGGTATCTAACCCTCTGTGAGTGTCTTCACCCAACCCAGGTAATTCTACACCTTCCCCTACATGAGTAGGATGGATCTGGAGCTGCTTGACTAGGGAGAAGGCCTCCAACACTCGGCACGGTGAATTTTGTGAAGCCCGGTGAAAAAACGCGCCGCGTCCGGTGTGTCCAAGTGACGGCGATTCTGGGCCGAGTCCCAGAATCGGCCCTCGGACCGCTCGGCCATTCAGCACTCGGCCTACTCGGCCCTCCTGACCACTTGACTCGGCCCTCGGCCACTTGGTCCTCAAACCACTCGGACGCCTTTTTTTGCGCCTATTTCAAAATCTGGCCCAAAAATCACTCTGTTTGTCATATCTCGGGCATTTGGAACCTGATTCAGGAAAGGTAAGCGTCTAAGTTGGGGTTTTGCATGCTCCAGACACGATGGTGATATCGGATTTGCCAAATTTTGATGACAAAATATTATGCAACAGATTTCAGGTCTGAGACAACATGTATTTGTATGCCTATGGCTTATGTGATGCTTCTACTGATGTCTATTGATATAGGATCACTTGTGGATGTTATGCCTCTTATGTGAGATGCATTTGGAGCTGATTTAGCTCAGCCATTGACTATTTTGAACAATCCCAGATCTGTCCAAAATAGGACAGCCACCTGTTACTTTAATTTTATGCTTACAGGTCTTAGCATTTGAGCTTGGATTGAGCACTGATTTGCTCAGTTTACAGAGGTTATATGCTGCTGGAAACTTCAGGGCTGAAGCTATTTATGCTACAGTTGGGTTATGTCTATTGGTCACAGGGTGCTCTCGGCTACTCGGTATGATATCATGATGTATTTGGACTATGCCACATATCTTGTTTATGTTCCGGAATGCTTTTGAGCTGAGATTAGAGCTCAATTTGGGTTTGACTATCACTTCTTTGCAGCTGGCATTTCATCTGTGACATGGTTTATGCCTAGGCTATCCAGTACGGGTTATGATGTCTTGGTGAATGCTTTATGCTTTGGCTGTGGATGTCAGTTGTTTGAGCTCGTCTCGACATTCATTTGAGTATTCCCTTGAGCAGCTGGACATTGACTTGGATTTTTCCATTACGACTTGGCTTTTTCATTACGACCTTGGATGCTATTAAGGCATTGTCTTGGTTATCTGTCTTTGCTACTTTGACTTGGTTTGCTTGAGCTATTGAGCTCGCTTATCTGCCTTTTGAGCCAGTGGGAGCATCTTGTATGCTTGATCGACATTGAGCAGGTAGTTTATGCTATTTGAGCATTTTGCAGATACTTGAGACTTTAGGATCTCTTACACTTACATGTTGCATGGTTCATTCACTGATATCTTGGAATTGCTTTTGACCTAAGCTTGGGCTTTACACTCTAGTGAGCATATACCTACTGGTGTCAGGTCTTGCCAGTGTTATGTATACTTTGCCCTATTGTCCAGAGGTATGCCTACTCATTAATGGATGCTTTGGTGACATGTTGGGGTATTTTCTCAGGGTCTTGATGACTGTTTGGTGCCGATTTATGTCTGTGTATGGCTGGTCATGTCTTGGCTGTCATTTATTGACTTGGTGCAGTGATTTGGTCAGCAATTGCCTCTCACAGTACCGTGCTATCATTTATTACAACAAGCATATAACTTTGGACTGACATGGATTTTTCATGTTGAAATATTCTAAAATGATGTACTTTCACTAGTACTTGGTGGGCAACAGCTTTGGTTACACTTTTCTTGCCATTTTCTCTCGATTTTGGTGATTTTTTTATCATTTTCTGTAGTAAACAACAAGCAGTTTTGAACTGTCTACAGTCTTTCAGCCTGCATTATGGCGAGTTCATCCACTGATCATGCTATTTTCAACATCACTAAGCTTGATGGTACAAATTACTCTTATTGGAAGAGCCAGATTTGGCAGGTGTTGGTGCAAAAATCGCAGATCAAACCATTGAGGTTGAGCGGGCATCCACCTGCAACTATGCCAGATGAGGAATGGCTTGAGCTTGATAAGTTATGCAAGTCCACTATTGTATTATCTCTCACAGAACAGGTTCATTACAATGTATTTGAGGAAGAACAGAGTGCATGGCAATTGTGGGATAAAATCAAGAATCTCTATGACAAGAAAAGTCCAGCAAGTCAGATGTATTGGCTGAAGCAGCTTATGGATCTTTGCATGAAGGAGAATGTGGCTATGTCTACTCACTTGAGCCAATTCCATGCTATACTCAAGAACTTGACTTCGCAAGACATCACTTTTGCAGAGGATGCCACTCCTCTTTTCTTGCTCGGTACTCTTAATGAGTCATGGGATGTATTCCACACTGCATTATGTGCCTCTACTGCTACCTTGAAATTATCTGATGTTGAGAGTGCTCTTTTGCAGGAAGAGGTTAACCGTAAGAATTTGGATGCCTCTCGTGTGTCGCATGCTATGACAGTTAGAGGCAGGAATGATGGATATGGAAAGCATGACAGTGGCAGTGGCCATGGACGAGATTCTCAGAAATCTTGGTCTAAGTCTCATGGGAAGTCACGTAGCAAATCCCGTGGCAGGAATGCAGATGTTACTTGTCACCATTGTGGGAAAAAGGGCCATATTAGGCTACAATGCCATGAACTGCGCAATGAAAAGCGCAAAGATAAGGGGAAAGACAAAGTGCAAGATAAGTCTTCTGATTGCAGCATAGTGCCTACAAAGTCTAGTGTTAAAATTGAAGAGATCAACGTTATGCAGCTTGAGGATGTTGATGATGATTATATCCTTGCAGCTTCTTCTAGTGCTTTGTAGATGACACAGATACACTCTATGTATTCATAGTGTTGTCTCTTGGACTCAGGTGCGTCCTTTCATGTGACACCTTACCGAGAGTGATTCCATTCATACCATACTATTTCAGGTTATGTGCGCTTGGGTGATGACAGCTCTCTTGATATTGTGGGCATTGGTGATGTTAGACTGCAGTTTCCTTCTGGTAGTAGTTTTGTTATGCAGGATGTACGTCATGTACCTTCTTTGACACGCAGTCTCCTGTTAGCTGGACAGCTTGATGACACAAGATATCATGTATCTTTTGGAGACTCTGCATGGAAGATCACTCGTGGCAGACTTGTAATTGCGAGAGATGCCAAGGCTGGCATCCTCTATCCCTTGATTGTATCCGTTTCTTCCCTTGATCATGTTTTTTCTGTGGGTTCTATCCCACATGTATCTCTTTGGCATGCCCATTTAGGCCATATGTCTTTGAAGGAAATGAAAATGCTTTCTGGTTTGCAGTACTTACCGCCCCTTGATTATGCATGTTTTGATTCATGTGAGCATTGTCTTTATGGCAGGCAGACTAGGTCTACACATAAGAAGTCTGGTAGGCCACGCATGAGTGAGCCCTTGGCATTGGTACATTCGGATATTTGTGGGCCTATGCCTTGTCAGTCTATGGGTGGTGCAAAGTATTTTGTTACTTTCATAGATGATTTTTCACGAAAATTTTGGGCTTATCCCATTAAGCTGAAATCTGATATATTGACTGTGTTTTAGAGATGGCTTGCATTGGTTGAGAACCAGTCTGGGTATCGGCTAAAATGCCTAAGGACAGATAATGGAGGTGAGTATGTCTCGCGTGCTTTTGAGCAGCTATGTGATGAGAGGGGTATTAAGCGTCAATTGACCGTCCCCTACACCCCTCCCAGAATGGTTTGGCTGAGCGGATGAATCGAACCATCCAGGAGTTTGTACGCAGTATGCTTAGCCATGCAGGCCTACCACAGAGCTTCTGGGCTGAGGCAGCTAGTACAGCTGTGCATGTCATAAACATATCACCTTCTAGTGGTTTGGATTTCCAGGTTGCAGAGGAGGTATGGATTGGAAAACCTCCCTCTTATGCGCATCTCTGTGTCTTTGGATGTGAGGCATTTTGCCATGTGCCCAGGGACAAGAGAAATAAGCTGGATCCTAAGAGTATCAAATGCATTTTCCTTGGTTATGGGGATGCAAGCGAGATGGGTTACCATCTCTGGGATATGTAGTCATGATGTAGTCTTCCATGAAGACAAGATGCATCGGTAGCCTGAGAGAATTGTTGAGATTCGCAAGGTCAAATTTTAGGTGGAGCTGAGAGCTCCCGCACAGCCAGTTGGACAACCTACAGCTGCAGCAGATGCTCATGGTCAGGGTATTGGATAGGCAGCTGGGCAGGTAGAAGAGCCTATTGTGAGACTGTCTACTAGAGACAGACGTCCACCTGATAGATTTCAACCCTCGATGCATTATGTCTTGGTTACAAATGCAGGAGAGCCTTTCACCTATGATGAGGCTATGCGCATGGGTGACAGTCACTCCTGGGAGAGGGCTATGCAGTTTGAGATAGACTCCTTGCATAAGAATGAGACTTGGGATTTAGTTTCCTTGCCTGAGGGCAAGAAGGCTTTGCCATGCAAGTGGGTGTACAAGTTGAAAGGTACCCCTGGATACCCCAAGCCGACATACAAGGCTAGACTGGTAGCAAAGGGTTTTAAGCAGGAGCATGGTGTGGACCTTGATGAGGTCTTTTCTCCTGTGGTTAAGATGACCACCCTGTGCTTAGTCTTGGCTTTGGTTGCTCAGCTTGACTTGGATTTATGCCAGACGGATGTCAAGATGGCTTTCTTACATGGGGACTTGGATGATGAGATTTATATGGTGCACCCTAAGGGCTTTGCAGAACCTAGCAGGGAGCACCTAGTGTGCAAATTGAAGAAAAGTCTTTATGACTTGAAGTAGGCATCTAGGGAGTGGTATCATAAGTTTGATGCCTTTATGCAGTCACAGGGCTACAGCACGAGTGCTATGGATCCGTGTCTTTACATGAAGAAAGCCCGTGATGGTTCTTTATTGATTATAGTACTCTATGTGGATGATATGCTGATAGCAGGGAAAGCTCATGATGAGCTAGATGCTCTTAAGGCTCAGCTCAAGAAGAGCTTTGATATGAAAGATCTGGGATAGGCTGCTCATATACTTGGTATGCACATTAGATGCGACAGGCATCAGGGACTCCTCTACTTGTCACAAAGGGAGTACATTCATAAAGTCCTTGAGCGCTTTCGCATGTAGGAGGTAAAGCCTATTGGCTGTCCATTGCCTTCTTATGTGAAGGTATCACAGGCTGATTGTCTGCAGACATATGAGTAGAGGACCGAGATGGCCAAGATTCCCTATGCATCCACAGTGGGGGCAGTCTTATGTATGCCATGATAGACACTCATCCAGATATTGCCTTTGCAGTTGGTGTTGTGGCACTCTATATGGCTACACCTAGCAAGAAGCATTGGGATGCCGTGAAGGGTATCATGAGGTACCTGAAGGGCACTGTAGCTATGTGCATATGCTATGGCAGCTAGGATACAGGAGTCGTGGGGTACACTGACTCTGATTATGTAGGACATGCAGATAGTAGGAAGTCCACTTTCGGCTATGTATTCGCCTATGCTGGAGGTGCTGTTTCTTGGATGTCCAGGGTGCAGAAATGCACAGCCCTTTCTACTACAGAGGCTGAGTATGTTGCAGCCATTGAGGCTTGCAAGGAGGCCATTTGGTTGGGTCATTTGGTTGGTGACATTGGTATTGATGCTATCCCTACACTGCATTTGGATTCTATGAGTGCTATTTAGTTAGCCAAGAATCCGATCTTCCATGCGAAGACGAAACACATTGAGGTGAGGTATCACTTCATACGTGGGGTCATTGAGGAAAAGTTTGTTGATCTGAACAAGATCTCGACTGACCAGAATCCTGCAGATCTGCTCATGAAAAGCCTCTCTATAGAGCGCTTTGCCTTCCTCAGGAGGTTGATGGGTGTGGGATGAGATGACATCTTTCCTCATCCTATTGTACATGTGTACATGTTGTATTGTCTTTTTCTTTTTCTTTTCACTCCTCACTAGGGTAGATTCGCCTTTAAGTGGGAGGTTGTTGGGGGTAAAGGCGCCTCCGCCTAGCCGTCTGTGTATTACTACACTGACAACCACCGTCACTGCACAGTGCAGGTGGTAGGCGCCCGTCATCGTCACTTTATTCTTTATTCTTTTAGTGACAGTTTGAATAAAGGAAGGCTCAGTCACACATTGTGACTGTTGGAGTTCCCATTTCTCGTCTCTCTCTTTCTTACTCTTGCTCTCCCACCATAGCTCTCAAGTGCAAGCTTGATCCTTCTCACCTTTCATAATGAGAGAATATATGATTCATTTAAGAGGTCGAGTATTAAATATATTCAATCTTTAATGGACGTTAAGTGTCACCTTTTTAGTCTTATTCTCTTGAAAATTGAAAAATCTTGTATTTTTGAATTTTTGCACCAAAATACGTCGCTCGTTTGTGTTCCTCGACATTCATTTTCTACACCTCTCTTTCCTGTGGTTTTTATTTCCTTCTGTGTGATATTGTTGTCCCGTTTAGGGTTCCCTACCAAAATGTTTACAAGTACCTCTTCTAGCAATACAAGCGCAGCCCCACCACGCAAGTATAAACCTACTATTCAGTTAGATCCTCTCTATTCATCTTGGAAGAGTATACACCATCGAGCATTGTTGGACAAGGATGAAGCTAACATGTTGTGATTACAAGGAAAGAAGCATGTAGACTTATGGATGGATGGAAATATTTATCCTTCGGATCCTTTTACAGGTAAGCATCCTCCTTTTTACAATATTCACAACTTCATAAGGTATGTTGGAGATGGTTGTGATGGGATGCTTGGCTATTTTATGAGGTTATATTCTGCATCTTTTACATTTACAGAACAAATGCACGAAATAAAGGAAGCATTAACATTGGTACAAAAAACTATTTCTGAGCTAACAGACAAGGTTGATAATCTAGAAAACTCTAATCAATCATTGCAAGAAAAATTACTGCGCTTGAAAGAAACTCCAATAGGATTTAGACAGAGAAAATGACCACTTAAAAATATAATGGACTTGTGTAGTTGGGGGAAGAAAAGGAGACTAAATCTTGCACAGAGACGTGTCTCTAATATCTCAGGTATTAATATTGGAGAGAATGATGAGAGGATTAAGCTTATTAAAGAAACCATGACAAAGAAGGACATTATAAGGATTCTTAAATCACATGAAAATGTAGACTTGAGAAGCCAAACTCTAAAAGAGTTAGTGAAAGATTTAAAAGGAACAGTTAAGCCAGATGAAATAGTGGAGACATGTGATAGTATGGATATCAGTCGTAGAGGTTATCGGGCTCTCTCTAAAATGTGGTTTACAAATCTTAAATTTCATAGAATAAGTGCATTTGGTTTGCCTCGGCCTCTTGCAATTTCAATTGCTAGGACAGTTATGAATCATAGGATTCCATATGTTTTTGGGGAGTATATTCATATAGAAGGATCCATGCCCTATGAAAAACATAAAACAAATTCCTTTTTTGAATACAATACATTTAATAATATTTGGATTGATTTTAAAAGAGTCCAGATTGCAATGGTCCATATGTATAAATTTACTATCCAAGAATGTTGTGGTATTTTGAAGTTTGCACTAAAATTGGATGAAGCACATATTCAAAAGGGACAAAAGATGGAAAGAGTCAGTATCTTATCATGAACAAGGCATTGGATTGCAATACTGGCAGGGAGCCTGAACAACAATTTAAGATACAATCCGAGATGGAGCTTTGGTGGATTGGTGCAGCCCAAGTACCAATTGAAAGTCATGAAATCTTGAGATGGTTATTCTCTCATACATGTATTCCTGATATTATAAAGTCTCAAAGTGAAGGTGAAATGTTGATAGTCAATGGTGTTGGTAGTTTTAATGTGGAATGGCATATGAGTGCTAACTTAAAAACTATCAAATGTATGCTTGGAGTAAGTAATGGGGCCAATGCAAAATATCATTGTATTTATTGCATGAAGAGTTTGGGATCCAAAGAATGGAGTACTTTGCATCCAACAAGAAGAGCCCCGACTTGAAACTCTATAGATTTGAGTAAGTTCAAAAACGTGGATGGCTTATGGGATCCTATTCTCTCAATCTCTCTAAGGAACATTCATATTTGTACATTACATGCAGAGATTAGAATAATTGATAAGTTGCTTAGATTGCATCTTGACTATGCATATTCAATAAAACCAGTATCTTTGTCAGATGACTGTATTGATAAATGTGAGGCTTTGCTGTCAAAAATGGGTTTCATGGAGGTCAAGTTCACCTGAGAAAGGATAAAAAAGCCTCAGGGAAAATAAGAGAGGTCTTAGCAGATGTCTCTATGGGGGGTGCAAAAGCTAGACAACTTCTAAGAAATCATATTGGTAAACAAATGAACGCATTGTGGGAGTGTTGGAGAGAGTTGTGTGCAATCACAACAAGTGTGGCTAGCACACCACGAATTGCATTCCTACGAATGAAGGTTTGGAGACATCTTGACATATTTTTAAAAATGCTCAAGGAATAAAAGATAACATCTAACTATTCGGAAGAGCACAAATGCTCAATTGTGAATCTTGTTCAAGCAATCAAGGAAGCTTGGGGAGAAAATGATATTACTTTCTACTTGGTAAGATGGACATAAATTTGAACCTTTCTGTTTTGAAAAAAAGGTTTAATTATTTAAATTGATTATTGCTTGTTGGGTTGTCACATCATATTCTTCTTATTCATGGGCCTTATTTTGTGGAAGAGCAAGGGCCCCTAACAACTTACAATAGCCAAGGTATGGAGAAATCTCACTACCAAGCACGCATGTGTTTCTTTCAGAGCACTAGACATGGAGGAGGAGCAACAAAAACCAATGCCCTTCAGGAGCTATTCAATTGGTTTTTTCGAAGACAACTTCAAAGAACACAATAAATACGGTGGAATCTAAAATACCGATACTATTTTCAAAATGTCACTACAAGGATTTAAACGTATAGCGATGGCGTGTAGCGATACAAGTAGCGGCGTCGCTATTTGCATCGCAATAGCGACGCAAATAGCAATGCCCCACAGGGGAAAAAAACAGGTTAAAATTGGAGCGCGGGTTCATTTCGCGCATTTTCATCTATCGTTTCGAGAGGGAGAGCAAGAGAGAGAGTGACTGTCGTGAGAGAGGGAGAGGAAGAAGACTTGCCGCCACCGCCATTCGCGAAGGAGAGGAGGAGCCTTCATCGCGAAGAGGAAGAGGAGCTGCCAAAACCCTCCCCATATCTCATCGGTGAGTCCATTCTCTCCTTCTTTTGCTTGTTTAGGGTTTAATTCTCTCCTTAATTTGCTTGTTTAGGAGAGGAAATGAAAGAGAAAGAGAGGGAGAGGGAGAGGGAGAGGGAGGGAGAGAAAGAGAAAGAGAGAGGGAGAGAAAGAGAAAGAGAAAGAGAAAGAGAAAGAGAAAGAGAGGGAGAGGGAGAGGGGAGAAAATGAGAGAGGGAGAGAAAGAGAAAGAGAGGGAGAGGGAGAGGCATGGGGAGGAAATGAGAGAGGGAGAGGGAGGGAGAGTGCATTCTCCCTCTCCCTCTCCCTTTTGCTTTTATAATTTGTGTATATATATTGAGAGAGGGAGAGGAAATGAGAGAGAAAGAGAGGGAGAGGGAGGAAATGGGGGAGGGAGGGAGAGGGGGAGGGAGGAAATGGAAGAGGGAGTGGGATGAAATGAGAGAACGAGAGAGAGGGATAGTGTATTCTCTCTCTTATTTATTTAATTTGTGTATAATTTGTATATAATGAGAGAGGGAGAAGAAATGAGGGAGAGGGAGAGGGAGAAAGAGAGTGAACTTAAAGAGAGGGAGAGGGAGGAAATGGGAGAGGGAGAGGGAGGGGGAGGAAATGAGAGAGAGAAAGAGAGGAAGAGAGAGAGAGGGAGAGAGGAAGGGAATGAGAGAGAGAGGGGGGAGAGAGAGAGGGAATGAGAGAGGGAGAGTGTATTCTCTCTCTTTTTTATTTATTTTTTGTATAATTTGTATGTAATGAGAGAGGGACAAGAAATGAGGGAGAGGGAGAGGAAGAAAGAGAGGGAAATTAAAGAGAGGGAGAGGGAGGGGGAGAGGAAATGAGAGAGGGAGGGGGAGGAAGAGAGAGAAAATGAGAGAGGGAGAGGGAATAAGAGAGAGAGAGGGAGAGGGGTAGAGACGAAAACATAATAGGGAAATGAGAGAGGGAGAGGGAGGGAGAAGAAATAAGAGAAGGAGAGGAAGAGAGCAAAAGGAAATGAGAGAGGGAGAGGAGAGAGAAAAAAAAGAGAGAATGAGAGGAGAGAGAAAAAGAGATAAGATGTTAAACATAATAGGCAAATAGAGCAAGAGAGGGTGTGGGTGAGGGTGAGGGCGAGGGAGGGAGAGGAAATGAGAGAGGGAGAGGAAGAGAGAAAAAAATGAGAGAGGGAGAGGAGAGAGAAAAAGAAAAAAATTATTAAAATAATAGAGAAAGAGAAAAATAGAGGGTCAGGGTGAGGAAGGGACATGAAATGAGAGAGGGAGAGAAAGAGAGAAAGGTAAATGAGAGAGGGAGAGGACAGAGAAAATGAAATGAGAGAGGGAGAGAAAGAGAGAAAATGAAATGAGAGAGGGAGAGGAGAGAGAAAAGAGAGAGAAAGAGAGAGAGAGAGAGAGACAGGAAAGAGAAAATGAGAGAGAGGGAATGAGAGAGGGAGAGAAAAAAATGAGAGAGAGAGAGAGAGAGAGGAAATGAGAGAGGGAGAGGAAGAGAGAAAACGAAATGAGAGAGGGAGAGGAGAGAGAAAAAAAATGAGAGAGAGAGAGGAGAGAGATAAAGAAAGAAAGACCATTAAACCTAATAGAGAAAGAGAGAAAGAGAGGGTGAGGGCGAGGGAGGGAGAGGAAATGAGAGAGGGAGAGGAGAGAGAAAAAGGAATGAGAGAGGGCAAGGGACGGAGAGGAATGAGAGAGAGAGGAGAGAGAAAAAGAGAGAGGGAGGGAGAGGAATGAGAGGGAGAGGAGAGAGAAAAGAAATGAGAGAGAGAGGAGAGAGAAAAAGAGAAAGAGAAAAGAGAGAGAGAGAGAGAGGAGAGAGAAAAGGAAAGAGAGAAAGAGAGGGTGAGGGCGAGGGAGGGAGAGGAAATGAGAGAGGGAGAGGTAGAGAGAAAACAAAATGAGAGAGGGAGAGGAGAGAGAAAAAATGAGAGAGAGGAGAGAGAAAAAGAGAGAAAAACCATTAAACCTAATAGGGAAAGAGAGAAAGAGAGGGTGAGGGCGAGGGAGGGAGATTGAGAGAGAAAAAGGAAATGAGAGAGGGAGAGGAGAGAGAAAAAGGAATGAAAGAGGGCAAGGGAGGGAGAGGAATGAGAGAGAGAGGAGAGAGAAAAAGAGAGAGGGAGGGAGAGGAATGAGAGGCAGAGGAGAGAGAAAAGGAAATGAGAGAAAGAGAGGGGAGAGAAAAAGAGAAATATCATTAAACCTAATAGGGAAAGAGAGGGTGAGGGCGAGGAAGGGAGAGGAAATGAGAGAGGGAGAGGTAGAGAGAAAATGAAATGAGAGAGAGAGAGAGAGAGAGAGAGGAGAGAGAAAAAAATGAGAGAGAGAGAGAGAGGAGAGAGAAAAAGAGAGAAAAACCATTAAACCTAATAGGAAAAGAGAAAAAGAGAGGGTGAGGGCGAGGGAGGGAGAGGAAATGAGAGAGGGAGAGGAGAGAGAAAAAGGAAATGAGAGAGGAAGAGGAGAGAGAAAAAGGAATGAGAGAGAGAGGAGAGAGAAAAAGAGAAATATCAGTAAACCTAATAGGGAAAGAGAGAAAGAGAGGGTGAGGGCGAGGGAGGGAGAGGAAGAGAGAAAACAAAATACTATATGCTAGGTACTGAGTACTAGGTACTAAATACTAGTGTTCTATGATACTATATGCTAGGTCATAGAAAAAGAGAGAGATGGAATGAGAGGATAACAATCTAAGAAAAGAAAAGAGTGATAACAAAAACAAATTGTTTGTTGTAACATAGACAAAATGGAAAACGAAGAAGGTCCTATTGTTCAAGATTGTGAGGTGTATCTTAATCAATGTGTCCCATCTCCTTACTCTCAATGCAAGTTGGCAATTAGATGAAAACGTTGATTGTCTATAGAACACGTACGACGATTTGGCGAGTTTCAATCTGAGATCATTGATCAGGCGATTGCGGATTTTCAGCAAACTGTAATTTGAAGTTAATATCAATTATGCATTATACTCGCAAGCTAATTGAATACCATATACAATAAGATTGGGTCTTGCTGGCAAATTTTCTATCATGCATTGTACTCAGGGAAGGTTTCCTTGGACGACCTCCAACACGTATGAATGCCGCAAGATGGTACGAGCTGAAAATGGTCCACGTGGAATCACATCCAAATGGAATGCGACGGTTCTCAATTTTCTACGAGTTGCCATATTGGACCCACTTACAGGTCAACCACTTGTTGGATCCCATGCATATTTTCAAGAATGTGGGCAGCTTGTTATGGGACCACATCACAGGAAAGAGAGACACTATAGGGGCACAAATGGATTTGAAGGAGGTAGGTAAGATGGAGGCGCTTTGGCCGCAGTCAAGTGCTGATGGTCGTGTGCAGCTTCCTCGCGCTCCTTGGGTTTTGTCCACTAAAGAAGAGCGCATTGTGAAGCAAGTAATCAAGTCTATCCGCACTCCGATAGGTATGATGCGTTCTCTCAGGTCCACATTTTCTAAAGATGACCAATTTTATCAGGGCTAAAATCCCATGACTGGCATAAGATATGTTAGATTTGTACTACGAATGGATTGTAATTAGAGTGGGCATTTTGCTATTTGGAATGTAGTCATTATTCATAATGCTTTCTCATTTGTGGCAGTTTGTACTACCGATCACGATCACAGGATGTCTTACTCTAGAAATACGCGGGGCCATTTACAGGTTGTCGACTTTGGTGCAATGGATCTCACAGAAGGAGATTAAGATGTCCTCTATTGAATCCGCGAGGTGGGGAGCAGTGGAGACAATTTGTCTCTTTGAGAAATACCTGTCTACCAGCATGCTCACGATACAAATCCACCTTCTTATGCATCTTGTGGATGAAGTGGAGATTACTGGACCTGTCCATACACGATGGATATTCTTCTTGGAGCGCTTCATGAAAACCATGAAAGGCTTTGTGCGACAACGAGCTCGGCCGGAAGGTAGCATGGCCGAAGGTTGGTTGGTGTCTGAGGCGCTAGTGCATATTTCACAATGGCTACCAACGGTGGAACCAGACAATGAAATGCTATAGTCGTGCTGAAGGACGATGATAGACTGATTGGAGATGTGGTGGTTGGAAATGAGGTAGAAAAAAGAATGGATGCCTCAATGGAAGAGAAGGTGAATCGCTTTTGTATATTACACCATGCCTCTATGGAGACATGGCTCGCCAAGTACCAAATCGCTAGGCAAGATCGAGAGGAAGCGTGAGTTGAATTTCGACGTAGTACACATCATCGATCGATTCGATATCCCAAAGGCATGGAGGAGATGCCGCGGTTTATGTCAACGCGATGGTTGCATGGAGCTTTGACCACAGCGTCTTACGAAGAGACAGAGGTCTCAATGGAGGAGTGGGAATTCTCGAGGGGATATAGTCCAAAGGTGATGAGGGGTTTAGAATCTTTCGTATCTAAATTTTATATAAGACATCTAATTTGAGTGTTTCAATGTACAGTACAAAATATATAGTGCAGCGTGGTCGCGCGGACGGCATTTTCGCGTGGAGCGTATTGACAAAATGCGCTCCACAATGGACTGTGGTGTCATGGCAAGGTTTGAGCAAGAGAGCCGGTGACTAGCAACAGATCCAAATACGATTGTGGATGAGATAGAGTATTTTGGGAACTTGCAAAGTATTGTTACGGTGGATTACCGTAGCTTCTCCATGATACTATTCGATATGCTGTGGTTCAAAGTGGTACTTGGAGGGGTTGGAGCAACAGTTCGACGAGGTCCATCTGGATTTCTCAAAATAGATTCCGAAAAAAAATATACGGATTTGCATGACACCTTTGTGTTGCCAGCCCATTGTGAACATGTGCATGGACTCATTTGCTTGCTAATTGTATTACGACATGGTTTATGTCACAATGGTTTGAACTCTCTTGTACGTGTTTGTGAACAGGTAATCTTCTATCTCAATTCGTTGACCAATCGCTTATACGGGTACATAAGATATGCATTTTAAGTGAGATTTTTTTTAAATGATTTATATTACTGTGCTTTGTATGATTTAAATTGATTATTTTAACATCATTTTTTGTCTGTGCAGGTGACATTTTCAGGATGAGTCGAGGGATGAGCGATAAGGAGTTACAGGACATCTTTGCACGTATGTCTCCAGACCAGATCGCGAGATTCGGAGAGATGGCAGACCAAGAGCTGTCTCGGTCTTCGTCAGGACGCTCTACTAGATCTGCTTCAGCGCGATCAGATGCTTCGGCTTTGAGCAGGCGAGCTTGACGCTCACGACTTGGGCCAGAGGGAGGGAGTGCATCGGGATCAAGGGATGCTGCAGAGATACAGAGGCAGTGAGCCCGCAGTCGACACGGGATACAGGTGCGACTCATCGCTCTTGTAGCCCTTCCAGGGAGCGTGCCTCAGGCTCAAGTGGATGCTGTGGAGACACGGACACGGTGTCTCCATCTCGTCGTTCAGCTGGAGTTGCGTCATCTCCCAGATTCGTCACACCTGTGGAGATGTTTACTCCGGTTACTCCGGCTTTTACACAGCCGTCAGCAGGTGGCACCCTTGTGGGTGCCACTCCAAGAGATATCTAGTCGATGAGAGAGGACCCATCTTAGGCAGACTCCAGGGGGTTATGGATATCTAGTCGATAGTAGGTCAGGAGCCATCATCATGAATGATGAGGGGAGGAGGGTGATGGCTCGCATGAGAGAGTTGTGCCAACAAGTTTTTCGGCACAACGTCTTGGATCATTAGAAGAACATACCAGAGGGGAGCAAGGACTACATAGTAGCATTCTTGCACGAGGAGTTTTCGGTGCCAGCCGCAGTAGATAGATTCTCTATGGGTTGGATGATGGATTGCATGCATGCATACATATCACATAGACGATCCGACGCACGCAAGGCAATCAAGAGTGGGGCTGCAAAGCCCGAGTGGTTAGATGCAGACAACTAGCGCTGATTGAGGGAGGAGGCTAAAGATTTTCTAGGACGTTGGAGTCAGTAGCGCGAGGCGGCGAGAGCACGACTTGAGGCCGGAGTGGTCCATCATCTTGGGAGTGGCAGCCACATGACATATTTGGAGGACTTTGTAAGTTTTTCTTTTGTTTTGCTTGTTTATTTTTTTGCAATATTCTTTGTATTGACAATCATGTTTCTAACAGTTAGCATTTTGTTTTCTTTACAGCATTCCATTACAAATTACGATCCGACTGGCCTTGAGACTCGATATGCAGAGAGGCACGGTCTCATTGCATTGATTGACCAATTGTATAGACGTGGCGGCCCTGTAAGTCACTCATTTTTCTTGTCCATAGTTACCATGAGATATTTGAATGCATTATTGTATGGTGGACTGATGTGTTGTTTCTTTTTCTACAGAGTTCGTTCGATGCTCCTTTGTGGCAGGATGAGCTTTCAAGGGACGAGGATTTGTAGCTCGCCCTTGGATCCTTGGAGCTCACACACCTTTATTTTTTAGTCGCCTGATCTATGTAGACATTTTCTATGTATTAGTGATATCCTATCATGATTGTACTAATCGCTTACTATGCGATCATGTATTTATTTCATGTATCAATTTTATGATTTCAGTATACATTGTTTTTGTTTGCAAGCGCATTGTACACAGTAGTGCAGAAACTATTTTGTATGGCTCTCATAAAGCACATAGTGCTATATGTGGCAGGGCAGCTTGTTGGCCTGTTACAATTTTTTTTTTCCCTATTACCGTCGCTATTAGCGTCGCAAATTTTACTGCTCGCGTCATTATTGGCGTCATTATATATGTCACAAACCGTCGCTATCAGCATCGGTATTGGCGTCGGTATCAGCGTCGCAAATACCGACGCCAATACCGATGCCAATACCAACTGTTCTATCGCGTCGCCAATAACGACGCTTTTTGCGACGACGGGGGTAAATTTTGTTATTTGCATTTTCGTCGGTTTAAACGTCGGTATAAGGCCTATATCTTGTAGTGTGTTATATACATGGCTAGCTTTTAAGAGCCTTTACATCCTCTTCCTCCTCGGGCATTTGTCCTCTATAACGTAAAAAATTTCTTCTCTTGTATCCAACTATGGATTTAATATCTGTTTTGTTTGCTACTAAAACATAAGATGAGTATGCAAGGAAGTATCCATCCCTGGAGGCAGAGAAGCAGGGACCATAACCAAATATTCAGATGGCTGTTGTCTTTTCCAAAAACATAACTTTCTGCGCATTGTATTGCAAACTTGAGTATCTAAGAAGCCTTGTAAGTGCTTTAACAATAGACAATTGGCCATGAGGCTTCCTCTGAGAAAGTGCTATGCAAAACCAACAGAATATTGGGATCGATCCTCGATATATAATACCCAAGTGCAACATCCTTTCGGGAACTACCGCCAACTCTCGATCCTTTGGCTCTTCCCAAGAAATTATCCTCATCTGCAATCTCCAACTATAAAAGCAACAGTCAGAATGAAAAAAATGAACATATGTATATGATTCCACAAAAACAAAAGAATGCATTACCATTTAATTTTCATCACTCTCAAGTTTGCTTGGATTCCATAAGCTAATTGATCTCTCCTTGATATCCTTGAGCTCCTTTGAATATTCTGACTCCTCCCTTCCAAAATTGGAGATTCCAAGCTTCTCTTGAAATTGTTCAAACTCTTTGTTAGCAGCTAGTAACTCTCTCTCAGCATCTTTAACCTTGCTTAAACATAAGGATAAAGCATTTGATGCATCTATAAGCATATCATTGGAGATTTGAGTATCTAATTTAAGTAAGTCCTCCTTGGACTCATTTTCAACATCCACTATGCCTTTTGCATCTACAGATGCCTCTGCAATAACTACCAAAAAAATAATCTTCTCTCAAATTGAGAAGAGTTTGGAGATCAGACAATAATATGTATTCCTTGTCTTTAATTGGAAAAGTAGGCAAAGATGGAACGATAAGGCTTGAAGGATTGTCAGATAGCTCATCAACCTCTATAGTGGTCTATTCAATAGCAGTCTCTGCTTTAAATTCAGCACCATCCTGGGTATCTAGTTGCTCCTCAACATCAACTTCATCTACTATCTCTTTAAGAAGGAAAAAACTAGATAATTTTGAGGTTTCTTTATGCTTTTCATCAGGTTTTAGAGGGTATTTTACAAGGGAAAATACAATGAATGCAGTAGACTTAAGCATAAGCTTGCATTTTTTGGGTGTAAAGAGCATAACTCTACTGCATAAAATCTATCAAGAGAATGATAACCACATTTCTTGGTAAACAATGACTTCTTAGTGCTTGACCTTCCAACAGGGGTGTGAACATACTCCTTGGAATCCAATTGAAAAACAGGATATGCCAACTCTTCAAACTTTGCAAAATCTTCATTGCAAAAGTCCTTTGAGAAATTAAGAACTTGATCAAGGTCCCACTCTGGATTGAAAATCTCCCTAGCTGTTGGATAGAAAGTAATGTCAATATTGTTTTCTATGAGAAAATCCAAGAGCTTCTTGGAGGCTGTAACATCTATAATTTGAGAAATCCCTGGGACGCTCACAGGAGACTTTGAAGCCTTTCTCTTCTTTGAAGCCTTCCTTGAACCTTCACCTGTCATCACTGACATATGAGATGCTATTGAAACATCTGAAGCAACTGACTCCTTTGTCATTGTGGGCTCAAGGACTCTTTTCCCCTTTATAGATGGGGAGGCAAATATGTGTGACATTTCTGTTCCTGACATCTTGAATCAATAGCTCTGAAGAGTACTTTCCTATACAATGCAAATATAAACGTATAAAGCTCTTGAAGTGCAACCCTCACTCCGTGTTGGAAGATCAATTTTAATGACGTGAATAGAAGCATTTATGAACCTCCAAACTCCAACATCACACCATTCCGATTCAGAATTCGGTTGAGATTCTGCACACACAACGTAAAAGAAAGACACATGTGTGAGAAAACCTTGCGCAAGGTCTGGCTAATATGACGTGAGTAGAGAACAATGAAAACCTTGTTATTCACCTCATCACACTGTTTTGGAAATTATGGAAGAACTTTTCCTTCTGGAAGTGCTATGGAGGACGAGACACGAATGCGATGTGATAAAGGGAAAATAAAAATGACATGAGTAGAGAAAAATGAAAACCATGTTATTCACCTTATCGCATTGTTTTGGAAATTGCGGAAGAACTTTTTCCTTTCGGAAGTGCGATGGAGGATGAGATGCGAATATGATGTGATAAAGGAAAAATCAAAACGACGTGAGTAGAGAAAAATGAAAAACTTGTTATTCAACTTATCGCATTGTTTTTGGAATTTGCAAAAGAATTTTACCTTCTAGAAGTGCGGTGGAGGACGAGATGCGAATACGATGTGATAAAGGGAATATGACTTTGACAAGGGCGGAGGACGAGGAAGTTCTACGGCGAATTGTGTACGAAGTGACGTGCGGGTTGGGAATGATATTGGACGTGGATTATGGACAGAGTATAGAATGTGGGGGCAACAGAGTGGGTGACATCGAGGGAATGGGGTTATGGACGGATGGGCGTTTGTGATTAAGAAAGGGACGGAGATGGAGACGAGCGTCTATGATTAGAAAGGGAAAGGGCATCTATGATTAGGAAGGGAAAATCAGAAGGAAAAAGGTGCGAATTTTTTTGAGTGGGCTTAAATAGACACGAGGGGGGAAGAAGGAACGTTCCAAAAACCCTAATATCACGGTGAATGAGAACGTGACACGTGGACATTAGCAACCCAAGTATATAATAACTTCTCATTTGGCAAGAGCGCGAATTCAAAACTTACATCACCACTGCCATTCATCCGACAAAACCTTACGTCACGACTATCGTACGACCGAAAGTACTAACATATCCGATCAGCAGAGGTGTCGTATGTCTGTGCTGCTCATTCACTCCCGTTTTGTTGGAAACCCCCAATACGAAGTGATTAGAAGAAAGAAGGAAATCAAATTCGCCAAATCGCTTTGTATTGCGCAATTTTTTACGAAGGAAGGAAGACACGTCCAAGGCCTAATACGAAGCGATAATGTAAAAGCAGGGTGTCAAATCTACTTGATCGCGTTATATTGGAAATCCAAAGCATTGAGAAGAAGGGACAACATCCTTGCGCCTTCCATATGAAGCAATAAGGTCAAAGGATAGACCTCGGATCCAACACTATTGTGTTGTATTGGGCCAAGAATTATTTCGCCTTTCATATCGCGCGAGAGGAGCAAATCACATTTGTATTCAGGTTTCTAATCGCACCGTGTTGGTTTCAATGGCCAGGACAAAACAAACTGCAAGGTATTGGTGAAGAAATCTTCTGAAGAAGGTGCTGAGCTAAGTATTGAGGAGACAGTTGAAGAAATTGTTATCCCTGTTACACCAGCTAGTAGTTCAGGTGAATTTCCCTCACAAAACAAGTCATTTGGTGAGTTTGAGCCCTCATCTTCTCCTCATTCTCAGCCTGCCAAGGAAGCCCCTATGAGGAAAAAGAGAAAGTCAAGATGGTTTTACATGCAAAGGTGTTTTGCAGAGATCAGGACAGCTCAAAAGTCAACCAGGCACCTCATTCCTAAGGCTATATTTTTTAGACTGGTCAAGGAGATATTTGATAGGTTGTCCCTTGTTGCTTCTATGGATGGCCTCAATAAGAGATGGTAGTTGTCTACCCTCCTATGCTTGCAAGAGGCAGCATATGATTTTTTGATAGATTTTATGAATGCTGTTTATATTGCAGTTACCTATGCACATCGAATTACATTAATGAATAAAGACTTTAGTATGGTTAGCGACTTAGATATAGGTTTGACAAAGTTTTGAAGCCTCTTCCATCGACATATCAAAAGGCATTTGAAATCCTCAATGTTTCACCCAAGAGAAAGCAGAAAGAGCCACTAGCACCCAAGATTAAAGAGGTTACCCATTTGTATCCTACAAGGGTTGCAAGTGAGCAGGAATTTGTCATGGAGGAGAAAAGGAAAGAGGCAATAGAAAATGAGGATCTGATCTACCGCCAGAGAAAGATTTTGACTCTTGGCCGAGTGAACTACGAGAGGATGGGGAAAGTGTACGGCCAAATGGTCGTGAATGTTTCTGTTAGTCCTGAGAAAGAATACTACCTTAGCATTTCTCTAGGGGATAAGATCCTATTTGAGAAAAAGGATACTCAACTTACAGATTCGGTAGTTTATTGTTGTTTGAGGTAAGGTCAATCGCTTCTCTTTATTTATAATGATATTTTCCAAGGGTCCTTATATTGTACTCATTTTCTTATTCATTCTTTACTTTGTGTACATGGCATATGTTGCTTCTCTTAGCATTAATATTGCTAAGAGTATATTTGTTATTGATCCACTTCTCTCAGTGGATTTGTTTTCAAAATCTTATTCAAATATTGCAAGGTTTTTTAAGGACTTCGATAGTGTCACAAACCATCATATTTTTTTTCCATATATTGAAATGTACTTTCTTCAACATTCTATCTCTTGATGATTTGCCTTTAGGGTTATTATCGCTCACTTGTGTTTTGGTTTGTAGAGGTCACTGGAGCCTAATCTATATCAACATTCATGCAAAAGAGGTCATTTTTATGAATTCTCTTTCAAGAATCCATGGTCAATCAAAGATGTATTGTCAATAAACACTCTTTATTTTATCTTTATTGGATAAAGTTTATAATATTCTCTAATAAGTTAATATGTGCAGTGCTGCTAGACTTGTTACTACCCACTTGGACACTAGCTTTGAAAGCATTGCTGATCCTTAGAGACCTTTCAAGTTTCTGCTTTAAGAGGTCCCATTACAAAATGATGTACATAGTTGTGGTTGGAGAGTGGTTTCAAATGCTTCAAGGATAATAAATTCAAGGCCAACAGCTCATACATGATTCAGAGCTCTCATCTCTTTTTCCAATTACAACACCATTTACCTTGAACTTATATCCAGGAGTAACATTGTCTAGAAACTCCAAGGTGTCTCTTATATCCTTAAGACTCCACTTTGAAGTAATGTTCACCTGTTTTACTTCTTGTGTGGTAACTTGCAGTGTAAATTTCAATGTCTTACAATCAATATTTGAATCTAAAGGAACCCAAGCACCCAATCTAAGTTTATATCTTCTATAATCAAAACCTATGATAAGAGATTGTCGAGATATATTATAGGATAAACCCAATGATTGAGGGCGCACATTGCACCTTATAAAGTCACCTTTGTGGTCAGATTCCTTGACTTTCCAACATAGACCTAAAATTTTGTCCTAATCTTCCTATTTAAAATTTTTGTTTAGCCATGAAACCTTCATCTGTTGTAAACATGTTGTTTTAAAGCAAGCTACAAAAACATGCAAGGATAAAAACCACGATAAGCATACTCTTTTGGAGATCCTTCCATAAGTCATAGCCTTTTAAATATCTTGAGCAATTTTGAGTTTAAAACTCTCCATTGTTGCTTCATCAGGTATCTCCCAATCCAAAGATAAGAGGTTTAGTAACTACAGATCTTCAATGTATCCATACACACCTACTCTTGAAGGAACCACATATTGTGCATAATACACAGAAATTCCAAATCATGAAAAAAACTTGAGTGCCCACTCTAGCAATGGCTATAAGAGCACTTAGCTCATATAGGTTGTTCTTTCTCCTTTGCCAACAACTTTGCCAGCACTATCAAGAATTTCTGCACATATCTTCTTAAACCTCACTTCATGACCAAGATTAGTTATGGCAGCAACTGATAACAAATTTCTCCTAATTTTAGGAACATACAACACATTTGAAAGCTTTTTGACTTCACCATTTGCAATAACAAAAGAAATAGTATGTATTCCTGTAGCATGGTTTTTTGTATCATTTCCAACTATCATAGTGATGGATTCTTATAAAGGCTGCAAAGAAATGTATAGACCTTTCTTGTCGGGAGGCCCCACTATCCAACACCCATGAGTCAGTGGTAGATTATTCTTATGCCAAGGAGCACACTTCCTCAATGGTCGCCATGAATAACTCCAACTCTGCTTCAGTCGTATTGGCTGTCTCTTTCCCCTTACTTTTAAGGGTACCATTTTTTTCATCTACCTTCTTGACACGACAATTTGTGATTGCATGTCCTTTCTTCTTGCAGTAGAAGCACTCTCCTTGTTTCTTATTACTGCCCTTCTTCTTTTTGTCACCATCATTTTTGGTGGAGGAACCATCTTTGCCTTAGATGGCGATCTATATAGAAGATAGGTGAAGAGCTTAAGGCTAGTTGGAACAACTCTAACTAGGTGAAAGATAGATGGATTAAAATTGTGAAGGGGTCTACCTTTTATAGCCTATGAAGGGGTTCATGATGGATGACCTTCCATATGCACCTGTGTTTGTTGACCTTCCATGTGCACATGTGTCTATTGACCTTCCATATATGCACATGTGTCTGTTGACCTTCCATGTGCACCTCCATTAGTTGGCTAGGGAATATTCTCCCTTTACCATTGGCTACGGCCCCTGATAACTCCCTTACCCCGCAACTCGATGCAATGTGCCTTGAGTTGCTACCAACTTAACTACTCTGTCTAACCCAAAGATTAGACCCACAATGGTCACCTTTTTGTCATCCGGTCACATAGACCTCATCTTACATACAAGTCAGGACTCAACCAATATCCGGGCTCACATATGGCTTCTCCTCATAATGGGGGCCTTACAACCTTGAGCACCATGGATCATTGGTGGCACCTTATGAGGGTGGGGCATTGAACATATCTAACAATTAGGACTCATACTTTGATTGCCATTTAGAAATATATATGAATATGTATACCCGAGGTAAGTTTGGTATTTCTCTCAATTAGACAGTACAGATTAGGAAAATTTTTGATATTTCTCTCACTTAGATATTGTATATTGTACTCATTATATTACTCTACCACATCATACTCTTGTTATTTTTCTACTTTTATTTTCAAAGGGGGATGGATCATAGCCTATGAGCAATGTTGTATTTTCTCTAAGTCATGTGTTGCCTCTTTTAGAGGTTTGTTAGATATTTTTGGGGTCCAATTATAAATATCAGTATGAAAAGGGTAGTTGTAACTTATTGCACAAAAATAATTAATATCATAGTGATGTTTCTCTATCCTATGGTGGACATCCCAAAGCCATACTTTGTGCAAACATGCATTGGCCCAACTCAAATGGAAGCAATATCCTCACGTGTATTCCAAAATGTATAGCAATAGTCCAGAAGCAAAAAATATGGTATTGTTGTTTCCTTCACTTTGGAGATAGTAGAGTCCATTTTGTAGTTATCACCTTTTTTTAAATCCAAAATATCTAAAGTCTGACATGTTTTGGTAGTCCCAATAGTCCTATTCGTTGACAAAGCTATCAAAAGATATGATATTTGGAAATTTGAGAGATCTTTTTAAGCCAAAATATCTAAAGTCTAACATGTTTTGGTAGTCCCAATAGTCCTATTCACTGACAAAAGGTGTCAAAAGATATGACAAACATGAGACATGGAGTTAATACTTGATTTTTTGAAAATTGAGAGATTTGAATGCATGACTTATTTTTTGCACCCATATATTTAAGCTCCCTCGATTCTCTTTCTTGACCTTCTCTTTGAGTCTCTTTCTCTACACAATATGTATGCTTTTATTCTTTTCCCATAACATCCACAAGGCGTCCTTCTTGTTCCATGAACTCTTGTATCATCTGTAACAAAGGTACATGTGAAACTTGAAAGCCCAAAACTTTATTGTAAGTTATTAGATTACCTTATGACCATCCTAAGGCTCCCACAAGGAGAAAAAACCAAAACAAGAGGATGCACCTCAAGAATGTTTGCTCATGTTCTTCAGCATGTTTATATGACCAGGGATATATACTTGCCTCCAACTAAATGTATTTCTTTACAAATACATAGTATTTTTTTATACGAGAAATCAAGTTAATTTTTATTCTATTAGAGTAAGTAATAAAAATGGATTATTTTCTACAAACATCTTTCAATAAACAAGTTTTGAGCAACAGCCTATGGAGAGATTGAGTGGTGCTAGAATATTAGAATATATTAGAGACACATTGAAGTTCTTGACAAGACAACACAAATTCAAGATATGAGTTCTTATGATAACTCTTGTGTAACTTGCTTTGTGATAGCACTTGCAAAACCTAGTTGTGTATACATAACTCACAAACCAGAACAAAACAAAGATGTAAGATCGAGTTCAATAGTGTAAACACATTATAAGTTTTTGATCATAAAATATAAATTTTGGATACATGTTCAAGCTTAACTGTATACACCATTAAAAAATATTTGAATATTATTTGCTTTGTTTAAGTTATATACCTCTCACTATTGTAGTTTTTGAACCAAAAATATATAAACCATTGACAATTTAGTCTTACTCATTAGCACTCCTTGTGAAAAAATATTTGAAAAAAAATTTATAAAATTCGACATGATTCTTAAAATGAAAACATGTTTGATTTATATCCTCAAATAATTTTATTATATCATGAGTTATAAGATGTGAGTGTAATATTAGCAAAAGTAGTAAAGGAATATTTACAAGATATAAACTACAATAAAGGAATATTTCTCTTTTTAATGATTTTCTCAAATATTTTTCAACTATATCTAAGATTTTTTATTTTTCTAAGATTTTGTAACTTTAGGATAATGCTGTGATAATGTTATGATTTTTATTTTTAGTGAGACCTATACTTATTAAAAAGTATAAATTTTTTTATAAATATCTTGTAATTTGTAAAAGGAAATTAGAAATATAATTTTTGAAGCCTATTTGCTATTTTAAACATATTTTCAAGCAAAAAATAAGCTTTAAAATAAGAAAAAAACACAAAAAATGGAACTTGTATGATACAATGTGATTGGGGGGTTGATGCATCACCAACTTTCCTAATTGCACCGTATCATGCAAAGTTTCATTTTTAATATTATTTTAAAAATATTTTGAAACTAAAAATAGGACTAAATATGAGAAAATGTCACCATGAATGAGACATGCAAGATACGAGGCGATTAGGGGGGTTGGTGCATCAAATTACCGTAAATGGGACATCCAAGATATGGTGCAATTAGGGGGGTTGGTGATGCATCTTATCCCCCTAATTGCATTGTATCATCTTGCATATTCCATTTATGGTGATTTGATGGTGCGTCACCAAACCCCCTAATCACACAATATCTTGCATGTCCCATATATGGTGATATTTTTTTATTTTTCAAGCTTATTTTTAGCCTTAAAATATTTTCTAAATAACAAATGAGCTTCAAAAACTATTTTTTTTTTAAAATCAAAGCACAAGATATTTATGAAATTTTTTTACTTTTTTTAACAAGTATAAGATCTCATTAAAAATAAAGATCATAGCATTATCACATAGTTGAATCTAGTAGTGACCACTATCCTAAAACTGAAAAGTCTTAGAAAATCAAAAAACTTAGATATAGTTGAAGGAGACTTTTTTTTTAAATAAGACTTGCAAGATATGGCACGATTAGGGTATTGATGACATCCAGCAACCCCCCTTATCACGCCATATCAAACATTTCTTATTTGTTAACCCTAATGCAAGACAAAGAAAAGAAAGCAAAGAAATTTTGAGAAATTTTGAAAATGTGGAGCAAGACAGAAAAAGGCGGCCCGAAAAAAGGATAAGAGGAGAAAATGCAAAAGAGCAAGGGTAACCTTAAAAGTCAAGGCAAAGGCAAAGGCATATTTTAAAATGTAAAGGCATCCCCAAATTTTTGTAAAGAGTGCCAGGCTCCCTCCTGTGCAAGTTGTAAAGAGTAGACGGTGAAGGCATAGTGTAAATAGAAGGGAATAGGAAAAGAGGACCTTTGCAAGATTGCCGGTCATGTAAAAAAAAAGGGGATGGGTGCCCAAAGCCTATAAGGGCATGTATAAAAACCAAAAATTAAATAGAGAGGCTCATTCTTGGTGTGTGGAAAAGGTGGCTCTCCTTCTTCTCTTCTTCTTCTTGCTTGCTTGTGCTTGTTATGGAGCTCGATTCCCAGAGTTGGACCGATTGGCGAACTTGGGCAATCTGATTTGGCCACTCAAACACTTATAGTCCTAGTCCAATCAGACACCATTAGCCCATCTGAGTCAGACAGACTCAAACAGCCGGACTTGAATGGCTAGACTCAAGCCGTCTAATTTTCTCAATCGGACATACCCCAAATCGGGCAATCCGATTCTTGGAATCAGACATTTGATAATTGGAGACACACTAATTAGAACTTGAAAACTGACCAATCTAGCACATTCTAGGTCAGGCAGAGCTCATCAATCCAAAGCAAGGCAATGCCCCTATAGGCTTCCAAACACATGGAATGGCTCATAGAACCTCTAGACTGCAAAGATTGTGACTCGACTGCCTAGGAAGTGACCTCGAACAAAGCCTCTCAGACTACCCATCCGAAACACTTTAAGGGACCCAACCGAACTTGTTAGAGTGACCACCACCTAAGGGAGGGACTAGAAAATTGTGTTGCATCACATTGTTTTCATCACAATCACACACTACATGAATAATCACTTGAAGTGCACTCAAAAAGCAAAAAGCTTTGATTCACACTTAGACAAACTTAAAGCCTCAGAAACGAAGCACCCCACATGAACACTTGAGCGTACCTAAATTTGAGGAGTGGCTAAACTAGCAAGGAACTCACATGCAAGATAAGCAACCTGAACAAACCCACTAATAGGAGAAGACCCTCAAATCTCAAACAGGTGACCAATGATATGAGGTATCAAAAGCAAGCCTTTTGGAGAGTGAGAAGACTGACACGATTAGAGACTCAACCTTACCTGCGTTAATGAGTTTGATTGACAACCTAGTGAACCAAGAGGCTAACAAGATGTCAGGACCGCTCCAATCATGAAAATGACCAGCTTGACTTGGGAGAGTTTCCAATCAATATCCAACAAATGATCAATCAATATGATTTACAAACCAAGATGGAGCATCATGGTAGGCCAATTAAAGATATCATAGATGACCTTAAGGAAGAGTAGAGATTGGCCAAGAAGGCGCTATAGGGCATAGTTGCTTATAACAAGGAGCAGCAAGCTCAAAGGCTGAGGGAGGAAATAGAAATATGAGAGGTCTAGCAAGTTTTAGCACTTGCCAATTAGAATGGGATAGGACCCAATGTGGAATACTACTATTTGGTAAATAGACTGTCCAATTCCAACCTTGGGAAATAGATTGTCCAATGCCAAAGGAGAGATCCATTAGCTCTCCTGGCACCTCTAATGATGCCAAGCTGGCTGTCCCTAGAATGGACATCAACCCTAGAGGCATGCCTAGACCACTTGGACCCTTCATGACCCATCCACTGATTAATGCTCCAATACATCACATAGAGGAGCCGAATGATGACAAGACATATGTAAACCCTTACATCTCATATGACAATGAGGGCAATCCCATCTTAATGGACTTTAGATGAGTACCAGTGATGGCATTAGATCAGAGAAGGGGTAGATGCCTAAGAGGGTAGAGATAGGACCCAATCTCATGCTAGACTTGCGGCCACCTAGGGCATATCTCATCTTTTTGCCCCAAATGAGAACAAACTAACCAAGAGAAGGCCAATTTGAGATGCCCTGAATAATGTGGAATCACTCATTATACACCGAATGTCCCAGGTGAAAACTATCCACTAGCTCAGCCATCGTACCTTCTGTACCTTTGGGGTTGTTTGGAATCAAAACACTTGATAGTGAGGCCACTCCCATCTCATTGAACGTCATGACTAAAGCACAAACAAAGTAGGCCAACATTTCATTGCTAGGACCTAGCAACCTAGATGTGGCCTCAATAGGGAAGAAGACTCCTCGAAGGAAGAAAAAGAGGGTTGATGCCAAAGTGACACTAAAAATGGAAAACGTGACCACACTAACGAGAGGGAAGCATGGCAGATGCAAAGGCTAAGACTTCAGCACCTAAAAAAACAAAAAAGGGGAGTTCCAAGGTTGGAAAATACCCTGATCCAAAGCACCAATTTGAAATAGTCAACGAGGTTAAGGAGTGGGCGAGAGAAGCCTAAGAGCATCTAAAGGATGTTGAGCTTGTCCTAGAAGACTAGATTAGTGAGTTCTCTAGTGTAAGCATTCATGTCTCATCGACATGCATAAACTCAAGAGATGCATCTACACCTCACACAAAATCACAAAGACAAGGCTTAGATGCCATTGGTAGGCGAGGTGCTCAAGGCCAGTGGCAAAAGACTGTAGGGCAAGATGAAAGGCAAGCAGCTAATGTCCTACTTACAACATTGCTATTGGCTCTTATAACATTGCCAATGGGGGATCTGCTTAGACAAATCCCTTCATTATGGCAAAAATTAAAGCAATGGGTAGAGGGATCTGACGGGCCAAAAGTAACCAACTTGCATGAGAATGACGCAACCACCTAGATACCCAACCTCACTTTGAACTTAGTGCCTAAGTCCTTGCATGTGAATACTTTCTAGGAAGGCATGGATATGCATGCAGTCCTACCAATGGTAGCATTAGGAGATGTCACAAGAAAGGGAGGTTGTAGACATAGAAGTAGGAGTCAGTGTAAGCCATGCAATTTTGGTAGATTTGGGATAACCCACCGATGGAAACCGCAAGGTTTAATGTCACACTAGCTAATGGCATGAAAGTTAAGCCATTCAGAGTGTTGAAGGACTCGCCCTTGAAGATAGCAAGCATCCAGTTCTCGACGAACTTCATTGTTATGAAGGGAGTAGACTACGACATCTTGCTAGGCTGGCCATGGATAAGGAATGCACAAGTAATCAAAGACTAGGGTAATGGCCTCATATTCCTAGCAAATAGTCAAAGGCACTAAGGGTTGAGATGGATACCTAGATGAGCATGCCGTTCAACTGAGATACCATCTCCTCTATCTTGAAAGGAGACACCCAAGCCAGGATTTTGTGTGGACCCTTCATGAAGTACATTTAATGCCTTGAAGACAAGCGGGATTGGATGGACGTGGTAGCCACTATCGACTTGCCATTTTTGGATGAGAAAGAAGATTATAAGCATGCTGTAAGGACAGCATGTGACTCCCATAAAACCACTGCACCTTCAGATTCCAAGGGGTAAGACCCTACCATTAGTGCCACTCTATGTGATGGCCAAAAACCCTAATAGGCAACAAATACCCACCCCTTTCCATATTCGGTTTAGCAAATTTGAACTCCAAGGGATTCTTGAGTATCTAACAAGGGAGCTAGCTGGTCACCCAGCTGCTAATCTCAAATCGCTCCAAGATCTCATGAATGAACCAAAATGGCAATGGACCAAAGTGCATGACCTAAACCTTAGATACAATTGGGATTTGATCATAGATGAAGAGAGTCGAGAATGGAGACCTAGATGATGATGAGTAGTTAGAGGGTAGCAATTCAGACGACGAGTATGAGGACTGTTATTCCTTAACTAAAAGCAGTAAAGAATGATAGAGTACGACTCTAATGGTCGAGTGATCAAACAAATAAAAGTAGACTCCAAGCCGCAAAGAGCCAATGCATTTATAGCTTAAAGATGAATCCTCATAATTGAATGCTATTGCACTTGGATGGATCACTTAGGTGTGATGGACTATAAACAAGCAAAGCTAGTCCAACCAAGTGTCGCACCTCTCTTTAGGATAGATTCAACCTCAAAGTTGCGATCACTAGGGGAAACTCCATCCTCTAGCAAGGGTTGTGAGTTCAACTCGCAATTGGAGATAAGCTCTAAGAGTGATCCAAAGATACCCCAACCACCTAGAACCAGATGCACCAAAGAGGATTTGCCGGTCCACCTAAGGTGGAGATGGTTGAAGGAGGGAAAAGGAGGACAACCAAGAGGGAGGGAAGTAAAACAACAAAAGAAACCCCAAGATCTACCAAAGCCGATCCAAGGGTCGTAATACATAACATCCCAATGACTCCTAACATAATGCCAATAAAACAACAACCTTACTCGATGAATCCAAAGCATGCTCACATCGTGAAGGAAGAGATAGACAAGCTATTGAAGGCACAATTCATCTACAAGATCAAGCACAGAGACTGGGTGTCACCCACTGTGATCATCCTGAAGAAGAATGGAAAAATCTGAGTGTGCATGAACTATAAGAAAGTCAACACTACGACTAAGAGAGATAATTATCCATTGCCTTACCTGGAGTACATGCTTGAGAGAGTAGCATGAAAAGAGGCCTATAGTTTCCTAGATAGCTTCTTGGGTTACAACCAAGTTCAAGTACACCTTAATGACAAGGATAAGATAGTGTTTGCCATGGAGTGGGGTGTATTCGCATACATAGTTGTGCCATTTGGGCTTATGAATGCTCCTACTACCTTTCAACATCTAATATGCACGATCTTATGGAACATGCTTAGGCGAGAGCTAGAAGTATTTGTTGACTATCTATGTGTGCACTCTAGCTAGAAAGAACACCTAGATAAGCTTCACGTAGGCTTTGAATGATGTAGGATCTATAGTCTCTCTTTGAACCCCCTAAAGTGTCAATTCTGGGTGAAACATGGATGTATCTTAGGGCACGTGGTGTCCAAGAATGGTATTACCATTGACTTCTCGAAGATTAGGGTTATTGTTGACTTGCCACCACCAACCAACTATAAGGGAGTTCAATGCTTTTCCTAGGACACACAGGATACTATCAGTGCTTTGTTTTGAGCTATGCATTGATTACTAGACCAGTCTACAAGTTGCAGATTGTATTTCAGTGGATCAAGGAGTGCCAACGCACTTATGAGTTAAAAAAGGCTCTCACTACCGCACCAATTTTACAAGGCCTAGAGTAGAATATAACATTCCATGTGCATATTGATGTGTCAAAGTTTGCCATTGGAACCATTTTGTGGCAGCGTGGCAAACACAACCTTGACTATCTAGTGAGCTTTGCTAACAGACAACTCACAGCAGATACGGAGATGAACTACTCCACAATGGAGAGGAAGGATTTGACCATGGTATTTGTTGTAAGGAAACTTCAACATTATATTTTGGCTATGCCCTTTACCTTCTGTGCTGACCACAAGCCTTGCTTTATCTTGTCAACAAACCTTGCGCTACTAGATGTATGCTCGATGGTTACTTTTTCTTTTAGATTTTGACTTTTCTATGGTTGTAAGCAAGGGCAAGCAACACTATATGCCGAATCACATGTCCCGCATAACCAGAGGAGAGACTGTTGGACAAGGCATTACAAATAACCTACTCGATGCACACCTTTTTAGCATGTCCAATGAGAAGGATTTATTCAGAGTTGATTTGATACCTTATTGGGTTGACAACATCGTCTAAATCCTAGCGCATGGACTACCAGAGAGACCTATTGAGAAGGCTAGACTAAGGCACCTTATCCTTAAGATTCAACCCTATCAATTGATCATTGGCCAACTCTATAGGTTAGGGCACGATGGCCTGTTGCAGAGATGTGTATGTGAGCATGAAATGCATGATGTGCTAACTAAAGAGCATGGTGGAATTGCTAGAGGACACTTTAGCGGAGATACTACTACTCGAAAGGTGCTACAATCTCAACTATGGTGGCCCACCCTATTTTGCGATGTTACTAAATTCGTAAAGCATTGTGACAAGTGTCAAAGGACTACGGTTCCTATTCATAAGGACAGGATGGAGTAAACCCCAGTCATAGCATGCCAACCATTTGAAAAATGGGTCATTGACTTCATTGGGCCGATCAGTCCCGCAACACAATACTCCCAAGCCAAATACATCATTGAGGCAACAACGGACTACCTTACAAAATGGACCAAAGCTCAGAGCCACAAGAAAGAATGATGCTAGAACCATGGCTAATTTCCTTTAGGAGTAAGTGATCTCACTATTCAACTACCCCATCAAACTAGTTAATGATCAAGGCCCACTTCATTACTGAAGTAATTATCCACTTGCTATCCACCTTCTTGATCATCCATGGAAAATCATCATCTTACTACCCTCAAGCTAACAGTCAAGCAAAGTCCATGAACAAGATCCTAGTGAATGTCATGACCAAGGTAGTCTCTGCCTCATGCTGTGACTAGGATAACAAACTCATGGCAGTGCTAGGGGCCTACAAGATAGCTTATAAGATGGCAATTGGGCAAACACGCTTCAAGCTAACCTATGGAACTAAAGCAATCCTGCTAGTAGAGTTTTTTGTCCCTAGCTTGAGAGTAGCAGTACAAGAAGAGTAGTGTGATGGAAAAAGAGCATTGATTGAATGCTTAACAGAGCTAGAGTGTCTCTCCGAGACACGGGTCCTAGCTACACATGAGCTAATCTATAAGAAGGCAAGATGCAAGAGTTGGTTTGACAACCATATCAAACAGTGTGATTTCAAGCAAGGCAACCTAATATTGCTATACTCAGTGAAGGGCCATAAGCAAAAGATGAAATTCATAGGATTAGAGCCCTTCAAAGTTTGCAATATTAGTTGAACAACCAATGTAGAGCTCAAAACTATAGAGGGAGAGAGCATAGGCTTCTTTAACAGCAATCGTCTTCTTAAGAAGTACTACCCCCCAACCCATCCATTGCACAAGCCACCAATGTTGCAACTGCCTATCAACATAAGAGTAGCCGCCATCATAGGAATCAAGAATATGAATGAGGAGGTAGTATAACCTACTTATTTATGAATCACCATCGCTGCTCAAAAGGCATGCACTTTTGATGCGCTCATTGATGAGGGAGCTAACTTCAACATCCTTACTCATGAACATTGGACTCTCATTAGTCAACCCCAACTACAATCCAGAAATGCTAAGCTCAACCCATTTCAACATTAGTCCTATCCTCTATTAGGAAAATGCAAAGTAGCGATCTCTATCAAGACTGAAAGCCTACCCATGATTTTCTATGTGCTACCTAACACCACGACTGTAGCAGGTAAGGAATCATTGCTAGGAAGCATTTTCAAGAAGCAAGCACATTGCAATGTCAACTACGATAACTCGCAGCACATTCACCTTGCCATCAACACTATGAGAATAGTAACGGCTTTCAACAAGGGCAACATGGCTTCATCCAATCCCGCAACACCACCAATAGTAGTACCTAACACAAAGTAGGAGGGGATTTGTGACTTGTCCTGCCCTACGAGGATTGACCAATTGAAACCCGAGGGAAATGCCACCAAGAACATTGCCCAACAGCTAAATTGGGTACCCAAATGACAATCACTTCCATCCTAGAGTCGGCCCGCCTAGAGCCATAATTGTTGAACATCATGTACTAAGCATAAGAGACACAGTTGGCATTCTAGAACATGACGAACAATCAAGCCATCATGGGTACCTACAGCCCTATTGTGCACACAAGGCTATTATGAGGGCAACAACTGGATTTGGGTGCCTAAGACCAAGACTACCACACGTGCCCCTCAGCCATCTACTACTAGCCCATCTCCAAAGACTGGTGAGCCACCTAAACCTACTAAATCCCTTGAGTCAAAAACCAAACCCATTGAATCTCAATAGGTCTAGCGACCAAAACTGCAATCGGTTGCCCCTAAATTGACCCAACCTAATTATGATAGTGCCCAATGGCTTCATGACTAACAGCCCAATATCTGAGCCCCAAACCACACCTTCACACAAGTGGCTAGCCCACATCCTAAGGATCAGCCGTGGTGATAGACACCACTCACTGAGCTATCCAACCTAGTCAAACCCCAACCTCGTGTAGGCCTAAAAACCCTCTTATGAGCAGAGATCTATACTTACGATGGCCTTTAATCTAGCTGAGAACACGAGGGATGACTTGGTTACATGCATTAGACGCTTAGATGCTACCTTCACAATGCTTGCTAAAAGCTACAAACAGTTGGACCTAGGCCTCCTAGATGAGTCTTTAGGGACCGATGTATGCATGATGCCATGTACCTAGGAAGAATCTGATTTCATGTTCATTAAAGTCCCCATACTAGCTGAGGAATTGATCACCACTGAGATTTCTTGCAAGTAAGCTCGTAAACAAAGGCTAATCACCTCCTATAGCAAGAGCAAAGTCTCTACCACAAGCCAAGAGCTAGAAGACCTTAAACAGATGTTCATTCATTGACTCCTCCATTCTCTGTAAATGGTATGCTCTCTATCTTCAATGGGAACAAGAGGGCTACCCAATCATGACCAATGCTAAGCAAAGACATGCCATCAAAATCTCTCAGTATGGCCCTACTTATGTAGCTCCCACCTCCTTTAGAATATTGGCCATCACTCACAATCGACCCTTAGAAGATCATAACATGGTCCATCCCTATTTATATCGAGTCCTTACCGATGAGGAAGAGCTACACATTACCAACAAGATCAACTCCGGTGACTTCCTAATCAATGTCCTGACCTACATTACACATATAGGTATTAGACCTCACAACATGGACCATCATGCCCACTTGGAGTATAACCCACACTTCTATGCCTAGCTAATGCAAAATGAAGCATCGCACTTGGAGTATAACCCACACTTCTATTCCTAGCTAATGCAAAATGAACCATCATGTCCACTTGGAGTATAACCCACACTTCTATGCCTAGCTAATGCAAAATGAAGCATTGCAACTCTGCACTTAATACCCTTAACCCTTCATTCTCCAATCCTAGGAAGGATTCACATCATTCCCAGGGGAGAGGGGGTAAGGTGGAAAAGAAAACATGTCTTAATCCTCAACCAAAGTTTAAAGAAATAAAAACCAACATATGATTGAGGAAAAGTGTCATAATTTCTTTTGGATTGGGTGGACTACTTGAAGCAAAAGTCTTTATTTTGTACTTAATCACTTCACCTTTCCATAACTTACATTCATTATATGCTTATCATTTCACTAGAGTTATCTCAAGAAAACCAATGGTAAGTTGTGGCATCGTGACACAGGAATCTACGATGGCAGGCTAGGGACAAAGGCAAGCTTCTATTCACAGAAGAAGAATAGACAAAGTATGGCCTAACAATAAAAATTAGGGCATTCAACCAATTCAAGTTCAAGAACATCACGAACTTGGATGATGTGGTCATGGAAAAACCAGTCATGAAGCAGCTTGTTGACCAGTGCAATCTGGAAAAGTATGTGGAGAAGGTTGGACAAGCTATTGACTACAATAAGTGCATGGAGTTCCTATGGACCTTCGATGCTAACAGAAACCACGGCATTATAACAGTAAGAAAAGAAGATGAACCCCGTAGAGTTGAGATGAAATTGAGCCCAAAGATGGTGGAGAGAGCATTGGGCTTGGTCAACAAGGTCGAGAGGTGACTAAAAAGAGATGTCTACGACATGCTGGGAATGGACAAAGCCCTAGTCACCAATGATGGCATGAGCCTAGCCAATATCCCAGATCCTGAAGTCAGGTTGCAAGCAAAGATAATCCACACTCTGTTCTCTAGCCAAAGGTACAACACCTTAATGAGCATAATTGGAGTGCCCTTGCTAGAGAGCCTTGTAGCAAAGTCCCTGGATGAAGTGAGTTGGGATGGCTATGTACAAAAAACCATTGAAGCTTTGGATCAATTATACGATTTAGTGGGGTGTTAACCACCATAATCCAAGAGGCTGTGGGAGAGGCAAAAGGTGAAGAGGAAGTGGGGAAGACACTTCAAAGATCACCACCCTAGAAGCAAGAGCAATCAAGTGAAAGGACGGTGAGTGAGGGCGCAAAACCAAAGATATCGTCTGGCCAAGGAGGGCCTAGGAGGCCAAAGAAGATGACTCCTAAAAAGCAATGTAAAGAGACCAGGGAAAGAATGACCAAGGAAGAAAATTCCAAGTTGCAAAGAGTGCAATCAGAGTCAAGAAGGTCTAAAGAAGAGAGGAGGAGGAAAGTAGAGGCAGAGGCAGAAGAGCTGCACAAGAAGAAAGAGGAAGACTTGGCACAATCCGTTCATATGTTGGTGGAATAGCCTTCCAGAGAAGAGAAGTTAGCTGCTATGAGCCCAGCAAGGGAAGAAGGCCTAAGCACCAGCACCAAGGTACCAAAAACCAAACCACCACTAATGGTAGAAGACAAAGGCAAGGGCTTGTTGTATCCAATCCCATCTGCTCTTATGTCCCAATCCGTAACTCCCACAACCACCCAAGGCACCACTAACATAATGGATGCAAGCAACCTCATGGCCTAGGTGCAATACCTAATGAATAAGATGCAAGAAATAGCCCCGATTCTAGTAGAGGAGCTTCAACAGCTAGAACAAAGAGACCAACATCTGCAAATGCCGAATCAAGGCAAGACCCCAAGAAGCAGAGGATAGAGGCATTGACAACAATTGTGCCTACATTAGTGATGTCGTCCATGGGCTACCATGAGTACATCAAAGAGCTTCTCGCACAACAAGACAAAGCAAAGGCAAAGAAGAAGACAACGGTAGCTGAATTGGAAGCCGAAAGAGAAGCATTGGCAACCTTCCATAGCTGGAAAGAACTTGCTAGGTAGCATGATACCAAAAAGAAATCTATGAGCTAAAGAAAGAGCTCAAGGCTAAGGAGAAGGAAGAAGACAATTAGCAAGGAAGGGTCAAAGAAGAACGACATGAACTGATAGGCTTGCAAAGGGAGTACAAGCTCATCCTCGTGCAAGATGAAGAATTGAGAGAGTAGTTGAAGAGAATAGAAGAGGCAACTTACAAACTTGAAGCAACAAGCATTGAAAAAGATCAGAGAGAGGAAGACCATTGAAGAGACATGAAGAAAATGGAGTATAGGTTGCTAACAAAACTGGAAGAGAGCAAGAGAGGCTAAAATGGAAAATTGAGCACTTAGAGAAGGAGAGAGAAGAAGCAATCCAGAGTTGGAAAAGCCAAGGATGGTGGCCTTAGCACAAAGCTAGAATGAAAGCCTAGAGGAAGTGAAGTGAAAAGCAAAGGAATAGGTAGCCAAAAGCAAGGGAAGAGTGAAAGAATTGGCAAGCCGTCTAGCCCATGCTGAAGGCAACAGAGTGTTAGTAGAGAGCAGGATGACAGAGGCCATAAAAACGAGCATGGAAGCCTAGCAACATGCATTCCTCGGAATCATTTTGGATGTCACCCATCGAGAAGAGGATGAGGCTGTTGAAACTTTAAAGAAGAAGCTAGAGATTATGTGCAGGCCCATAAGGCATAACCTGTGTGTCTAGAGGCCTGAAGCAGAAACAAACCTAAGCCAATGAGAGCAAAAGGAGTACCTGCTGCTAAGGGAAGGATTAACAGTTCAAGAGATGGAATGGGTGGGGTATATGGAGGAGCAGGGACCACAAGAGCCAGTGAGAGAAGAAGAGCAACAGATACCACTTCTTGAAGTAGGGTAGGATTTCGAGGTGGGGAAATAAGATGAAGAGCAAGTCCCCCAACCATCCTCTCCAAGACCAAAAGCTCAACAGGAAATGCCACCAAAGGATGATCCTGAAAAAAATGAAGAAAATGCTGGAACAAGCAAGAAGAAGCCTAAGGGTGTGACCCCTAGCCATCCCAAAAGCTCCCATCCCACAAAAAGAAGAAGGCTTTCTTGTCAACTAGAACATGAAACTCACAGTGTGGGAATAGTGGGAAACCAAGTGCAAGCCCTTTGAATTTACTTTTCAATACCCACCCACACTGAGCCAAGTATTATCCCCTAAAGTGGTAGAGGAGGTGATAAGCATGGGCAGAAGGCTTGGAGATTAATGGAGCGTAGAAAGAGAGAAGAATCCAACACTGTGGGGACAAAGGCACATGACTATTGGGAAGACAAAGTTATGGAGATGCCCAAGACCATAAAGGAGTACAAGCTACAGCCAAAGTGGAAAAAACCCAACATACATGCAGTATCCAAGAAGGATAGAGGTGGACTTTAACTCTAATATCCATGGTCATTATGATTTTCCTAAAATCTACAATATAAATGCTACTAATCCATAGGAAGCCCTTACATTCTCTGAAAATGTCCTAGGGCCCTCTATCTCCCATTTCGTTAGTGAATTCTCTTCTTGCCCTGACCCTGCTTTCATTACAACCTGTAACTATCTTAGGCTACTTTGAGTCTTACTTAAGCGAGAACCTACCTCTCCTGAATACCACCTATCACCCCTATTTTTTAACTTGAATGACCACATAGATAGATGCATGATGGCTAGCCTCATGATGAAAGCCACCCTCCTCCCATCCTTTTGCATGGCCCTAGTAGAGGACATGAATGATAGCCGATTTACTAGGTTTAGTCGTCCATTTTTTTCAACAATCCCTCTGAATGTACATATGAATCTAAATTACTATATGTAGAGTAAGAACTTCATTAGTAAGTCCCTTATGCCCCCAACTTCTTCCTCTCATGACCAGGAATACGAGGACTAGCTCTTTGTGTACATTCAAAAAATAAATAAAAGAGAAGTGAAAAAAAAAGAAGCAAGAAAAAGAAAAAAAAAAGGAAGACAAGGGTAAGGAAAGAAAATGTAGACAAGTAGAAAGCGGGAAAGCACACCTCACTTGATGAGTGCCACAGTCACTACACCTAGGTGTCCTCAAGTTAGGCATGTCCACTAGCCTTGGTCGGCTGTCCCCCCTGACCCCCTAGCCCCTTTTGCTCCCCACTTCATGCTTAGGGCACATCAAGGGCAAGACACACCTAGGGAGGTCTAGATCTGTCTCCCTAAGCTACACCCACTGCACTTTCCTTATGCACAATTGGATCCTCATGTGTGGAACAACACCCTGGGCCCTACGGTTCAACCTAGTTCCCAGTTCCGCTAGGATGGACACAATGCACTGCATGGTGAGGTAGGCATACCCCCCAGGTAGTGCACTCTCTTTTCTTTTCTAGGTAAGTGTGACAATCCACTCCTAACCACCAACTTCGGAGGCCCTTGTCACCCACTCAATATACCCTCGGTCTCCACAATCTCAACCATTTCGACATGCTTCTCTCTAATGTCCAATCTTGGCAAAAGCCCCATCATTGACTCACATGACCACCCTTCAATCACCCATCCCTCATTAACAAAGTCCCGCAAGTGGCATGGTATTGGCACTCAACTAGGAGGGGATTAATGTTAAGTGCAAGACAGGGAAAAAGGAAGTGAAGAAAATTTGAGAAAATTCAAAAATATTGAGCAAGGTGAAAAAATGTGGCATGACAAAAGGATAAGAGGAGAACAGGTCAAAGATCAAGGGCAATCTTAAAAGTCAAGGCAAAGGCAAAAGCACATTTTAAAATATAAAGGCATCCCCAAATTTTTGTAAAAGAATGCTAGGCTTCCTCCCTGTACAAGTTGTAAAGGCTAGACGGGCATAGGTGAAGGCATAATGTAAATAGAAGGGAATAGGAAAGGAGGACCTTGGTAAGATGGCCGGTCATGTTAAAAAAAGGGCATAGATGCTCAAAGGGATAAGGGCATGTATAAAAGCCAAAAAGTGAATAGAGAATCTCACTCTTGGTGTGTGGCAAAAGTGGCTCTCCTTCTTCTTCTCTTGTTATTCTTCTTGCTTGCTTGTGCTTAAGAGATGGAGTGTGAGTGTGTGAGTGTGTGTGTGTGTGTGTGTGAGGGTGAGGGACCGTGGTGGAGAAGCTCTCCATCTTCTCCTCTCTTCTTCTCTTTTCTTGTCTCGTGCACGCGACTATGGAGCATGGAGCTTGAAGGTGGAGGATTGAGTTGGCTTGAGCTCGCATCTCATTTCATAGAGCTACCGGTGTGCTTGAGGGAGGAGGGTGCTCGATCGGGCATTGAGGTAAGCTTACTACACTCATAGGCTTGAGAGCACATACGGCTATATGAGAGGTAGCCATTAGCATTTGGCTTGAAACAATTGAGCAATAAGCGGTCCGTGGGTCTTGGCAGTCAAGCAAAAGCTCCCACATTATTCTTCATGGTTTTTTTAATATTCTTAATTAATATGGTTTAATATAAAAATTATTAGCTAGTTTGAAGTGTCACTTAATAAAAATATCATTATAAGTAGTTTGAAGTATCTTGAGCATAGTAAGGCTTGAAAATTTTTTGACTAGTCTTTTGCTATTTTTTCTACCTATCATTACATAACTTAGATCCAAAAAGGGCTACATTTTTTAAGAGATATTGCATTAGTATATCTTGGCTACATGATAATCTTCTTTAAGAGCTTAAAAAATATACATGAGATATTGAATAGTTGCATATTTTTTTGATAATATGTTCTTTTTGTTATTTATTTACTAATTATTTATAGCGATTTGCTAAATTATTTTTATTTAACTTGAGAGAGTTTCAACTATAGAAAAAGATTGAAGAGATATTAAATAATCATATCTACTATCATAGGTTTCTTATAAGAATTTGATCACTAATGATTTATTCACTCAACTCCATTGTCTTATTAAAAGTTTATATTATTATATATAGGACTACTAATGATTTATTTCTCTAACTCTACTAACTTGTCAAAAGTTCATGTTATTTCATGTAGCTAACTTTGTATAACATCTTATAATACTCTTTAAATCATTTTTAAAAAATAAATCAAATCAAGAATGCTATAGAGTAAAGGAGATATATAATCACAAGGATTATTTTGATGGACTCTTTTTATGAAATGTGAGATATAGGCAAGGATAAGGCATCAATAGTGTGTCATCATCCCATGATAAATAGTGTATCATCATCCCATGACATTAAGCCACCTTCATGTATTGAAATTTGATAGTACTATTAAGAATCGCAATTGAGGATATTGAAATCTAATAGTGCTATTAAGAATCGTAGTTGAGGGTATGATGAGAAAATGACTCCCAAGAGCTAATATCAGGCAAAATTTTATATTCTTCATATTCTATGTAGCACACATGAGATCCTCTCTCAGTCCTGAAGTAAATATGATGTACAATGTCACTAATACTTTTATGTATTACTAGGTTAATCTTTTTTATATTTTAATAAACTAAAACCTAAACAATAAACATTAAAAAATGAGCTAGCTTATCAGTAATAACAAGATTGTCTGAATCAATGTTTTTGTCTCCCAAAAATCAAAGTACTTTCTTTCTTCTAATCATAATATGTTACTCGTGTCTTATCCATCAATTCTTGCTAAAAAGTTGACATTATAGTACAATATAATGAAGATATTCTATTTTAAAGTGCTAAGATCAAGGTTAATCTTTTTATTTCCTATTCCATTAGCTTGATGGTCATCCTTAGTATATCTATCCATACCAATTTTTGTTGACACTGTGACTCTCTTTTAACCATTTTCTTATGAATCAATTGAAAAGATGGAAGAAAAAGCTTGCATTTTGTTGAAATAAAATATTACCGAGTGGATGAATTGGGGGACAAAGTAAATATATGGCTTGGATGTCTTGGCCCACTTGAATCTGTTAGAAATTGATGACCTAATCTCCCTTTAGGTCCATGAAGATCCATATCTCTATAGATAAGTCATTGAGTAAGTGGTGTGAGTCTTCTAGAAAGAAACTCTTTTGATTGTCGATCACTTTCTCAAGGGTTTGCGAAAGGAGATGAAGGGAAACCAAAGCAAACTGGCAGTAAGAACTGGATTTGACTTTGGTGAGAAAAGTTACAATAAAGTGTAATTTTCTCTAAGAACTAAGAAACAAAGAGGAAAGGAGAGAATGATGATTCAAATGACTATAGTCAAAAAACAAACGTGATTTTGGTGGAAAAATGTGATATTACAATATTTAACCATTCAAAAAGAAAGAATAATGGTTGAAAAGTGACCCATGACATGAATTAATGTCCTTAGGCATTTAATAGTTGGCCTCTAAAATGAATAATATATTTTCTCATTAATCACGTCTGAATGGCCAAATTTAAAGGGTTCATTATTCTGAAACCTCAGCTAATTAGCAACTTAATCATTTTCTTACAAGTGCCGTTTATAAAAAGTTTCTAGCCCTAATGGGAGGGTATGGCAAGTGCATCTACTACCCTATAGTTTCAATGAGCTAAAAAGTCTACTCATTTCAGCACCTATCTTAGTGTGCCCAGACTTTTCCAAGGAGTTCACTATATTTGTTGATGCTAGTGGCAGAGGTATTAGGGCTATTTTATGCCAAGACCATGGTGTTATTGATTATGAAATCAAAAAGTTGGATGATAGAGAAAGATAACTCCATGTCTATGAGTAGGAAATGTTAGCCATTCTTCATGTGATCAAGAAATGACACCACTACATTTATGGCAGCCATTTTAAGGTGAAAAGCGACCATCGTGTGTTGAAGTAATTTCTCTCTCAGCCAAATCTCTCTCCCAAACAAAAACGATGGTTAGCTACACTTCAAGGGTATGATTTTGAGATTTCTTATATGGCAAGCAAGGATAATGTAGTGGTAGATGCCCTATCCAGGATGTGGGAATGTTCTGTTTCTTTTATCTCTACCATACATAAGGATTCGATCCAGGACATTCAAGAAGAATATCTTTTAGATGAGCACACTACCAATATTATGAAGAAATTATACCAAGATGATGGATCTGAATAATGGACTTCTTTGGTTTAAAGGGAGAGTATACTTGACCCTTGAGTCATCATTTAGATCTCGAATTTTATAGGAGATGCATTCTTCTCCTTGGCAAGACATATTGGATTGTTTAAAACCTTTGACAAGATCCATAAATGTTTCTATTGGAAGGGACTTTGGAAAGATGTCAAGGAATATGTGATGCGGTGCTTACCATGCCAGTAGAATAAAGACTCAAATTTATTGCCTAGTGGTCTAATTCAGCATTTGCCTATTCCACATGGTAAATGGACTGATATCAACATAGATTTTACTATAGGACTTCCTACCACTAAGCAGGGTTGGAATAGCATTTTTGTTGTGGTTGATCGTCTTGCAAAATCAGCCCACTTATAACTTACCAAAGTCCAATATTCAACCAAACAAGTGGCAGATCAATTCATGGAAGAAATTTTTAGACTTCGTGGATTACCTATGAAGATTGTTTCTAACATGGATTCCAAGTTCATGGGAAATTTTTGGAAAAGTCTTTTTACTTCCATGGGTACCAAACTAACTCCAAGTACTGACTATCATCCACAAACAGATGGCCAAACTGAAAGGTTCAATAAATGATTAGAAATCTACCTTAGACACTTTTGCCATGATACATAGAATGCATGGGATCATTGGATTCATCTTGCGGAGTTTTGTTATAATAATACTCATCACATGAGTATTGGTATGCCACCATTTGAGGCATTGTATGGATATAAAGTCTAGGTACCTTCAACATTGTTTCATGATGAAGTGAATCCTCTTGCTCGAGAAGAGTTGGAAAAGATGGAAGCCTTAATGAGGTAGTACAAAGACAACATCAAAAAGGCATAAGAGACAATGAAATTATATGTGGATGATAAAAGAAGGCATGTGGATTTTAAAGAAGGAGAATAGGTATTTTTGAAAGTACCTAAGTCTCCTAATGCTTCTCTCAAGGGTGGTCATAATAAGCTTGCTCATCGCTATTATGGTCCATATCAAATCACACAAGTGATGATCAGGAAATCAATGCAAATAAAGGCACCAAAATGTGCTCACATGGAAAGAATTTTTTGTAAAATGACTAATCGAAATTGTACCCCTTTGTTAAAATTTCAAATATGAAGCAATGTAAAATGTGTAGTCCAAAAGAGACACACTATAAAATATTGCTAGGAAAAGGAAAGGTCAAACCCTTTTGTCTCATGCTAAAAATGAAAGGTCCTTAGACCTTAGTCCACGTATGCAAATTTGAATTTTATAATGTAAGAAAAGGAAAAGGGTGGTTGCAGCCGTGGGATTTGGGGAGGTGGGAGGTTGAGGTGGTTACACCCTCTCTCTTCCTTTATCTTCTCTTGTCACGGTTCATTTCCCTCTCTCCCATTTTGGTACAACACTTGCCTTCTTGTTCTTGTTTCTTTCTCTCTTGTGCTTCATTTCCTAATCTAATGGAGAGTGAGGAAGAGGAAGAGGGTGAGGATGGAAGAATTGTTCAATTTCTTGTGTGCCTTCCTCTTGTGTGTTTGGAGAGCATCGATTCTTGGTGAGAATGAGAGTTTTCTTGCAGGTTTTTGTGGCCAGCAAGTGTGCTTGCAGCCTCTCTTGGCCGGTTCGTGGTTTGATTTGTGCTATGGCAGGGGGCTCTTCACAAAGAAAGTTGGAGATCTTGCTTACCAACTTGATTTGCCTTCAACCATATGCATTCACAATGTTTTTCATGTGTCTCAACTCAAGAAATACATTCCGACTAATATACAAGTTCTTGAAGAACTACCTCCTCTTGATGAAGATGGCTTAATCATCTATGAGCCCAAATGGATTGTTGGCAAGAGAGAGAAGGTTCTAAGGAACCATATTGTTATGGAATATCTTGTCAAGTGGAAGGGATTGCCTATGGAAGAATCATCTTGGCAACATGCTTCATATTTAGATAAGTTTCCATAGCTTCTTCAAGAAGATAATTAGTTCATTGCACAGTGGATAGCTTGTTGTATTAATTTTCTATCATGAAAATAATTGACCTATTGATATCAAAATTGGATTTTGATGATATGCATGGATACCTTATGAAGTATACTTCATATCTATATCTCATATGCGTCATTCCGATATTTCTATCCAAAGTTATGGGACATTTACTATCACTACCCTATTTAGGACAACATTACAAATTTCCACTATTTTGAACTTATTTTGGAGATTCTTTTAATGGACGATTATCTTCTTCAATGGAAAACTTCAACAAGGATATTTAGTGGTGGCCTCTCATTTCTTCACAATTATCATCCATTTGTGCTTTTAGTTTTCAAAGTTTTGAGGACAAAACTTTTGGACAGGGATGGATTGTAATAAAGCAATTTTTATGCTACCTTAGTTAGACAACTAGCCTATTTCAAGCTGGAGTATAAAAGGCAAGAGGCTTGCCAATGTAAATCATCTTTTAATCATTTTTCACATCTCCACTCCTTGGAGCTTGAAGGTATTTCCTTTCCCACCATTGTAAGGGGGAGTTCCTTATAGCAGTTGTTATAAAATGATTCTCAAGCTTCCATGGCTTCAACATCTCTTGTAATTCTTGGTTGTAAGACATCTTGAATTAAGAAATGGCAAGCTATAGTTTCTAGCATTTCGTGTTAGTCTTTGTGTAAATTTCCATTGAAGTGGCAACCTTCTTTACAATTGTCATTGCAAGGGGGAAGGGGAGATGGAGGTTTCCTATGTGAGGAATCTTACGAAAGCTGCAAGGGTGGAAGAGGAGGCTGAGGAGGTGTCCATGGCTAGGAAGTGGGGAGAGTGTGTAGGCAAAGCAGGTTGAGGCATGGTAAGCAGGGCAATTGTTGTGGTCCAAGGTGGTGGTTCTGGTGGGATAGAGGAGGCAACTGTTACCACATCTAGTGTGACCATCGAGAAGATATGTCCAGAGCTTAGCTTGCAGTCAATTCAGTGTGACCATGTCAAACACCAGTGTCACATCACGTCAGACCAACATCACTTCATGTCAGACCAGCACATCACATTAGATTGTCGAGAGAGAGACACAGAGAGAGAGAGAGAGAGAGAGAGAGAGAGATGTCTTCATCTTCACATTTTCCCAATCGATGATGGGCTCCCAGCAATGGTCTTTGGAGGTCTCGACTCCTTAAGCTCCCAAGATTGGCATTGGCAAGACTGCCATCCAGATCTCTCAATTAAAATTCAAGCTAAATTGGTACATGCCTTATTCTCTGGAAATAGGTACAGCTTTCTCATGAGTAGGATCTAGGTTGCAATCTTGGAAAGTGTGGCTATTCGGGCAATGGATAATAAAAACCTCAATACCTGCATCATAAAAACCATCCATGGTGTGGCAAAGGCATTGAAATTTGGTGCACAAGAGCTCAAGAAATTAAATGCTATGTTAGTAGTAAATAGAGAGGTATAAAGGAAGATGATAGCAACCAAGGCCACTTTGGTGGGATACTAATAGCCATTATACAAGAAGTCACCAAGTAATCACATCTAGGAGCAAAATCATCAACACAAGAAATTCTAGGCATAGTAATACAAGAGGCATAATCCACTGTACTAAACCTCTAGAGTATGGACCCACAAAGGAGCAAGAGGAAGAGGAAATCATGAGATTGCAATAAGAGGTAGAGGAGACATCAAGAAGGAAACTAGAAGAGGAAATTAGAAGATTGCAATAGGAGGTAGAGGAGATTGCAAACAGGCTTGTTGCCACACAATAGATGCTCTAAACCAAGAAAGCACCTGGTAAAAGAGTTGCACAAAGGAAGCCTCCATGAAACCCTCAATTGGAGAATATGAAGCAACTTAGCCAAGGCCCATAATAGCTAATATTCAAGCTCAAGCCATGGCACTCAAGAAATCACTTGAGTTGAGGAGCAAGAGGTTCCAAGATCTATAATATAGGAGGCTAGAAACCCAATAGTAGCAACAAAAGCCACAATCCATATCTACTAGAAGAAAAGAAGGGGGAAATTTTATCATCAAGGTGTCAATTGAACAAGCGAAGAGCATGACTAAAGAGGAGAAAGAACTCAAAAAAGTGAAAGAAGCCTCCAAAAGGGAGAAAGAGGAATGAAGGCAAAAATAATAGGAGGAGGAGCGCCTTGGAAAGAAGAGCAAGAAGACACAGCCCTAGTGATTAGAAGATTAGAAGAGAAAGCTTTAAGGGTAGAAGAGTTGGCTTTGATGGGCCTCAACTTGTGAGGGTCTTTAGAGGCAGGCACTAGTGCAACAAGACCTGTAGCTAGGCCACCAATCATCCTAGGTAAAGGTAAGGCTCCACTAGAAACGCCTCCCCCTTTATTTGTAGCCATAGCATCACCTATCCTAGTCCCCCACATTAGATGATTTGGCACTGGAGAGCATGGTCTATAAACTTGCTACACAAGTCACCACTCTCTCATAGGCAAGATAAGAAGAAGGAAATACCATTGATAGCAAACTGTTGGCACTTAAGGATGCAAAATCTCTTCAAAAGGTATCTAAAACACCAAGAATGGAGCTATTGTTGGAGTTGCAAGAGAATAGAGGTTGGAGAGAGAGAGAGAGAGAGAGAGAGAGAGAGAGGCGAGGGAGGGAGGGAGAGAGAGAGAGAGAGAGAGAGAGAGAGAGAGAGATAGGCGCTAGCAATTTCGCACAAACTAAAAAACCCTAGAATTGTATATCGAAGGAGGATTTTTTGTGCTTGATTTTTTGTTTTCTTTCTTTTAGTTAAAATTTATGGTGTTTTTTTAGACTAGGATTGCTCTTGTCATTGTTTTGGATTTATTGTGCTTGAAATCTTAATTATCTTAGATTGAACATCTTGAATCATGTATACTTTCTTGCAAATATCTTTGCACATCGCTAGGATTATGGGGTCACAACGAGAACTTCACATTGCACTTGTTGGATACACTACACTTGGGGGTCGTCCCATTTCCTTTTCAATTACTTCCATGCGATGGGAATGGTTTATGCACTTATTGCAGCATTGCTGACCACTAGCAAAGCATGATGCCCACTATACATATATGTAGTAATTTGAGTTGCACATGTACTTGAGAGAGCACCCTTTATTATGTGCTTATTGTTCTTTGCATGCACAAGAGTTGGCATATTCTTCACAAAATTAGGAACCACAAAATGAGAGGGAAAGGTGGTTGGTTGAGTTTGAGGGTCATGAAGGACTTCGTTAGTTGTGAGATTGGTTGTTTCCTTGGTCAACATCATAAGGACCATTTTTTGCTTGAGTGATCGTGAGTTTTTGGCAAGTGGAGTGACAACACTTTAATATCTTCTTCAATAAGTGATGAGGGGTGAGGTTAAGGATTCTAACTTAACTAAGGTGCAGTGTTTGCATAATGCATAGCACATGAGCACTTATAGTTAGGCTAGGTGCAAATTTTTTCAGTGCATCCATCTCTTTATGTGCTACATTGTTTGCACAATTACATTGCATTGACTTTTGCTTTGTACTTCTTGAATCATGTGTGATTGAGAATGTTATACATAAACAAGGCATTTTTTTGGTAGAAGCATTGCATGAACATGTTTTCAAGAAGCAAATGATGTTTTTGAAGGCTATAAGGAAGCTAGGAGGCAATTAGATCCTTCCCTGAGTTTTTGCTTAAGATCAGTATTGATAATGCATTTGGCATGGATTGGGGCTTCATTGGATTTGAGTTCAACTCCTACTTGCAATGAGTAAAGCCTTGAAGAATTGAATGATGGGTGATAGTGAAATGTAGAAGAATCAAATCTGGCAACAACATACTCCGAGGTATTTTCAATTGAAAAGAGTGAGAATATACTTATGTCATTGAATGTGGAAAATAGGATAAAAATGTTGGTTTTAAGTCATTACAAGATGTGTTTGAAAAAATTTGTCACGCTTGGAAAGTGAATGTGGAAAAAATCTTTGAGAAAAGCTTAAGGCTTGGTATTAAAAGCAAGCCTTTTATCACAAGAGAGGGTAGCACATAGGGGCTAGCATGGTTTTGTTGTGAGGTCAACATGTAGAGCCAAAGTGCTACATGGATGGTATTTTGTGGGCAGGAGCTGTTGTGATATGAGTCAAGGCCAAAATTTGTTGATCACTTAGAATTCTTTGGCTGGTATGCATCATGGTGCCTCGTGGTGTTTGGCTGATCCATCCACCTAATGACTTGCAATACTTTTGAAACATGTGGTGAAGATAAAGCCACATGATGAGAGTAACAAGGAGGTTGTGCTCTTAGCATTATGTTCCCAAATATTCATGAGCAAAGTCAGAATATTTAGTGGCACAAATATTGAAGCGCACAGACTTAAGATTCTCTTTGGTCTATTTGACTTGAAGGCTATAGAGCTGCATGGCAATCTGACACAAGCACAACAGCTTGAAGCACTAGAATTGTTTGGAAAAATGGAGAGTGGGGCAACTATCCAAAAGCTTTGAGGGCCTATGCTTTTGTTGTGGTCATCATATTGAAGGGACTCGTCAATGTAGCAACATTGAATTTTAGACTTTTGGCTTGCCTTCATCACTTTGGAGTTGCAACCTTAAAGTAATGACTAGCCATTGATAGTTTATAGTTGAGGAAGAGAAAATCCTTTTGTGAATCGACATTGCAAGGATATAGATTCTATTGGCTCACACTCAGAATGACTATGTTAACAAGTTTTGAGAGTCATTGGGGCTAGCCAGTGTATCATAGAAGGTGGCTGATGAGACTCATGGTCGTATGTTGTTCATTCATCAAATTTGCAAAGGGTGCATTATAGTATGTGGATATGGTTACAAACTTGAAGGGAAGGTGACTGACATTCTGCATTGTTATGAGAAATAGATGATATTTTGTGATGGAGCTGGCCTCCAAGTCATCATGTGATGGCTTCCTCATGCAAAGTTTCATCTACAAGCTAGCATGATTGAGAGCTCGGACTATGGGTAAGACTCCATTGCATAACAATATTCTATGGTTGTAAGTGTCACTATCACACCTACATATATGATCTTATGAAGCTTGTGATGGAAAGTTTGTACACTATAAGATTTGATTTGGGATATGGCACTCAAGAAAGTATTGTGGAATATAGTTTTGAGTGTGTCTCGTTATGTGTTTTACAAATGTGTTTTTTGATGGTTTACCATAGAGCTTCAGGATGTATCGTACTTGTCATTGGCGTTTTGTTGCAAGAGATGTAGTTTCTTGGAGACTATGTAGTTCTAGAGTTCCCTACCGGTACTCCTGTTTGTCGACTTGTCTTTAAGCTTTGAGATGTGTTTCCATACTTCATCGCTCATGTGACAATGCTATATTTGTGGTGCTTCCAATAGATCTCTTGTGAGAGCACCTTATTATCTTATCACTCCAAGAATAAAGAACAAGCATGTATATATATAGTTAGGATTAGCAAGTAAGATGGGCAAACGATCACACTAGCCTTTACCCCAACAATCTTCTAGTTAAAGTCCAATGTTCCTTTAAGTGAGACAAAATAACGAGAGCATGTGTGAGGTATAATACGTGTGAGTTACCCTCACCCAATGCCCATCCATTCCCTGCAATCTGCAAACTTTTTAGAGGACAGACTCTTTGTGAGAGAGTTTGTAGGGTTATCATCAATATGTAGTTTGATAAGACCAACTTGCTTATCCTCAAGCACTTGATGAATGAGGCGATACTTCACTTGTATATGCTTGATTTTTGCATAAAGCATAGGATCTTTTTGCCAATGTGATGGCACTCTGACTATCACTATGCATGTAACATGCCTGCCTATTGGCTGTCCAAGCACGTTTTAGCGGTCCATTGAGAATCGAATCTAAGTGTCGTCACTAGCGTCCCAAGGAATGTTCCGGGGTTTGTTGCTTAGGGTTTCTCGAGTCCTTCTTGCAATGGAATATTCACGGCCAAACCCACTAGGATCAACCTAAAATTTGGGTTCCTAGGGCCAAGGTATCCTAACAGCATTCTAGCATTGGGTTTCGGACATCCTACTTTACGCAGAGATACCCAATCTGAAGCAGACCCATGCCGCACTTGGTTCAAAGAGAATGGGAAACGAGAGGGATGCGTTGCTCAACCTCTCTACCCCATAGGGCATGGTCCCATTCTGGTCCCCTAAAGCACCATGAATCGGGTTCTAACTTACCAATACCTAAAGTCAATCGGCAATAAATCCTTGTGAAAAGCCTCTTAGTTCTTTGGGACCACCCTGCCGTAGGACGGACCCATTAGAAATTCCATCCACCCGCTTCCCTTGATAGCTTTACTTTTCTACTTAGGTCCTACCACATTTATGTGTAACATTAAAATTAGCTTCATTAATTAAGCCTTTTAGGGCACAGGGTTCGTTCACATAATTTACAACATAGACACGAAAACAAACCAAGCAGTCCTTTTGACAAACAAGTTCCTTAACTTATCTTCAAGTTAATCTTTGTCTCTTGCCCATACAGGAGAATTATGTATCCCTTTTGTCCAACAGAAGTACACGATCCAAATCACATGGCACTGAAATTTCCATCCTTTATCTAGAATAGGATCTTCCAACGCCTCCAGGTGTTGGACTCACAGCAATCTACAATTCCGTTCCAGTCTAGGCAAGGGGTGTCCAGAGCTCCACTGACCCCAAGCGACCTAGGAGTGAGACACAACTTCTATGGTTAGCCTTTTCACCAACCACTCGACCTTCGGCTCGTGAATCGAGCAGTGCCCTCTCGAGGTAATCCGCGGTGCGATCTTGGAGATGATCCACATGTGCAAATATCCTTCCTTAATTAACCAATTAAGAATCAAGAGTCAAGGCAATCAGCCCTAATATCATCTTCTAGGAAAACATTCATTTATTCCCATGACAACTTGTCATTACAGACCCTTACCATGCATTTGCCATCAACACAAGCCTTGGAATATTTATCCAAATCACAATGCAACAATCAATTGATTGAAAGGAAAACATTTAGGGTGTTGTTCAATCAACCAACAAAACTAGTTGTATTTTTTCCAAGCAATACAAGAATAGACGCGATAACAATTTTATCGTATATTTGCTCTTCCCTAAAGAGTAAAATTTACCTAACATTCCCTCCTTTTGGCTAAGGCATATGCTAAAGGTTCAAATACTATACACGACATAAGTCCTACCATTCCAATACGAACTAATCAATCTAACAAGAGCATTTATGCCTCTTCTCTACGTGACATTATCTTTTAGTCTTTCCCTACTATGCAACATTTTATCTTGGCTTTATCTTCCTTTCTCCTAAGGCAAGGAGTCACATGCCATTGATGTAAAGTTCACATAATCTCTCCCATGTATGTACTGTCTATGTGCATTTGTGAACCTTAAATAATATTGTCCTTGGTAAAGATTAATCAAAGACTTATCGATGCTCAATACTTTAGAGTCCCATATGTTGCTTATGCTATGCATGGATTCATCGCATAGCAACTAGGTGCAATTTAACTCTCCTTGATACAAGCACTTCACAAACTTCATATTTGAATATTTGAGATGCGATTTATACTTCTCAATGACCTATTCTACCACAACAAAGTACGAAGCCTAACGTATCTCATGCGAGAATCAAAGCAAGCATCTATCAATTTGAGAATACATTACTTATGACTGGAACTGCAGTTGGATTGACAGTGATGCCTTCGCCTGAAGCTTCGTTGCTAGTTGTAGGATTGCCATTCGCACGTGACATTCTTCGCTTAGAGGCCATCGTCCGCAAGTAGACTCAAGAGATTAAGAAGGCGGAATAGATTTGAGATGGGAGGGCATAAGAGAAGATGGTTAAGTCGAGGATCGAGATAGAGGGAATTGTGTAGCCTCTCAGGGTCTCTCTCTCTCTCTCTCTCTCTCTCTCTCTCTCTCTCTCTCTCTCTCTCTCTCTCTCTCTCTCTCTCTCTCTCTCTCTCTCTCTCTCTCTCTCTCTCTCTCTCTCTCTCTCTCTCTCTCTCTCTCTCTCTGAAGCTCTCTCTCACAATCTCTTGAAGGGGTATCCTCCTCTCTACCTCTCTCTCACAGAGCCTCTCGAGGTCTCCTTATACTCTCTTGTGCCTCCCTATGCCTCATATTTATAATGAATTAGAGAGGAGGGAATAAGGCTAAGAACAAGAGTTCTTGGTGGAGGGACTCTTGGAAAACTCAGTGATCTGATGCTTAACTCATAAATCTCATGGTTCCATTGGCTCCAAAAGGGGGTAAAAACCTCAAGACACTTTGCCAAAACACTTGGTTAGAAAGCTCTCAGTTCACTTCTTTTCTCTATTCGAAGTGATGTCTATTGCCTGTAGACTGCGATCGCGCCGCGTGCAATTTTACCAATCACTCTCTTTATCTTTTTTCTTTTTATAAAATCTCCAAAACTAACTAAAACATCACTTGTCTTTTCTTTTAAATGACATCCAATTCTATCTTTTTAGGATAATATCTAAAATATCTAGAATATGCTAGTTTTGCCCAAAATCTAATATTTTTGGACCATCCATACTATACATATTAATACTAGTGATTGATATGGCTCATAAATCTCATTCACACTGTAACTTTTGTGAAGGGTGGCTGTGGTCCTTGTTAATCCAAGGAAAATATTGGATTTATGACTCTTGATTTTTTAATAAAATATTTTTAATTAAATAAAAATTATTAGCTATTAACGTTAGTTAGTTTTTTTACCTTAGTTAGTCTTTAATTAGTAATCTTACTAACTTATTAATTGACTAACTAACTTTCTAACTAATCAACTAACTTTTATTGCGTGGAAATATTACAAGGCAACAATGGCATGTCTTCACCAAGGCCCAAGTTTCCCACTAAATGAATAAGCCATATGGCTTCATTGCATGCTGTTGTGGATGCAATATACTCAATTGTACTAGTAGATAATGCCACACGTTTTTGCAACTAAGACATCCATGAGATTGCACCACTATACAAGGTAAAAACATATCGTATGGTTGGCTTTTTGTTGTCAACATTTCCTACATAGTCTACAACTGTGTATCCAAGTACACCACTACTACTTTACCCAAAGCATATACACATATCTCTTGTACCACTCAAGTAACTCAAGATGCCTTTCACTACTTCCCAATGCTTCTTGCTAGGACTTGACATGTAGATACTTACTTCTCCCACTACATATGGAATGTCCAAGTGAGTGGCCAATCATAGCATATGTGAGACTATCCATACATGACTAATATGGGGCCTTAGCCATTTGAGCCTTCTCCTCATCAAATTTGGGACAATCATTAGCAACTACGTTTCACATATGGAGGAAATGGAAAACTAATTTCCTTTCTCCCCTCCATATTGAAATACTGTAGTACTTTGTTGACATAATCCTTTTGAGACAAATAGAGCAATATCTTTGTTATATTCTTGATTATGCACATGCCAAGAATGTGATTTGCATGTTTCAAATCCTTCATTTCAAAGGTCTCAATTAACCTTTTCTTGAGGGCATCAGTCTCATACTTGTTTTTTCTAGCTATCAACATATTATCCACATAAAGGATCAACACTATCAAGATATAATCTTTAACCTTTCTAGTGTTTAAGCAATAGTTTGTCTCACTTCTTTTATCGCCATCGCCATGAGATTGCATAAAGGCATCAAACTTATTGTACGATTCCCTAGGGCATGCTGTAATCCATAAAGACTCTTTTCTAGCTTGCACATAAGCTTTTCATTCCCATGGTTTACAAAACCCTCTTGTTTATGTGGATCTCATCATGAAGATCACCATGTAGAAATGTTGTCTTGAAATCCAATTGTACGAGGTCCATATCATATTTAGCCACCAAGGTAAGCATAGTGTGAAGGGTAGTCAATTTCAACACATGTGAAAATATCTCATCAAAGTCCACACATTTTTCTTACTCAAAACCTTCGGTTACTAACCTTGCCTTAAACTTTGGTTTAGCATCACCTATAACCTTCAACTTATAGATCCACTTAGATTATAAAGCATTTTTACCATTGGGCAAATGAACTAACTTTGCCAAGTCTAATTCTTCATAATGGAATCCATTTCAAAATACATAGCTAGCTTTTAGCTAAGCTATAATCTCAAGTTATGGTCTCTTATAATAAGATGGATCCCCACAATTTGTCAACATCACATAGTCAACCCCAAGCTGAAATCGCAAGGGACGAGAGATACATGTAGATATGGGTAGCACAATGCACTGACTTGGAGTGGGAATTTCAACCTCCACTCTTTCTTCATGAGGCACCATAGGGCTCTCAATGTGTTGCTCAATAAATCTCCTTGCTTCTTGCTCACTAGCTAAAGCATCACTTGTATCCTCTATTTGCACACTTGGTGCACTAGCACTTGCCCTACATGGAAAAATAATAGGTAGCATTATATCCTAAAAAGAAATCTTTCTTATTTCTAACCCTTTTTATTTCCATTTCCTTAAGAGGATGCCTATGCACCTTCTTCTCATTGAATATGACATCATTACTACAAACAATATTTCTACCTTTTACATCCCAAATGCCATGACCCATCTCGCCACTTTGCCCATAGCCTAGAAAGATGCACTTAGTGGATTTCGGTTCTAACTTACTACAATTTTCCTTTGGCATATGCACATAAGATTCACAACCAAACACTCTTAAGTGATTATAAGTGGGCTTCTTGCTCGTTGACCATGCGTCCTTAGGAATACCACCATCCAAAGTAGTATTTAGTCAGCATGTTTATCAAATGAACATTAGTTGCCATAGCCTTAGCCCAAAATCCTCAACTAAAACTAGCATTAGACAATGTATTTAACATCCTTTCGTTTAGCATTATATTCATTCACTCTACAACACCATTTTTGGGAAGGATTACCAAGTGCAATGAGTTATCTTTTTATCCCACATGCTTTACAAAAGTTTCCAAACTGTTGAGAGACATATTCTCTACCATTATCAATTTTGAGATACTTAAGTCTCTTGTCAGAATGATCTTCTGTAAGTGCCATTTTTTTTTTAAAACAAGACTAAGCCTCATCTTTTCTACTCATAGTGAAAGCCCACACTTTTCTAGTTATATCATTAATGAATGCGAAAAAATAGGATGCCCCCTTATAGACTTTGTAGACATAGGCCCACATATATCACTATGAACTAAATTAAGCATCTCACTTCTTTTCTTGTTTAAGATTTTCTCATGGACTAAATGTACATGCTTTTTGTGTATACAATACTCACAAATAGAAAAATTGGAAAAATCAAGAGAAGGAAAGTAACCCAAATTAGATAGCATTTCTATTCCTTTTCTAAATATATGCTCCAACTGATGATGCCACACATATATGTTTGGCTACTTGATTACTGTAATTACATGATTCTTGATAGAATATATATGAAGGGTATACAAAGTACCACATTTGTCTCCTTTTAGAAACGACAAATGACCCCTTATAGACTTTCCATGATTGACTCTCAAGTAATGGAGTATCCTAAGTCATCCAACTAACCGATAGATATCAGGCTCTTAGTAAGCTTAGGTACATGGCATACATTCCAAAGAGTAAAGGTAGATCCATTTTGAAAAATAAATTGCGCATCATTTGCACCAATTATATCACACACACAATCATTACTAAGGTAGATTTATTCGTGCTTGCTATTGTTATATGAATAAAATCACTCCTTATGAGAAGTCACATGAAAAGATGTGCTAGAATCAAGAATCCAATCTTGAGCTAGTTGTCTATTTGCTGCAATTAGCATATGTGCAGGAAGAGCAAAAGTGAATATCTCTTCACCATCACCATTATGCATAGTCACTTCATTGATTTTTTCAATCTTTACCTTTCCTTCATTTTCTTTTTTGTCAGCATTCTTATCCTCATTTTTCTTATCCTTTTACTCTTGCTTCATTTGTAATAGTCCTTCTTGATATGATATGTTTTACCATAATGGAATCATTCAATGTGTTTCTTGGACCTAGATTTAGTGCACTATCCATAGTCCTGGTTTTTGTCTTTATACAAAACTTTGCCTCTTTCTTCCTAAGTTGCCAATGCTTGACCATTTCTACCTTGATCCATGGATTTCTTGTGTATCTCTTCAGCTAATGACTAGATACAACATTATTAAACTTCAACTCACCATTTGAAGCAGAATAAGTGTCCCTCGATGTAGGCAAGGAGCACAACAAAAAGATTACCTTAACCTCATCTTCAAACTTCAACTTTTGAGGGTGCATATAACTAAATATGATGCTGAATTCATTAAGATTGAAGGCAATAGTAGAGCCCTCCTTTATCTGCAACTCAAATAACTTTTTCATCTGATACACCTTGTTAAATGAAATTTCTTTCTCATAAGTGTCACTTAACTTCTTTCATAAGTCACAAATAATGGTCTCATTCACAACTATAAAATACATAGACTCTCCCAAGTGCAATATTATAGTGGATTTGACCAACGTAGCAAGCTCTAACTAATCATATTTAGACATATCAGCTAGTTTTCCATCTCTGCATCTTACTGGCCCTTAGCATCTTCTTTTGAATAAGGACACATTGAATCTACTCCTTTCACAAAGTGAATTTTATACCATCAAAATTTCTAACATTGTATAATTCCCTATCCATTACACATGATGAAGCCATTTGTGCAAAATAATGACTAACTGTCAAGTGATAATAATCAAAAAATCAGTAAACTGCGTCACAAAACCGACAAACTGTTTACAACACCTGGTCAATATGACAAGAATTAAGTGAAGATAGAAAATGAACCATTTTAGCAATAATGCATATATCACTGTCCAAACATTGTGAAAAGTCACTTCATTTAGTTAAAGCATGGCATCACAACATCAATGCTTTCTCACAAATATAGTAGAATAACAATATCCAATTATTCAAAAATACATATGAAGACTACTCTCCTAGAAACTAATACAATATATCAAAGAGTAGTGTTCTTGCTCATTCATAAGCAAATATACATGGATAGTATGACAATCTAGGTAACTCAAGGATTGTTGTAGTATATACACCATAGTCTTCACTCTTGTAACACTTGCTACATACAATAGCAACCTCCAAAATGGTAAAATACGTAATTTACAACCTATATTAAACTAGCTATAACTTAAAAATACTTGTTTTTAGCAGTTTTCCATTGGTTACCAATGCCTAATAAATTATATACAATGTCTCTAGTGTGGACACTATAACCCTTGACTTATTTCACAGTTTCTGAATAACCTGCATAGAATTGTAGGAAAAGATGAAATAGTAGGTGTAGCACTTTACAGGTCTAAAATAGAAGGCCGATATAGCCTTATCCCAAAGCAATCAACATCTTTATGCATGTCAAATCTTGTCCAAAATGGACATTGTGAAGATTTCTATTGGTAGCACTAGGGTTGGAGACTCCCTCTCACTCTAATATAAGTTGTTAGAGAGAGAGAGAGAGAGAGAGAGAGAGAGAGAGAGAGAGAGAGAGAGAGAGAGAGAGAGAGAGAGAGAGAGAGAGGCTGCGTTTGTGGTACCTCCAATAGCAAGATAGCCTCCAATACCTCTTTTGTGAGTAGCACATTATTGTCTTATCACTCTAAGAATAAAGAATAAGCGTGTGCATATATAGCAAGGTTTAATGAGTAAGATGGATAGCCTACCACACATTGGCCTTTTATCCCAATAGATCTATTGTGCTTATTAATATTTTATTATAGTTTGATTTTAAACCAATTGGAGGATTAGGTTTTACCACATTTATTTTGAGTCGGTACTTACCCATGAGATTGGTTTGCTTCTTGTGGTTGTTGTACTCTTGTGTTATTGGAGTGTCAAAGTTCTCATCCATGATGTTCTTCATTTGGTCATACACTACAGTTGTAGTCTCTTGACAGAGTAGATATTGTGGATATTGTTGGTAAGGCATTGCTATGATTTTTAAAGCATAAGTAGATATAGTCCTAAATAACCAAAATCTGCCCTTAGATTTTACAGTAGCATATATAGTTCAATATGTAGATAACAAGAGATGTAGCCCGTTTTTCCTATGTATACCTAAATAAGCAAGGGATAGAGGATTTTGATCAATTGGCTTGTGATTTTATCTTTCTATTACCTAAAGCATTTGGACTAGGCATGATCAATTCATTTATCTTCCCATTAGTTAAAGCATTTAGACTAGGGTTTATTGCCTCCTTTTTGGTAACTGCCTCTATTTCTCAACTTTGCTATTGACAAGGCTAAATTGGCAATGAGCATGGCCTTGCATAAAGTAAAATATTTTCTCTTAGCCCTATAGTTGACTTCAAAATTTGTCTCCATCTTGAATGACTTACCAAGTAACAATGTCTCCATTTAGTTTTTCTTAATTAGGTAGAATGAAAAAGAGGATAAGGACACTCTTGATTTTCACCTTCATCATGATTTTACATCTATGGTGGTTAAGGCTTAGCTCCCAATGTGTTGTTGAGATGACAAGCTCAACACATGCGGACATTAATGATGGACTGCCTGGTTAGATGGGTCCACACATCTACACTTAGCATGTCGGTGGTCATTGTGACTATCACATGGCCACTGACTCATTACTTATTATATTCAGGTTGTTACATCTATTTACATCTGGCATAGTTATAGCGCCAATCGATTAGTATAGTCGGTTATGCATTGTTTGACTTAGTAGGCCACTTTCCTTTATATTGTATCTTATCTATACTTTGTGTACATTGTAAAGTGTGTGGAAGAAGAAGAACAAACCAGCAAGAAAACGTTTTGGCCTCCATCTCTCTTCTTGTCTCTTGAGCGAGCTTCTCCTTGTGCATTCTGTGTATGTTCAGCGCAGCATCTTGAGCAAGTCCCCCCACCACGCGATTCGTGACATGTGTTGAATTTGGCATTTGTAAGCATGAGTTCTAATTGTCCTATTTTTGTATATAATAGCTTGCTAAAAGAGGTGAGCATGAGTGGAAGCAAGAAGTAGGAGGTATTGAGGTTGAAGCAAGAGAGAGAGCAACACGATACATGGGAACTCCAATAGTCACAATAATGTGTGACCTTTATATGAAGGAGGGGACCTCCATGTCCACCCACTTAAATGTGTTTCATTCTATTTTCACCAATTGTCTTCGCAAGGGATTGAATTTAAGGAAAATCTTCCTCCCTTGTTTTTGTTGGTTACATTCCCTGAGTTATGGGACACATTCCATACTGTTATGTGTCTGAATATGTTAGATATGCTCAATGCTCCACCCTCATAAGGTGACCTCAATGATCCATGGTGCTCAAAGTTGTAATGATCCCATTATGATGCCTCATTTATTCTATTATCATAGTAAAGAATAAAGAATAAAGTGACAATGATGGGCAACTTCCACTTGTTGTAGTATACATGTGTGCATATAATAAATACAAGATAAATGTAGGTAGTTAGGCACAAGTGGCCTTTAACTCCAAAAACCTTCCACTTAAAGTTGAATGTGCTTGAGTAAGGAGAAAGTAAGAAAAAAGTGACAAAGGAAATGTGTACATATAAGTACAATTGGATAAGGAATATGTATTATCTCAACCTACACCTATCATCTTCCTAAGGAAGGCATAATATTCCATTGAAAGGCTTTTAGTGAGTAGATCAACATGATTCTGATCTATAGAGATCTTGACAAGATTTATCTACTTGTCCTCAGCCACCTCTCTAATAAAGTGATAATGAACCTCAATATGTAGGAGTTATGTCTATGAAAGTAAGGTCAATAACCGAGTGGCCTAAGCATAGGGCCTTCTTGCAAGCCTCAATGGTTACAATGTACTTAGCCTCAATAATAGATAAGTTAGTGTATTTTTACATGCTAGAAATCCAAGAAATAGCACCTGTAGTAAAGGTGAAGACATAGCCAGAGGTGAACTTCCTACTATTTACATGTCCTATATAATATGAGTCTGTGTAACCTACGACTCTACTATCCTAATTGCCATAGCAAAGACACAAGTCTACAATGCCCATAAGGTATCTCGTGATATCCTTTATATCACCTCAATATCACCTGCCAAGTTTTGCCATATAATGAGCCACAACTCCCACTGCAAATGCTATGTCAAGTCTAGCAGCGATCATGGCATACATCAAGTTACTATGGATGTATACGAGAAATTGGTAATCTTGGCCCTCCCATCATCTGATTGGGAAAAATCTTTCTGACTCATCTTCACATGATAAGGTAAAGAGGTGCCAATAAGCTTACCACTTTGTATATGAAATCGTGCGAGTACTTTGTGAGTGTACTCCTTCCATGACAAGTAGAGGAGTTCCTTAGAGAGAGTGCATGTAACGTGTATACCAAGAATGTGAGAAGCATGCTCCATATCCTTTATCTCAAAGCTCTTATTGAGAAAAGTCTTCAAATCATCTAGCTTAATATGAGTACTACTAGCAATCAATATGTCATCAACATATAGTATCAAAATGATAATTCTACCATGATGAGCCTTCTTCATGTAAAGACACGAATCCATATCACTATGGGAATAACACTATGAATGCATAAAGCTGTCAAATTATGATAGCATTCCCTAGATGCTTGCATAAGTCCATAAAGACTCTTCCTAAACTTATACACTAAGTGTTCCCTACCCTTCTCTCCACAAAGCCCTTAAGTTACTACATATAAATGTTCTCATGTAGGTACCCATGTAAGAGAGCCATCTTAATATCCATCTAGTACAAGTCTAAATCCATCTATGCAACGAAGGCCAAAACTAAGCGAATGATAGTCATCTTGACCACAAGGGAGAATATCTTATCAAAATCGGCTCCCTTTTATTATTTAAAACTCTTAATAACCAAACATTCCCTATATGTTGGCTTAGGGAAACCAAATTGCTCTTCCACTTATGAATAGATAGAAATTAAGGATTTAGAAAATTGATTTAGTAAATAGGAGTCTCAGATGCCCTCTATGTTTAGCTTGGTCCAATGATGGAGTGCCCTTAATAGGTATATACTCCTCATTAGCTACACAAAGTGACAAGAGATATTTGTGACTTAGGTCATAATGGATTGCTATACTATCATAGTAGTCAAGTCATGAAATATGGGTTATCTTTTCAATCTCTAAGACTTTTGTTTTTACATCATTCTCAAATTCTAAAAAGATGGAAAGCTGTATCACCTAGATAATAGCTCCACAAGAGAACTTGGGATTGAAGTATATTCATGATAACGACTTTGAGATTTTGGAGTTTAGACAATACATATAATCATTTAAAATTCAATAACCCTTTCAAAAAACTAGATATAAGGATTATAAATCAATCAATGTAGTTAAGCAATGAAACTGAATGTTTTGAAGTATGAAAAACATGAATATAACTTCCATGACCATAGCTTTTTCTTGTAATGGTTTGCCTTGTAACTCTTACTTGTACTATAGTACTTGTCTTTGCAAAAAATGCAAAAGATCGAAAGTTGGCTCTAATACCATTGTTGCAAAGTAGACCACATGATAAATCTAACGTCTCAAATTTTAAATACAAATAACATTATGAAATATAAAAGAATCGAATAAGTAGAAATATTAAGAGAAAACACATGATAGGGCCTAACATCTCCTATAACAAAAGACATGGTTTATTATCCTCTATTATGAAATATTGATTATATAGCTATTTACATTCATATCATATATCTAATCACAAAAAAAATACAAATCAATCAAACTATAGAGTTTTATATATTAAGAGATTCCATATAGCTTACTCTAGTTGATGCATAAAATTTTGGGTGTCGAATCATGATGTTTTAACATCATCATCGTGATCAAAATGTGCCAAAACTCCCCAAAAGACTTTGAAAGCTCTAAATTTTGACTCTAATGAGAGAAATAAAATAAAATTGCATTTTTATTCTCTTCTCTTGTCAGTGTACGTTGCTTTTGCAAAGAGAACTGTAACGTGTCCGCTTGTCCACTTGTGGGACACGTCTTAACAGCCCATCAGGAGGGAAGTCTAGAAAGTGCCACTTGGCACTCACAAGGAATGTCATAGGGTTTGCGATCTAGGTCTTCCCGAGTCTGCCCTGAAGCAGAAGTATCCGACCGTTCCCACTTAGGACCGACCTGAAGTCAGGGTTTCTTTCCTATCATCCAAGTCTCTAGGAAGTAGCTAGTGTCGAGCTCCAGATGAACCACTTTGCATAGGAACAACAGAATCGAAGCGGATTTGTGCTGCACTTGGTTCATGGAGAATGGGAAATGAGAGGGATGCGAAGCTCAATCTCTCTGCCCACAAGGCATAGTCCCATTCCGCTCCCCTAAAACAACATAAATCGGGATTCTAACTCTACTGACTCTAGGTCTTCACAGTCTCATTACTACGTCTTTTGAGAAAAGTTCCCAGCTAATCGAGACCACCCTTCCATAGGACAAACCCAAGTCGCATCCACCGCACTTTCCTCGGGTTGCTTAGTTATCTAATTACCTACCACATTATGTTTGACATGCAAAGGAAGCTTCCTTAATTAATCAATTTAAACACAGGTTCCTTCACATAACTTAGGCACTGACATTTAAAAAAACAATGTCAAGCAAGTTCCTTTTCCAAATATTTGACCTTTATTTATCATAGTCTTGGAATACGTCAAGTATCATTCCTGAAGGCTATCCCAGCATCAACAGGATTGTTGCTCCAAGTTTCGCCCGTAGACTAGTACATGGGCCTGGAGATCCCATCTCAAGTCACATCGGCCTCTTGTGCGGGATCTGAAGGCAAGGAATTTACCGCCAGAGCCTCCCTTGGCACCCAAGCGTCCTCCTGCTCCAAGTAGTATCCACGGAGAGACCTCTCACGGTGGGTTCGGTCCATGTACCCAGTGCAACTAAACAACCCCCTTGGATAGGGCCAGGCAGGCAGTCAGAGGTAACTGAACATGCCTCTCTCTCCAAGCTATTAACCTGAAGCGTTACTTGTTTGGCCTTGAATTAGTTCCTTGAGCAAAGAAGTTCAACAATTACCTAAGAGTACAATCACGATCATTTCTGTGGTCGTTCGTACGACCAACTACTAAGGTGTGATTCCTTTTTCCCGAATACTCCCAGCATTCGATCCTGGATCGTTCGCGACTTGGCGAGATTCCAAGGGCTTGGCAAGCTAGGTTGCTTGTTTCCCCTTTTTCTTTGGGTTAGGGTTTGTACCCTACCGACCCCAATTATCCTTACCTTAGGTCTCCTTGTAAAATAGATCATGGACAACCCCGTTGTCCTCGGTCGATCAATTTGCTTCTTGGAAAGTCACAAATTCCCTAAGTTTGACAAATCAATCCCCAAGAGAGAGAGTTGTAGTAGGGCAACTACTCGACTTCTTAACGAATCTAGCTTGTAGTTAGATCTCGCCTCCCTTGGCCTAAGATGTAGTAGTAGCATTTTATGGTTTAGTTACAATAGCATCTCACCTTGCAGACTAGTTGCTCGAGATAGGTAGCAGTGCCTATCTTGAGGAATTCAATCCCTTTGTTTGTCAATATTACTAGTATTCGTGTCCTAAGGCCTGGTACCCTCTCTCACTCGGTCGCAACATAGAATGATCTAAGTACGAGATCGTTGGATTAACTCTGCAAGCGCCTATCTTTTCATATTGAATGTAACTATCACTTCATGCATATTGCATCCTATTTGCTTTTCACCAATTGAAATATAACTCTTTTTCCTTTCATACATCTACTTACGCATGCAAGTTGCTTATGCATGCAAGTTATGCTACGTAAATTTATAATGCTATAAAAACATAATCTTTCCTCTTCCCATGCAAGTCATGTGAATAAGAATGCAGTTGCTTATGCAAATTCTAAATAAAATACAACTCTTTTACTCCTCTCCATAGCAACTATCTAACCTTTAATTAAACATCCCTCTATGAATTAACCTATTTATGGTCGTTACAAGGGATTTTTATTGCACAAATGCACTGTGTACACATAATTCATTCTTTCCAACGTAAATTGCCCAATGCAAACCTTCCAACGCACAAGAACACCGCAATTTATATTTAACCTATAAGCGATATACAACTAGGACATTATTGCATAAGTGCATCTTTTAACACTTGAACCGTATACTCAAAAACGCAATAACCTTTCATCATGATGGTGCGAGAATTATAAGTACCTTGTCATTCAATTTAAGACTTTTTCGAACATTCCTATGATCTTTTTAAAACAAAGCATTCTAATAATGCAATTAACTTAATGCACCCATATCATGCGGAAATGAAAAGGGTGAATTTGATGAACCTGAACATCTACAGGAGGGGTATTATTGATTCTTGCACTTCGGGTGGGGACTCCTACATGCACTCCTCTTACTCGCGTGTGTGCTCCTCTTATGTGGCACTTTGGGGCCATTGCAATTGAGACTTGGGAATAAGTCGGGCAGGTGGAGGGTGTGCTGAAATTCTTTGCAAACTAGCAGTCCTTCCTTCTCGCGAGGGAACTCACTTCACAAACGAGTTGTGTACTTCCGTTGTCTACGAGTGAAACACCCCCTACGAAGCTTTTTTGTGGAAGCTTCTTTAGCTTCTTCTTTTCTGTCAGTCGACAGCATCTCCTCCTCCTCAACCACATTACGATGGCAAAGATGATGGTGGTGGCGTTTGGCAGCCTAGCGGAGTGTTGGCAGAGTAAGGGGGCATGGCACGTCATGCGGAGCAGGGGACGGCGCTAAAGATCACGGGGCAGGGGGGCTCTCCCCTTAAATAGTGGGGAGGGGGGTGGTTCACGAGGGAGGAGACGGCCGTTTAACGGCCGCCACCCCACACCTGGGGGTGCATGCCCCCTTTCTCTCTCTCTCTCTCTCTCTCTCTCTCTCTCTCTCTCTCTCTCTCTCTCTCTCTCTCTCTCTCTCTCTCTCCCCTCGACATGCTGTCGGCAGGGGAGAGAGAGAGAGTTAAAAAAATTGAACTAATTTTTTAAAATTTAAAAAAAAGGGGGGTCTCATGGGGGAGGCACGGGAGAGATATTACATGCTCTCCCCCTTAGAGGAATCGAGATGTCCTCATCTCGAGAAGACCTGGGGGTATTGTTGATTAAGAGTATTCTCATCCATCCAAGTGGCATCCTCTTCGGGATTATCTTTCCACTGGATGAGGTATTCTCTCAAGGTCCTTGATCTCAAATGCCTCTCCCTAACATCTAGAATTCTATAAGGCCATAACTCAAGGACTCCTTGGCTAGGCATTACAATTTTTTGATCATCAAGTACATGATTCAAATTAGGTAGATACTTTTTCAATAGGCTAACGTGGAATACATTATGAATCTTTAGAGTTGCGGGCAGATGTAGTCTGTAAGCATTAGGCCCTAGGCTCTTGATGATCTTATAAGGTCCACAATACCTCGGACTTAGCTTCTTGTACTCTCCCAAGGACAAGGAACTCTTTTTAGGGTGTACATGGATGAAGGCCATATCACCTTCGACAAAGGATCTGTCTTGCCGTTTCAAGTCAGCGTAAGCCTTCTTTCTATCCTTGGCAGCTTGAATGTCTTGTCTTATTGATTTGATTTGATCATCCATGTCTTCCAGCATCTGTCTTGAAGCTTCTACCCTCAAAGTTGGATCTGAGAAGTTCAAAGGGGTACGACAATCATGCCCATACAATGCTTGAAAAGGGGTCATCTGAATACTCTATTGGTAAGAAGCATTGTAAGCAAACTCAACCAGTGGTAAGTATTGAATCCACTTTTTGGGTTCACGACTTGATTGACTCATTCTGTTTGACCATCAGTTTGGGGATGGTAAGCTATGCTAAAACAGAGTTGAGTTTCAATAGCCTCAAAGATATCCCTCCAGAAGTGTGATGTGAAAAGAGAGTCACTATCACTAATGATTCTTCTAGGTAACCCATGAAGTTTGAATATTTCCTTGATGAATAATCTTATGATGTCTGAAGCTTTATAGTTCGTCTCAACAGGGATGAGATGTGCGACCTTGGTGAGCATATATACTACAACCAAAATAGAGTTATATCCTCCCTGAACTTGGGGTAAGCCAACAATGAAGTTCATACTAATGAATTCCCATTTCATTTGTGGAATGTCAAGTAGTTGCAATTTCCGAGGCATTTTAACACATTTTGCCTTAATGCGTTGACAAGACAAACATTCCGTGACATATTTGAGTACGTCTCCCTTGAGCCTTTCCCAAAAATAGCTCTTTCTGACTGTATTAAGGGTTTTGGCATAACCAGGATGCCCTGAGAAAGGGGAGTCATGGTCTTCCCAAAGTATCTTCTGCTTGAGAGTTTGGCTTACATGGATACATAATCTTGTCCTAAAGTAGACAAGTCCACTACTGATGGAGAATTCTTGATACTTCGTCTTTAGCTTTGGGTCTTAATCCTTGATGGGGATCTCCCTTAGCATTTTCTGGTAGACTGGGTCATGATATGCCCCTTCTTTTTCTAGCTCAAGAATCGGGTTGTTTGGCATTGATACCTTTGTGGCTAGAGACCTTGCTGTTGATGGATCTTGCAAAATGAGAGAATTTAGAAATGCCTTGCGCGACTGAGTGCATCGGCAACTACATTCTCTTTTCCAGGCCTATATTTGATTTCAAAATCATATTCTTCCAGCACTTTGATCCATCGACGTTGCCTCATATTGAGCTCATTCTGAGTGAAAATCCATTTAAGACTCTTGTGGTCCGTTACTAAGGAAATTTTGTTACCTAGCAAGTAATGTCTCCAAAGTTTGAGAGCATGGATGACAGCCAACAGTTCCAAGTCATGGGTAGCATAATTCCTTTCATGGCTCTTCAATTTTCTTGAAGAATATGCTATAGGATGACCTTCTTGCATAAGTACACATCCTAAAGCAAGTGCACTAGCATCAGTTACCACTTCAAACTCCTTACTAAGATCAGGAAGTTTCAGGATGGGTGCTGATACTAAGCTTTGCTTTAGTTTGTCAAAGTTGGTCTGTTCAGCAGAGCTGACCATACAATTGCTACTTGCTTCTTTAGTAGATCAGTCAGAGGTGCTGCAATTAAAGCATAATCTTTGATGAAAATTCTATACCACCCTATCAACCCAAGAAAACTACATATTTCTTTGACAGAAGTTGGTGTTGGCCATTCCAGAACGTCTCTGAACTTAGCTGGATCTACTAAAATTCCTTCTGCTAATACAATGAATCCCAGATATTCAATCTGTCGCTTGAAAAATGCACACTTCTTCTTCTTAGCATAAAGCTTGTGTGCCCTCATTGTTTCAAGAACAATGCAAAGCTGGGATTCATGATCCTTTCCCTATTTGAGTAGACTAGGGTATCGTCAAAAAAGACGAGTACGAAGTCATCAAGATAGGGCCTAAAGATATCCTGCATTAACCTGTTGAAGGTAGCAAGAGCATTCCTCAACCCGAATGACATCACTAGGAATTCGAAGTGTCCATACCTTGTACTGAATGTAGTCTTCGGAATATCTTCTTCTTTGATCCTTATCTGATAATATCCAAATCTGATATCTATCTTTGAGAAGATCTTTGCCCCTTGAAGATGGTCAAGTAATTCATCTATTCTTGGAATGGGGTATTTATTCAACCCTCTGTAGTCAATGCATAGGCGAAGCGTTCCATCTTTCTTCTTTTGGAACAACACTGGAGCTCACCATGGTGAACTACTAGGATGGATGTAGCCTTGATCTAACAATTGCTTGAGTTGCTCTTTCAGTTCGATAGCTTCTGGGATGGACATCTTATATGGCCTCTTTGCGATCGGTGCAGCTCCTGGCACCAGTTTGATTTCGTGGTCGACTTCCCTTTGGGAAGGAAGTTCCGTCAGATCTTCAGGGAATACGTCAGCGTATTCCTTTAACCATGAAGGTTCTTCTCCAGATTTTTGATTCTGATCTAGCTTATTTAGTTTAATCATATAGACATGTAGACCCTTTTGAACACCTTTTATTATCCGTGTTGCTTTTGCCAACTGTATTTTTGGCTTACCAGCCTCACCTTGAGTCGTGACTAGTTCCCCTTCAAAATTTTGGAAGGAGACTTGGCCCTTCCCACAGTGGATGTGGGTATCATTGGGTATTAGCCAATCCATTCCGAGTAAACATTCATGGACACCTAGGTTCATTATCCTGAATCTCATAGAAGTTGGCTTCCCACCCAGTAGGAATTTCACCTTAGCAGTTTGCCTAGTACAAGTGACCTCACAACCATTTGCTAATTCCACAAGTAAAGTAGGTGCATCTATTGTGGCTATCCCTAATCTCCTTGCACAGATTGATGAGATGAAGGAATGTGTACTGCCATAGTCAATCAAGGTTTTGAAGCTTTTACCTTGATATTCTGATGGAGTTTGAATCAACGAGAATTGGCGATTTGGACCCTTCTTGTGAAGAGTAGCGTGAACCGTTGCACTCTCAATGTCAGCATCCATGGATGGATCTTCTTCAGTGTCCAGCTCCTTGTTGGAAACACTGGAGGTTCTCCCTTTGGCCATAATAGTGGTTCCTTGGCCATGAGCGGCTTTGTTTTGACCTTGGAATTGCCCCTGGTGATGCCCTCTACCAAGCTTGGGACACTCCCTCTTGAAGTGTTCGGGCTCGTTGCAATGAAAGCAACATGGGTTGCGATCATTGCTTTGTGTTGGAACAAAGTTGTTGATAGCATTGACCCTAGCTTTCTTTCTTTGGCCTTGATTCTGACCTTGTGCTCTCTTAGTCTGAGCCTTAGACATGCCCTTATTCTGATCTTTGTAAGGCCAAATCCTGTTGTTTCTTGGTTTGGTCTGCACCTCCTGTGTTATTGGAGCAGCTCAAATGAGTGCATCTTGTAGGTCCGTTGGGCGTATTGATTCCAATCGAGTGTTTATGGGTGGATTCAACCCAATATAGAATTTTGACACCTGTTCTGTCATATCCATTGGGGGTGCATACTTTAGGAGTGAAACAAGCTTCGAATAATATGCTTAAAGGGATAATCCTAGCTGTTTCAAGTCATAGAATTCATTCATCTTTTGTGTGCGGTAGGCCGGTGGTAGATACCTCCCTTGCACAGCTTCCTTAACCTTATCCCAAGTGACTGCCCCCTCTGAGATTGCTTGGTCTCTGCACCACTATTTCCACCAAAGTCTCTCTTTGCCTGTAAGTTTAAGTTTGGCAAGCATGGCTTGGTTAGCAGGTGTAGTTCCTGCTACCTCAAAATAGTCCTCCATGGACTCAATCCAGATCTCGGCATCAGCTTGAACAGTCCTTCTCTTGCTATCAAACTCGGGTGGCTTAATTTGCTTTAGAAGAAATTTCTTCTCTTGAGCCATAGCTGGACTTAGTGCAGGAGTCGGATTTGAAACCTGCGCTTGGGGTTGCGTCTGAACAATAAGATTCTTTATGTTAACATCTTATCATACGTTCTCATATTATGTTAATATGACTAGTACAGCTTTTTAGCTAAGTGATTTAATCACTTAACACCTTAGCTAACATTTATGATCGAGATAGACAATTGTAAAAAGTATTATTTATGCATGAAGGCATAACTTCTTGAGTACATTTATTTTGGATAAGTAGGACAGGCTGATTGATACATTAGTTTGGGGAAACTAGGATTGTGTTACAATCGGCTACAGGGAGAAATAATAATATGGAGTGGGGTCATGGATTTTCAAGAGACGGTAAGTCATAGGAAGCTTAGGGTATCCCTTCATTTGATACTCGTTCTTCTTATAGTGCCCTAACACTTTGATTCTGTCAAGCAGAGATCACCTGGGTCACTTCTTCATAGACATACTTATTCTGCTTGACTTGCCAACCGCTAACATGCAAGGTTGCATTTACGCGAGCTTCGACAAAGATGAATAGCTTCATTGTCCTCAAGTTGGTCTGAAGGTATGTGAGTGCGTGGGCTGCTATGTAGTATATTCCTGAGTCTCCCGTCCATCTCCACTCCGCATACAGGGACGAAGGATTATAGATGTGGTCTAGAATATTCATCATGCCAAGCCTCTGATGATAATTCGAAGCATGCATTGCAGTCATGAACATGACCTGGAACACCAAGAACTTACTCCATGCTTCGTGACTCTGCAACCCAGCATCCATAAGTGAGTAAAGAAATGTTTGAACAGAAAACATTGCTCTATTCTACTCACCCTCCCCTGTTTACCCCCTTATTCCCTTTGTTTTCCTCCATTAAGTTCCCTTATAATCTTTAGATCTTGTTGGTTCGCTCTAATACCAACTATAGCGTGTCCGCTTGTCCACTTGTGGGACACGTCTTAACAGCCCATCGAGAGGGGAGTCTAGAAAGCACCACCTGGTTCTCTCAAGGAATGTCACAGGATTTGAGATCTAGGTCTTCCCGAGTCTTCCCCGAAGCAGAAGTATCCGGTCGTTCCCACTTAGGACCTGAAGTCAGGGTTTCTTTTCTATCGTCCAAGTCTCTAGGAAGTAGCTAGTGTCGAGCTCCAAATGAACCACTTTGCATAGAAACAACAGAGCTGAAGCGGATTTGTACTGTACTTGGTTCATGGAGAACAGGAAACGAGAGGGATGCAAAGCTCAACCTCTCTGCCCATAAGGCATAGTCCCCTAAAACAGCATAAATCGAGATTCTAACTCTACTGACTCTAGGTCTTCACAATCTCGTTATTACGTCTTTTGAGAAAAGTTCCCAGCGAACTGGGACTGCCCTTCCGTAGGACGGACCCAAGTCGCGTCCACCGCACTTTCCTCGGATTGCTTAGTTATCTAATTACCTACCACATTATGTTTGACATGCAAAGGAAGCTTCCTTAATTAATCAATTTAAACACAAGTTCCTTCACGTAACTTAGGCATTGACATTAAAAAAACAATGTCAAGCAAGTTCCTTTTCCAAATATTTGACCTTTATTTATCATAGTCTTGGAATACATCAAGTATCATGCCCGAAGGCTATCCCAGTAATCAACAGGATTGCTGCTCCAAGTTTCGCCCGTAGACTAGTACACGGACCTCGAGATCCCATCTCAAGTCATGTCGGTCTCTTAAGCAAGATCCAGAGGCAAGGAATTTATAGCCAGAGCCTCCCCAGGCAACCAAGCGTCCTCCCGCTCCAAGCAGCACCCACAGAGAGACCTCTCGCGATGGGTTTGGTCCATGTACCCGGTGTGGCTAAACAACCCCCTTGAATAGGGCCAAGCAGGCAGTCAAAGGTAACTAAACCTACCTCTCCCTCCAAGCTATTAACCTGAAGTATTAAGTGTTTGGCCTTGAATTAGTTCCTTGAGCAAAGAAGTTCAACAATGTACCTAAGAGTACAATCATGATCATTTCTGTGGTCATTCGTACGACCAACTGCTAAGATGTGATTCCTTTTTCCCGAATACTCCTAGCATTCGATCCTAGATCATTCGCAACTTGGCGAGATTCTAAGGGCTTGGCAAGCTAGGTTGCTTGTTTCCCCTTTTTCTTTGGGTTAGGGTTTGCACCCTACCGACCCCAATTATCATTACCTTAGGTCTCCTTGTAAAATAGATCATGGACAACCCTGTCATCCTTGGTTGGTCAATTTGCTTCTTGGCAATTCACAAATTCCCTAAGTTTGACAAATCGGTCCCCAAGAGAGAGAGTTGTAGTAGGGCAACTAGACTTCTTAACGAATCTAGCTTGTAGTTAGATCTCGCCTCCCTTGGCCTAAGATGTAGTAGTAGCATTTTATGGTTTAGTTGCAATAGCATCTCACCTTGCAGACTAGCTGCTCGAGATAGGTAGCAGTGCCTATCTTGAGGAATTACATCCCTTTGTCTGTCGATATTGCTAGTATTCATGTCCTAAGGCCTGGTACCCTCTCTCATTCATAGCATAGAATGATCTAAGTGCGAGATCGTTGGATTAACTCTGCAAGTGCCTATCTTTTCATATTGAATGTAACTATCACTTCATGCATATTGCATCCTATTTGCTTTTCACCCCAACTGAAATATAACCCTTTTTCCTTTCATACATCTACTTACGCATGCAAGTTGTTTATGCATGCAAGTTATGCTACGTAAATTTATAATGCTATAAAAACATAATCTTTCCTCTTCCCATGCAAGTCATGTGAATAAGAATGCAGTTGCTTATGCAAATTCTAAATAAAATACAACTCTTTTACTCCTCTCCATAGCAACTATCTAACCTTTAATTAAACATCCCTCTATGAATTAACCTATTTACGGTCGTTACAAGGGATTTTTATTGCACAAATGCACTGTGTACACATAATTCATTCTTTCTAACGTAAATTGCCCAATGCAAACCTTCCAACGCACAAGAACATCACAATTTATGTTTAACCTATAAGCGAGATGCAACTAGGACATTATTGCATAAGTGCATCTTTTAACACCTGAACCGTATACTCAAAAACGCAACAACCTTTCATCATGATGGTGCGAGAATTATAAGTACCTTGTCATTCAATTTAAGACTTTTCCGAACATTCCTATGATCTTTTTAAAACAAAGCGTTCTAATAATGAAATTAACTTAATGCACCCATATCATGGGGAAACGAAAAGGGTGAATTTGATGGAACCTGAACATCTACAGGAGGGGTATTATTGATTCTTGCGCTTCGGGTGGGGACTCCTACATGCGCTCCTCTTACTCCCGCGTGTGCTCCTCTTGTGTGGCGCTTTGGGGCCATCACAATCGGGACTTGGGAATAAGTCGGGGCAGGTGGAGGGTGTGTTGAAATTCTCTGCAAATTGGCAGTCCTTCCTTCCGACGAGGGAACTCACTTCGCAAACGAGTTGTGTCCTTCCGCGATCTGCAGTGAAGCACCCCCTAGGAAGCTTTTTTGTGGAAGCTTCTTTAGCTTCTTCTTTTTTGTCAGTCAATAGCATCTCCTCTCCTCAACCACGTTACGATGGCGAAGATGATGGTGGCGGCGTTTGGCAGCCTGGTGGAGTGTTGGCGGAGTAGGGGGGGCATGGCACATCAGGCAGAGCCGAGGGCAACGGTGAAGATCACGGGGCAGGGGGGCTCTCCCCTTAAATAGTGGGGAGGGGGGGTGGTTCACGAGGGGGGAGACGGCCGCCACCCCACACCTAGGGGTGCATGCCCCCCTCTCCCACTCTACTACCTCTCTCTCTCTCTCTCTCTCTCTCTCTCTCTCTCTCTCTCTCTCTCTCTCTCTCTCTCTCTCTCTCTCTCTCTCTCTCTCTCTCTCTCTCTCTCTCTCTCTCTCTCTCTCTCTCTCTCTCTCTCTCTCTCTCTCTCTCTCTCTCTCTCTCTCTCTCTCTCTCTCTCTCCGACATGCTATCGGCATGGGAGAGAGAGAGAGAAAAAAAATGAGCTAATTTTTTAAAATTTAAAAAAAGAGGGGGGGGTTCTCATGGGGGAGGCACGGGAGAGATATTACAAGAACTAGGAAAGCTTGAACAATATATAGAAAATACCAAAGCATTCCATAAAGAAAGTTTACTTTAATAAAAGAATAAGGAACCAAAAGATCGAAAGTTGGAGTATAGCTAAGCTATGATACAACTATTGCAAAGCAGACTATGTGGTTAATCTAACATATCAAATAAATACAAACAATGCTATGAAATATAAAAGAATCGAATTAGTTAAGAAATTTAGAAAGAATAAGAGAAAATACATGATAGGGCCCAACTTCCCTCATGACAAAAACCATGATTTACCATTTTCTATTATGAAATATTTATTATATATCTATTTAAATTCATATAATATGTCTAATCACAAAAATAACATGAATCAATCAAACTACAGAGTTTATATATTAAGAGATTTCTTATAGCTGGTTGTAGTTGATGTAAAAATTTTGTGGGCTGAATTATGATGTTTTGACATCACCATTGTAATGTGCCCACTCGAGCTACTTCCTTGGCACTACGTTCTTAGTAGCCCATCAAGAAATGTCCTAGAAAACACTGTCTAAGATTTTTGATTAAAACCCTCGGAGGTTGCTAACTAGGCTCACTTGACTCTACCCTGTGGTGGAAGTTCCGGCCGCTCCCATGAGGATCCCGACCCAAGTCTTTTTGGTCAAATCAACTACTAATGCTTGATTAGTGTCAGTGGTTTGAGTTTCCATCCCTTATAAAAATTGGTGATTAAAATAGGCTTGTGTTGTGATAGGTTCAAAGAGAACATGAGAGAAGGGGAGTGTGGCACTTTGATCCCTTCTGCCCATGGTTCTAAAGTGAGGCAAGTCCCGCTTTTTGATCTCTAATGGTCCATCAAAAATGTGATTTTTATTCCATGGGGGTTCCATCCTCCCACTTCCCTTGAGAGAGTATTTTTAATCACCTAATTACCTACCACCTTAGGTTCAACATATAAAAATAGCTTCTTTGAATGATCTCTTGATACAAATTCGTTACACGCCTTTAATTCATGACACAAAAATAGAGTAAAGCAATCCCTTCACAATAGTTCCTTTAAGAAAAATAACTTTTTACAATGTTTTCTATTCTAACTAGAATGATGTCAACCCGAATGTATTATTCTCTCCAAGTTCAGTTCCTAAACTAGTATTGGAACATCTAGGATACTATTTGGAATTCGAAAGGGTAGTTGGCAGTTCATAAGAGCCTAAGGAGTTTATGACCAGAGCCCCCTAGTATCCTCACCTCCTCTTGCTGACTAGAGTTTCCCTACAACAGGACCTTTCGTGTCATAATTAGTCTATACTCACTAATGAAAAACAAAAAAAGAAAACCCCTTAGAGTAGGCTTTATTCATGCTAGCATTGGGGAGGTCTAGCACCATCAAGAGCACTGCCTCAGTCGCGGTGTTTTGTGCTTATCAGAATACTACCTTAGTTGGCAATCTTTATCCGAACATCCATCTTTTAGCTTGATGATTTTAGGAAAGACAGGTACCTAACTTACAATGATGAACATCTTATTTCAAATGCATTATTCATAAACTTTTAACAAATTTATTTCTAAGATAAATCTTTTATTTCAAAAAATAATAATATCAAGGCAAAACTTAGCATAAGTGGCAATACCTTCCAACAGTCTTCTCGGATTTTCCCTTACTCAGGATCTAGTTTGGACTAAATCTAAACAAAAATTCTATTTTTGAGAATAACTCCCTTGGTGGACTTTTCTCAATGGAGTTTCGTGGGTCCTTGCCCATGATTAAAAAAGGAACTTGGTTAGTTTTATTACGAAAAGTATTCTTTAGACAATTCCATCTCAATGTCTTTTATATACCGAGAATTAGTGTCTGTGTTTATCCAATAGAGGTTTCATTAGATCAATACAAATAAATTTTTTAAAGTCTTTTAGGGTTACAGTGCCTTCCTTGTATTCTCCTTGGTACATCTTTTACAAATCCAAATTACCCCTTGGAATTTGGGATTAAGAATTCCTTTAAAAGATTATATGTAGGAAATAAATAAAATCCTATTTTATGAATGCGGTTTTTTATTGATAATTCATGGGATGATAGCCTGCTAGCTACCTTTATTACCAAAATATAGTACATGGGAATCCATGATGAGTGCTTGGTTGATGGTGTCTGCAGCTTTGTTTGTAATCCCAGTACTCGTCATTCCGTTTGTAGTGATTGTCCGCAGCATTATTCACAGCTCCTCCACGACCTTCATAACTTTCTTATTTGGGGCCATGGTATTTAATCACGAGATTGTAGAGGGGATTTTTTGGCAAGTGATGGGAATTTGATTGATGGGGAATGCTGATCACTAGGAATTTTAGAAAAATCGAGAAGAGTTTTGATTCCACAGGGGAAAGTGGGGTAGAAGGGATAGAGGATTCGATTCCAAGGGCTTGTGGAGTATTCTCATTGTCTTTGTGACGAGAATTTCTGTCATTGCACTTCTCTTGCCCCACTCCCTCTTGTTCTATACTCTTGAGAAGAGCCTCTTGTCTCTTGCTCAGGTTGCCCTCCAACGACTCCTCATGCCTTATATTTATTGTTAAATTGAAGAAGAAGGGTTGTGGTCAAGAAGAGGAGCTCTTTATGGAGGGTTTCTTGGCAAATCAACAATCTAGAAGCTTTCAAGATGCAATTTGATGTTGGTGATTTGATCTTTGAGGTCCAAAGAGGCTGCCAAAGATGCCATGCTTGATTCGCTTGGCTCTCGGATGATCGTACTTCAATCTAAGCCTCTCGTCAAACTAAGAAGATGAGGAGATTAATGGAGTTATTTGTTGTGATGCTGGAGGAGAAATCAGGCTTTTTCTCGTGCAATTAGGATCTCCAAATTTGGAAGAATTGGTGCACCGTTTTTTTGACAAAAAAAGGGAAGGGGGTGGTGGCCTGCTCGTCATCATTTTCTTCTTCTTCTTCTTCTTCTTCTTCTTCTTCTTCTTCTTCTTCTTCTTCTTCTTCTTCTTCTTCTTCTTCTTCTTCTTCTTCTTCTTCTTCTTCTTCTTCTTCTTCTTCTTCTTCTTCTTCTTCTTCTTCTTCTTCTTCTTCTTCTTCTTCTTCTTCTTCTTCTTCTTCTTCTTCTTCTTCTTCTTCTTCTTCTTCTTCTTCTTCTTCTTCTTCTTAAGCTTTCATGCTTTAAAGCTTAAAGCTTTAAAACTTGCCTTGGTTTGCTAATTTTCAAATGGGTTTGGTCACTTATGACTTATGGCCTATGACTTGCATTTGTGTGGTGACTTTCGTGAAGGATGGCTTCAGTCAACCTAGGAAAGTGTCGGGTTACAAACTTTGAACTATCTTTCTTCTCGGGACTTCCTTTATTTAATGGTCTAGAATTCTTTAAATCTAACTGCGAAAAGTCAAGAAGATTGAAAATAAAGTCAGAATATCACATCCTCTCCCCCTTAGATGAATCAAGATGTCCTCATCTCGAATGAAACTCAGGATATTGGTTACATAGCGATTTTTGGTCAACCCAAGTGGCATCCTCTTCAGGGTAGTCTTTCCACTGAACAATATATTCTCTAAGTGTTTTGCTTCTTAGATTTTTTTGTTGCATGTCAAGTATATTTTTGGTTGATGTTTGAGGACTCCTTGACTTGGCATCACAATTTGTTGATCATTAAGTACATGGTTCAAGGTTAGGAACATACGCTTTCAATAGGCTAACATGAAATACATTATTTCAACTTATTAGGGAGCTGTAGCTTGTAGGGATTTGTTCCTAGACACTTAAGCACCTTATATGGCCCACAATACTTGGGACTTAGCTTCTTAAATTCCCTCAAAGATAATGAACTTTTCTTTGTATACAACTCGTACGAAAACCATGTCACCTTCTTTGAAAATGCGTTCTTGCCTTTGTTGATCACCATATGCCTTTTCTTGATCCTTGGTGGCTTGAATATCTTGCCGTATAGTCTTCACTTGTTGATCCATTTCTTCCAACATTTTCCTAGATGCTTCTACCCATAGGGTAGGATCGAAAAAATTTAATGGTGTAAGACAATCTTGCCCATATAGTGCTTGAAATGGAGTCATTTGAATACTTTGATGGTATGATGCATTGTAGGCGAATTCAACTAAGGGTAGGTATTGGATCCACTGTTTGGACTCCCTATTACAATAACCTCTCAGTATGTCTTCAATGACTTGGTTGACCCACTCTTTTTTACCATCGATTTGGGGATGGTAAGCTGTACTGAAGCAGAGCTAGGTTCCTAGAGCTTCGAACAAACTCTTCCAAAATTTTGATGTGAAGAGAGAATCACGGTCGTTGATGATTCTCTACGGTAATTCATGCAACCTGAAAATTTCCTTAATGAAAACCCTGGCCATATTGGAAGCCTTGTAATTGGTTTTTACATGAATAAGGTGTGTAACTTTTGTTAGCATATTAATGACTACCATTATGGAGTTATATCCTCCTTGTACCGAGGGTAATCCAACTATGAAGTCCATGCTGATATATTTCCATTTAATTTGAGGGATGTCAAGTGGCTAGAGCTTTCCTAGCAACTTGACACATTCGATCTTAATTATTGGTAGTTTAGGCATTTGGTGGCATACTTGAGTATATTACCCTTGAGTCTTTCCCAATAGAAGCTTCTTCTGACTATATTGAGAGTCTTAGCATAACCAGGATGACCCAAAAATGGAGAATTATGAGGTTCCTAGAATATTTTCTTTTTGAGTTTCTGACTTGTAGGAATACATAGTCTTGTCCTATAATAGGCAAGATCATTGTTTGTGGAAAAATCTTGATACTTAGTCTTGAGTTTTGGATTTGAAACCTTAGCGTAAATTTCTCTTAACAATCTCCGATAGCTTGGATCTTTCGCTACTTCTTCTTTAGCCATTTCTATGAGAGGGTTATTGGGCATGGAAATCATTATAGCAAGAGTTCCAACCCTAGAGGGTTCCTTTAGGATTAGAGCATTAAGAAATGATTTACAGCTTAGGGCCTCTGCAATCATATTCTCCTTACCTGGTCTATATTTAATTTCAAAGTCAAATTCATACAAGATCTCAATCCATCGACATTGTCTCATATTGAGATTTGGTTGAGTAAAAATCGACTTTAGGCTTTTATGATCAATGACTAGAGAAAACCTATTACCAAGCAAGCAATGTCTCCATAATTTAAAGGCATGAATTACAGTAGGGAATTTTCTAGATCATGCGTGGCATAGTTTCTTTCTTGGATCTTTACTTTTCTTAAAGCATAGGCTATTGGATGTCCTTTTTGCATAAGCATGCAACCCAAAGCGAGAGAGCTTGCATCAATTATGACTTGAATTCTTTGCTTAGGTTAGGTAGCCTTAAGACAGGGGCGGTTACCAAACTCTGGTTAAGCTTCTCAAAGCTATATTGTTTGACGGATGTCCATATAATGGGGACTTGTTTTTTGAGAAGGTCGGTGAGAGGCGCAGTGATTGAGGCATAGTCTTTAATGGAAACTCTATACCAACCCGTTAGCCCTAGAAAGCTTCACACTTCCTTGACTATTGTTGGGGGTGGCCAATCTTGTACATCTCAGAGCTTGGCAGGATCCACTGAAATGCCATTTGCATGCTATGAATCCTAAATATTCAATCTGCTTCTTGAAGAAGGCACATTTTTTCTTTTTAGCATACAACATGTGGGCCCTCATTGTTTCAAAAACTACTCATAGCTATGGTCCATGTTCTTCTTCATTCTTGGAATATGTTAAGATATCATCAAAGAAGACGAGGACAAAGTCATCAAGGTAGGGTTGAAAAATGTCTTGCATCAACCTATTGAAGGTGGCAGGAGCATTTGTTAATCCAAATGACATCACAATAAACTCATAATGATCCTACCTTGTGTTAAAAGCAATTTTAGGGATATCTTGCTCCCTAATTCTTATTTGATAATAGCCTGATCTGAGATTGATCTTTGAAAAGACATTTTCTCCTTGGAGTCGGTCAAGCAACTCATCTATCTTGGAAATTGGATATTTATTTTTCACTATCACCTGGTTTAGTCCACGGTAATCGATACAAAGGCAGAGTGTTTAGTCTTTCTTTTTTTGAAATAGTACCGGGGTTCCCCATGGTGAATTAGTTGGATGGATGTATCCCTGGTATAATAGCTGCTTGCATTGTTCTTTTAGCTCAATGACTTCAGGAATTGACATTTGGTAGGGCTGTTTGGTGACAAGGGCAGCACTTGGAATGAATTGAATCTCATGATCTACTTCCCTTATTGTTGGAGGTCTTTTGGAAAAACATCAGTATATTCTTTTAACCAAGATGGTTGATCCTTGGCTCCACTATCCTGCTCGGTCTTGTTGAGTTTAATTAGATAGACGGGTAATCCTTTCTTTAGTCCTTTTACTATTCAGGAATCTTTAGCTAGTTGAACTAAAGACCCCCCAGCCCCCAGGAACAACCATCGCAAAATGCAGTGCATTTTTAGGGGGCTAGGCTGATCTCTTCCTGGCATTTTCAGCTTCTTCCTCGGCTTCTCGGCACTGTTGGCAACCTTCCTGATCATTGTTAGACTCTCCGACATTAGTTCTTGGCTCCCAATGATCGATCTGAGTGCTTTCACCTTAACCATTGTTGTATACACAGTCCCAGGACTGTCAAAACAGGGCAACACTTGACATTTACTGTTTGATGCTTCTTGGCCTTGCCTGTTTGATGCCTATTGATGCCCAGTGATGCTCGGATGTTATGGGATGCTATGTCTATGCTTTGGGACTGATTTGGAGCAAATTTGGGCACCGATTGAGTTTCATTTGATAGTAAATATGTTGTTGTAATACAGTGGGCTGAAGCTCATTTACTTGGTATATGCATTGGTTCTTGGATCCGAGGTGCTTACCGGAGATTTGAATGATCATACTGATGTATTTGGAGATTGTCAAATGCTTCTTTTTGGTTTCGGAATGCTTTTGAGCTTGGATTAGGCTCTGCCTTAGTCATCATTCATTGGCATTTGGCTTCAGTTGGAAGCTTTGGATCGGTTTATGCCTATTGTCACTGCTTGACATTTAGGCTTCTTGCATTTATGAAAAACAGATTACCTTGACACTAGGTATCTAACGAAACCCTAGACCTTCATGTCTGTGTTACTCTTATGAATCCTAAATGCATAGCTAATGATAAGCCATGCAAGTACAAACAGGTATCTAACGTACCTTCGGACCTATTTTTCATAAGACTTGCATGTCTGTGTTACTTGCAAGAAGCCTAAATTTTCATAAGACCTTTCTTATCAATTACCGCTTGACACTCTTATGAACCATTCAGACAAAAATCAACCAAGCTATGCTCGCCAAGCTAAAGCTTACAGGCGAAGCAAGACTTTGGTGGAAACAATGGTGCAGAGATCAAGGGATCTCGGAAGGGTCAGTTACTTGGGAGAAGCTTAAAAAAGCTATGCGAGGGAGATATTTGCCACCTGCCTACCGCACATAGAAGATGAACAAATTCTATGAATTAAAACAGCTTGGACTATCGCTGGATGCATACTATTCAAAGTTCGTCCCTCTTTTAAAGTACACGCCACAAATGGATATGACACAACATGTGTCAAAGTTTTGTGCTGGTTTAAATCCACCCCCATAAAGACCCGCCTGGAATCAATGTGTCCAACAGACCTTCAAGACGCACTCATTCGAGTTGCACCCATAATACAGGAGGTGCAGACCAAGCCAAGAAATAACACGACTTGGTCTTACAAGGATCAGAACAAGGGAGTGTATAGGTCTCAGGCTAAGAGAGCGCAGGGCCAAAATCAAGCACAAAGGAAGAAAGCTAGGGCCAGCACTGTCAACAATTTTGTTCCTACCCAAGGTAATGGCTGCAATCTCTATTGCTTCCATTGCAATGAGCCTGGTCACTTCAAGAGGTAGTGTCCTAAGCTTAGCAAAGGACAACATCAAGGGCCATTCCAAGGAGCCGCCCATGGCCAAGGAGCCACCGTCATGGCCAGAGGAAGAACCTCCAATGTTGCTAATAAGAAGCTGGGTGATGAAGAAGACCCATCCATGGAAGCTGACATTGAGAGGGCAACGGTTCATGCCGCTCTTCACAAGAAAGGCCCGAATCGCCAATTCTCGGTGATTCAAACACCATCGGGTTATTAAGGTAAAAGCTTCAAAATACTAATTGATTGTGGCAGTACACATTCCTTCATTTCACCAGTCTGTGCAAAAAGATTAGGAATAGCCATAATAGATGCACCTACCTTACTTGTGGAATTAGCAAATGGTCGTGAGGTCTCTTGTACCAGGCAAACTGCTAAGGTGAAATTCCTACTGGGAGGAAAGTCGACTTCGGTTAGATTCAGGGTTATGAACCTAGGTGTCCACGAATGCTTGCTCGAAATGGATTGGCTGATACCCAATGATGCCCACATTCACTATGGAAAGGGCCAAGTCTCCTTTCGAGATTCTGAAGGGGAACTAGTTACAACTCAAGGAGAGGCTGGGAAGCCAAAAATTCAACTGGCCAAAGCAACATGGATAATAAAAGGAGTTACAAAGGGGCTACATGTCTATTTGATTAAACTAAATAAGCTAGATCAGAATCAGGAATCTAGGGAAGAACTTTTATGGTTAAAGGAATACGCAGACGTATTTCTTGAAGAGCTAACAAAGCTTCCTCCTCAAAGGGAAGTCGATCACGAAATCAAGCTTGCGCCAGGAGCTGCACCAATTGCAAAGAGACCATATAGGATGTCCATCCTGAAAGCGATTGAGCCAAAGGAGCAACTCAAGCAACTGTTAGACCAAGGCTACATCCGTCCTAGCAATTCACCATGGGGAGCTCCAGTGCTATTCCAAAAGAAGAAAGACAGAATGCTTCGGCTATGCATTGACTACAGAGGGTTGAATCAATCGACCATTAAAAACAAATACCCCATTCCAAGAATAGATGAACTTCTTGACCGTCTTCGAGGTGCGAAGATCTTCTCTAAGATAGATCTCAAGTTTGGATATTATCAGATAAGGATCAAAGAAGAAGATATCCCAAAGACGGCATTCAGCACAAGGTATAGACACTTTGCTAGTCATGTCATTCGGGCTGACAAATGCTCCCGCTACCTTCAACAGGTTAATGCAGGATATCTTTAGACCCTATCTTGATGACTTCATACTCGTCTTCTTTGACAATACCCTAGTCTAGTCCAAGCAAGAAAAAGATCATGAACCCTAGCTTCGCATTGTTCTTGAAACAATGAGAGCACACAAGCTTTATGCCAAGAAGAAGAAGTGTGCATTTTTCAAGTGACAGATCGAATATCTGGGATTCATTGTATCAGCGGAAGGAATTTCAGTAGATCCGGCCAAGGTCAGAGACATTCTGGAGTGGCCAACACCAACTTCTGTCAAAGAAATACGTAGTTTTCTTGGATTGACAGGATGGTACAGGATCTTTATAAAAAACTATGCTTTGATTACAGTGCCTCTGACTGATCTACTAAAGAAGCAAGTATCAATTGTATGGTCACCTGCTGAACAGTCCAGCTTTGATAAACTAAAGCAAAGCTTGGTATCAGCACCCATCCTGAAACTTCCGAATCTTGGTAAGAAGTTTGAAGTGATAATTGATGCTAGCGCACTTGCCTTAGGATGTGTGCTTATGCAAGAAGGTCATCCCGTAGCATACTCTTCAAGGAAACTGAAGAGCCATGAAAGGAACTATGCTATCCATGATTTGGAGCTATTGGCTGTCATCCATGCTCTCAAACTTTGGAGACACTACTTGCTGGGTAACAAATTTACCTTAGTGACGGACCACAAGAGTCTTAAACGGATTTTTACCCAGAATGAGCTCAATATGAGGCAATGTCGATGGATTGAAATGTTGGAAGAATATGATTTTGAAATCAAATATCGGTGTGGAAAGGAGAATGTAGTTGCTGACGCACTCAGTCTCGCAAGGCATTTTGAATTCTCTGATTTTGCAAGTTCCATCAAACAGCCAGATCTCTAGCCACAAAGGTATCCATGCCAAACAACCCAATTCTTGAGCTAGCTAGAGAAGAGGCAGAATCAAAGAAACCATCGGATTTACAAGATGCATTGATTCAAGTAGCTCCAATAGTTCAAGAGGTCAAACAAAGGCCAAGAAATGCAAAAATTTAGAACAGAAACGATCAGAATAACGGCAACTTCCAAGGTTATGCAAAAAGATCCCAATGGCAGTATCAACCAAACAAGACAAAGAAAGCCAAATCAAATGCAATGGGAAACTTTGTACCCATAGGAAAGAGCAATGAGACTCCAAGGTACTTCTATTGCAAGGAACCAGGACATTTCAAGAGGCAATGCTCGAAGTTCGACCCAAACATCCACCAAGGTAGTTTTGCAAGCAAAGGCAAGATGCCGTGGAAAAGGTTGTTGGAATAAACCTAAAGGAGGTCAATAATGATAAACATCTCAAAATGGAATCCAATATGGAAAGAGCTAGAATACATGCCACTCTCAATAAGAACCAAATCACCAATTCTCAGTAATTCAAACACCAGCAAATTATCAAGGTAAACCCTTTTGAATTTTAATGGACTATGGAAGTACCCACTCTTTCGTATCACCAAAATGTGCAAAAAGGCTAGGCATAAACACTACTCTTGCACCTAATTTCCTTGTGGAGCTAGCAATGGCAATTCTTCCAAAATTAGCTTCTAAATTATGAACCTCGGGGCTTATGAATGTATGCTAGGTATGGATTGGTTAATTCTAAATTATGCCCATATCCATTGCAAAAAGGGCCAAATCACATTTCAAAACTCAAAGGGAGAACAAGTAACCACTCAGGGAGAAGCAGGGAACATGCTTTGGAGCACTTGGCAATGTTGAGAGGGCTCCAATGCAGCCCTGGAAGGTGCCAATGGAAGCTTGGAAGGTCAAGGAGGAAGTGGGAGATCAAAATATACCTGCAAATGAAGGTGCCATGGCTGCCATTGAAGCTCAGGTTGAAGCTCTTCAAATCCGGGCTGAAGAGAATGCCGAGCAAGCTCCAATGCCTTTGCTCTGATACCAATTGAAAGGGAAGTGGAACCCAGGAGAAAGAAGCTTGGCGGTGAGAGCTATGGCGGATGGAGAGTAAGAGCAAGAGAGAGAGTGAAACTCAAAGTGGGAACAAAGACAACTTGCACCAGTTGTTTCTGCTTGGCACCTTGCCTAAATCATGGGATGTCTTCCGTACAACCATATGCACGAACAAGCTTGATGGGCTAAAAATCAAAGATATTGAGAGTGCTTTATTGACTGAGAAAATCAACAGGAGAAACAATGATGCTTCCCGCTCTTCACATCCATTCACCATTAGAGGTGGCAGACATGGCAGGCATGATAATGATCATAAGGGCAGGGACTCTCTGAAGTCCAGGTCCAAGTCACGTGGTCACAGTAAGTCCCGTGGACGGAAGTCCGATGTAATATTCCTGCAAAATATTACCAAACTTGACTCCCCACACGCCGCGTAAACCCTGTGCAAGGTTGTCTTCCGCATTGAAATTGCCGGCAGTTTAATCCATAACCCGCATGCGTGAAATCGGGACCCTGCATTAGCAAATCGAGCCCAGGGGTTCAAATCTGCATAACCGCAGGGAAACACCCTCTTGGGAGGGGCAAAATGGATAATATTAATGCAAATTTTTTTATGTTTATCCCTTTTCCCCAGCTGATACATGGCTAGAGGAGAGGGAGTATGGAGAGGGATGGGCTAGGTGGAGATGTGGGTTGCATGAGGGACGGGGGAAAGCCATGCATTTGCCCACATGGGGGAGCTTCTCTCCCCACCCCTTTGGGCTATAAAAACCCTCCCTAGCCTTGGAGTAGGGAGAAAAAGAAGACTGTGTGGGGGACATAAGGCTGCAGGAGGTTGCCGTGGAAAAAGAAGCTGTCATCGTGCTGTTGTGGGGGCCGCTGCCTGTCGTGAAGGGCGCCAAGATTGTCGCTACTACCATGGCCTACTAAATCCGCCACCACCTCACGGGCTGAAGCCGCCATCGCCTGTCATCATATTCTCCCCCCCCCCTCAATCAACTCCTTGACCCACGTGCTTCCTGGGGAAGCAGAAGCTTTCTAGAAGCTTTGGAAGCTTCTAAAAAACAAGGCTTAAGGCCTTGTGCACACAGGTTCCACCCCGATGTTAAAAAAACCTTCCCTTAAAGCCCAATTCCCATAAGCTTTTTCGAAAAGCTCCATTCCCGCAAGTTCTCATAAAGCCCCAATCCCATAAGGTTTTTCCCACAAGGCCTCCCATAAGCCCAAGTCTCACAAGCCCCGACCTTTTAAAGATATGAAGTTCGGTGAAGGTATCTCCTGCATATGAGGGAGAAGGGCAAGATCTTGAAGCTTCTTACCAAGGTTGGAGGAGATTCATCGATCGCGTAAGGGTAAAGGCAAACCGAAAGTCCGTAATTACGCCCACGATGGCCCCCAAGAAGTCGCAAGTCGCGCCTACAGGAGGTTCTTCTCCTAACATTCACGTGGACATTTCCCCGAGCCCACAAGCCCAGGTTTTTACTATTTTTGATTCCACGCAAAAGTAATGCATTATGCACGATAATTTCATGGACTAGGAAGCACCTATGCATGTCAAATTCACCTAGCCTAGTTAAATGCAATTGGAAATAAATTAACCTATTTGAACAATTACTAGAATTAGTTCATGACATGAAATTGATCACTGGTATTTTCAATATAAACAAATGGTCTATCCATCTAACGTCCTTAATAGTATGTTGCCGTGTCGTGCATTTTAAAGTGACAAGCCTAGAACACCTATTGCCTATCATTATAAGGTTGAAATTATTAAGTGCACCTTTGACTAGACATGGAAAGATTAAGCGTATGTCGCATTTTTAGGCAATATCTTCATTATAATGATTCATTAAGGAAAGTCGTTAACACCCATAGGAAATAGCAGAGCATGGAAATGATTCTATGAACTTGCGTACTGCATGTGCTTGTAAAATGGAATAGGTTAACTCTAGCTTTAACTGGCATGAATTTCATTTAACTACATTGTAGTTAGGAAAGGATTGCATGTTGTGCGCAAAATTCATCAAGAGTTGTATTTAGGGAAAGGTTGCATGGTTTATTAAAGTGTGAAATTCTAAAGCTTAGAAAAGGAGTTGTAGGCATGATTCTTAAATGTAAATCCTAGTAGGTTCAATGAAAGTTATTCTGCAAATTATCATGCGTGTTGATTTTAACAAGAAAGGTTAGGGTTATAGCAAATCTAGTGGTACAATGAATCGCATGTTTATGTGTATTGTGACATGTTGCAAGAAGTTTTCTCCTTTAGATCTAGTTTAACATCTCTAGGAATGGTTCGTCCTTGTCGCAAGGCAAGTAGATCGAATTATCTAAGTCACCTAAACCGCAAGGGATTAGTATAGGTATGGTTCAATCGATACGATAAAAACCCCAAGTGCTAACTAGGGTTTAGCACGTTAAGGACTCGGCCTAGTTTCGCACTTGTTGCCAAGTTGAAACCCTCATACCAAAAGGTCCAACCCACATTCACGGAATGTAGGGTCAAGAGGATGCTCATGCAAGTAACGAGCTAGGGTTTCTACCCTAAGGATCATTCATTCAAATGTTAAAACTCAGTTTGAGTTTGGAATCCCTAGTGCAATTAGGATTGGGTTGGGTAAGAAGACACCCTAAACCCTGCTTCTTGCCTAATCATAATTCTCTGACTAGAAAACGTCGTTCAATGGGAGGAATGATCCCTTGGAATAGATGTGACACTTGTGCAACAAGTTGCAACGTCGCATGGTCCTGTGGTTTGATCACAAGAAGATTTTGCCATTCCTTGGAATGAGGTTGGCAGGTTCTTGTGCAAGTTTAACTTGCAAGAGGATGAGTAGTCATCCTGTTACATCACCTTTCTTGGGAAAATTGCCAAGCTAAGGGAAGTTAGGTATTTGCTTGGAAGCAAAGGATCAATCAAGTTAGAGCGACGTCATCGCCAAGAGCTACTGTTAATTTATGAAACCTAAGGTATTGGTTAAGTTGGGTTAACAAGGTATGGCCCTAACCCAAGGACAAAAGGGTTAACAAACAAACCCTTGGGGATCTTGCCAAGTTGCAATTGATCTCGGATTGAATGCTGGATGCATTCGGATAGAAGGATTCACTCCGTAGCAGTTGGCCAAATAAACAACCACTGGAATTGATTGTGCTTGTAACAGTTTAGGAGCACTGTTTGCATTGTTTGCTCAAGGAACTAAAGGATGGAAATATATTTAATGCTTCAAGTTGAAGGCCTGAAGGGAGAGGTATCTTCAGTTACCCCCGACTGTCTACCTGACCCTAACCAAGGGGGTTGTTAGCCGCGCCAGGAACGTGGACCGAACCCACCACGTGAGGTCTCTCCGTTGAGCGCTACTTGGAGTAGGAGGACGCTTGGGTGCCAAGGGGGCTCTGGCCGTAAATCCCTTGCCTTCTGGGCCCTACACAAGAGGCCAACGTGACTCGGGATTGGATCTTGAGGCCCGCATACTAGTCTATGGGTGGAATCTTGGATTAGTAATCCCTGTGGATTGCTGGATAGCCTTCAGGTGGATTATGGATAGCCTTCGGGTGGATTATGGATTAGCCTGCGGGTTGGACTTTATGGATGTATTCCAAAGATAAATAAGATAACATGTTGAAAAAGAATTTGTTTGAGATTGTTTTTCTATGTCAAGTGCTAAGATTACGTGAAGGAACCAGTGTCTAACTAGCTAATTAATGAAGCTGCTTGATGCATGTCCAACTAAATGTGGTAGGTAATTAGATAACTAAAGCAACCTTGAGGAAAGTGCGGTGGATGTGGCCATGGGTTTGTCCTACGGATGGGTGGTTCCGGTTGGCCGGGAACTTTTCTCAATCGAAGTGGATAGCAAGGAGCTCTTCTCAAAGGAAATGAACAACAAGGGCGCTGACCTAAGGTTTAGGTTACTAGAATCCCGATTTATGTTGTTTTAGGGGAACGAAATGGGACTATGCCTTATGGGCAGAGAGGTTGAGCCTTGCATCCCTCTCGTTTCCCATTCTCCTTGAACCAAGTGCAGCATAAACCCGCTTCGTCCCTGGCATTTCTGCGTAAAGTAGTTCTCTTGGGGTTCGACGCTAGCCGCCGTTTAGGAAAGTGACCATTAGGGAAAACCCTGATTCAGGTTGGTTCTAAGTGGGAACGGCCAGAATACTTCCGCTACGTGGCAGACGCAGGAAGTCCTAGATCGCAAACCCTATAACATTCCATGGGAGTGCCGGGAGGAGCTTTCTAGACTCTCTTTCCGATGGACTGCTAAGACGTGTCCTGAAAGGGAACAGGTGGATATGTTACAGTTGGTATCAGAGCGAACCTACAAAGAATCTCTCTTTATAAGAAAACTTAATAAGAAGTGAAGCAAATGTTGTTGTTAATAACATTTCCTTACTTTCGATGTTGTCTTGCAGAATTATGAAGCATGGAACAGATTCTTAGTGTTCCAAGTCATGTTTATGACCGCAATGCATTCCTCAGATTATCGATGAAGGATCGATATGATGAACATCCTAGACCGCATTTATAATCCATCGCCTTTGTATGTGGAACGGAGATGGACGGGTGACTCAGGAATCTATTATATAGATGCCCACCGATTTGCATACCTTCGAACCAACCTAAAGACAATCAAGTGGTTGGAGGATTTGAAGATCATGAAGCTGTTCATTTTTGTTGAGGCCCACGTAAACACAATTTTACATGTCGAAGGTCGGAGGGTCGAGCTGAACTCATATGTATACGAGAAAGTGACCCGCATAATCCCCGCCGACAGGATCAAGGTGTTGGGACGCTATGAGAAGAATGGGTATCAAAGAAAAGGATACCCTAATCTTCCGATGACTTATCGATTCCTGAAGATCCATGATCCAAATCCATACTATTATCCAGTTCCCATAGCTAAATGTAACACAACATTATTCTCCCCGAACTAATATACCAGTTTGCTCTACCATCCCAAAAAATATTGTAATCCGAAAGGGCTATGCCCATATGAATGGAATAAGACTTCTTTTTATCAATGATTTTCTTGTCTATGAGTATTGATAAAAAGTTAAGTGGCTAGGTTTCTTGGCTGAAAGCTGAATTGGGTATGAAATATAATCATAACGATTAGTGAGTTGTTAACATTAAGAATCCTCTACCCAGGCACAACCTCAGGTACAGATTCCCAGTCCGACCCCTACATCAAGTATGGTCATGATTCAGGAGAAGAAGTTTCTTCTCAAGCAGATCAAGCCACCAGAATTCGACAGGAAAGGAAGAACTGTCCAAGCTGATGCTGAGATTTGGATAGAGTCCATGGAAGATTACTTTGAAGCGGTTAGTACTGCACCCGCCAACCAGGCAATGCTCGCCAAGCTGAAGCTCACCGGTGAAGCCAGGCTTTGGTGGAAGCAATGGTGCAGGGATCAAGGGATCTTGGAAGGATCCGTTACTTGGGAAAAGCTGAAAAAAGCTATGCAAGGAAAATACTTACCACCTGCATACCGCATGCAGAAAATGAATGAGTTCTACAAGTTGAAATAGCTGGGTCTGACTCTTAACGCATACTACTCAAAATTTGTCTCACTTCTAAAGTATGTGCCACAAATGGATATGATACAAGAGGGGTCAAAATTTTGTGCCGATTTAAAGCCACCAGTGAATACCCGCCTCAAATCTATGTGCCCAACAGATCTATAGGACGCACTCATTCGAGCTGCGCCCATAATTCAGGAAGTGCAGGCCAGGCCAAGAAGTAACAAAACTTGGTCTTATAACGATTAGAACAGAGGAGCATATAGGCCCCAAGAGAGGAGAGTTTAAGGTCAAAATCGGGGACAAAGAAAGAAAGCAAGGACCAACAATGTCAATAACTTTGTCCCTACCCAAAGTAATGGCCGCAATCTCTGTTGTTTCCACTGCAACAAGCCTGGTCATTTCAAAAGGCAATGTCCCAAACTTGGTGAAGGACAACATCAAGGACCTTTCCAAGGAACCGCCCTTGGCCAAGGAGCCGCCACTCAAGGCAGAGGAAGAACCGCCTATGTTGCCAACAGGGAAATGTGTGAAGAGGAGGACCCGACTATGGAAGCAGACTTTGAAAGGGCAACTGTCCATGCCGCCCTTCATAAGAAAGGCCCGAATCGCCAGTTTTCGGTGATTCAGACACCATCTGACTATCAAGGTAAAGGCTTCAAAACCTTGATTGATTGTGGCAGTATGCATTCCTTTATCTCACCAGCTTGTGCAAGAAGATTAGGAATAGCCACAGTAGAAGCACCTACCTTGCTTGTGGAATTAGCAAATGGTCGTGAGGTCACCTCTACCAGGCAAACTGCTAAGGTGGAATTCTTTTTGGGAGGAAAGTCGACTTCGGTTAGATTCAGGGTCATGAACCTAGGTATCCATGAGTGTTTGCTCGGAATGGATTGGCTTAAATCTAATGATGCCCACATTCATTGTGGAAAGGGCCAAGTTTCCTTTCGAAACTTTGAAGGAGAATTGGTTACAACTCAAGGAGAGACTGGAAAGCCGAAAATTCAATTGGCCAAAGCATCTCGGATTATAAAGGGAGTTAGAAAGGGACTACCCATCTACTTGATTAAGCTTAATAAGCTAGATCAGAAGCAGGAGTCTAGTAAAGAACCTTCATGGCTAAAGGAGCATGCGAACGTATTTTCTGAAGAGCTGACAGAACTTCTGCCTCAAAGGGAAGTGGATCATGAGATCAAGCTAGTGCCGAGAGCTGCGCCAATTGTAAAGAGGCCTTATAGAATGTCCATCCCGGAAGCAATTGAGCTGAAGGAGCAACTCAAGCAACTGTTAGATCAGGGCTACATCCGTCCTAGCAGTTCACCATGGGGAGCTCCAGTGCTGTTCCAGAAGAAGAAAGATGGAACACTTCGACTGTGTGTTGATTACAGAGGGTTGAATCAATCAATGATTAAGAACAAGTACCCTATTCCTAGAATAGATGGAACACTTCGACTGTGTATTGATTACAGAGGGTTGAATCAATCAAAGATTAAGAGCAAGTACCCTATTCCTAGAATAGATGAACTACTTGACCATCTTCAGGGTGCGAAGATCTTCCCCAAGATTGATCTTAGGTCTGGTTACTATCAAATAAAAATCAAGGAAGAAGATATCCCAAAGACGGCCTTCAACCCAAGATATGGACATTTTGAGTTCTTAGTCATGTCATTCGGGTTGACGAATGCACCTGCCACCTTCAACAGGTTAATGCAGGATATCTTTAGGCCATATCTTGATGACTTCGTACTCGTCTTCTTCGATGATACCCTAGTCTATTCTAAACAAGAAGAAGACCATGAACCCCAGCTTTGGATTGTCCTTGAGACAATGAGGGCACACAAGCTTTATGCTAAGATGAAGAAGTGTGCATTCTTCAAATGTCAGATTGAATATCTGGGATTCATCGTGTCAGCGGAAGGAATCTCGGTGGATCTAGCCAAAGTCAGAGATGTTCTAGAATGGCCAGTACCAACAACTATCAAAGAAATACGTAGTTTTCTTGGATTGACATGATGGTATAGGGTTTTTATCAAAGACTATGCTATGGTTGCAGCACCTCTAACGGATCTACTGAAGAAGCAAACATCCATTGCATGGTCAACTGCCGAACAATCTAGCTTTGATAGATTAAAGCAAAGTTTGGTATCAGCACCTATCCTGAAACTTCCGGACCTCAGTAAGAAGTTTGAAGTAGTAAAACTGATGCTAGCACGCTTGCCTTAGGATGTGTGCTTATACAAGAAGGTCATCATGTAGCATACTCTTTAAGAAAACTAAAGAGCCATGAGAAGAATTATGCTACCCATAATCTAGAACTGTTAGCTGTCATCCATGCTCTAAAGCTTTGGAGACACTACCTGTTGGGTAACAAGTTTACTCTAGTAATGGATCATAAAAGTCTCAAGTGGATCTTTACTCAGAATGAACTCAACATGAGGCAACGTCGGTGGATTGAAGTGCTGGAGGAGTATGATTTTGAAATCAAATACCGGCCTGGAAGGAGAATGTAGTTGTCGATGCACTCAGTCGCAAGGCATTCCTTAATTTTCTAATCTTGCAAAATCCATCAACAACTAGATCTCTAGTCACAAAGGTATCCATGCCAAACAACCCAATACTTGAGCTAGCTAGAGAAAAAGCATGCCATGATCCAACCTATCAAAAGATGCTAAGGGAGATCCCTATCAAGGATCAGGACCAAAAGCTATAGGCTAAGTATCATGAATTCTCTATCAGTAGTGGACTTGTCTACTATAGAACGAGATTATGCATACCGGCAAGCCAATCACTTAAGCAAAAGATACTTTGGAAAGCTCATGATTCCCCTTTCTCAGGACATCCTGGCTATGCCAAGACCCTCAATGTAGTCAGAAAGAGCTACTATTGGGAGAGGCTTAAGGGTGACGTTCTCAAATATGTCACTGAGTGTTTGTCTTGTCAACGTATTAAGGCCGAACATGTCAAAATGCCAGGAAAGTTGCAACCACTTGACATTCCCCAAATGAAATGGGAATTCATCAGTATGGACTTTGTTATTGGCCTACCCCAAGTTTAGGGAGGATACAACTCCATTATGGTTGTGGTTGATATGCTTACTAAGGTTGCACACCTTATTCCTGTAAAGACAAACTATAAAGCCTCGGACATTGCAAGGTTGTTCATCAAGGAGATATTTAAGCTACATGGGTTACCCAGAAGAATCATTAGTGATCGCGATTCTCTCTTCACATCACACTTTTGGAGAGCTATCTTTGAAGCCATTGGGACTCAACTCTATTTTAGTAGAGCTTACCATCCCCAAACTGATGGTCAAACGGAGCAAGTCAACCAAGTCATCGAGGATATGCTAAGGGCACATTGTTGCCATGAACCAAAAAGGTGGACTCAATACTTGCCTTTGGTTGAATTTGCCTACAATGCTTCTTACCAGCAAAGCATTCAAATGACCCCTTTTCAAGCATTGTATGGGCATGACTGTCGAAGTCCTTTAAACTTCTCAGATCCAACCCTGCGGGTTGAAGCTTCAAGGCAGATGCTGGAAGAGATGGATGACCAAATGAAGTCAATAAGACAGGACATCCAAGCCGCCAAGGATAGACAGAAGGCATACGCGGATTTGAAACATCAAGATAGAACCTTCAATGAAAGAGACATGGTCTTCATTCGCGTACGCCCAAAGAAGAGTTCCCTATCCTTAGGAGATTGCAAGAAGCTAAGTCCAAGGTATTGTGAACCATACAAGATCCTCAAGTGCCTAGGAACCAATGCTTATAGACTGCAACTCCCTGAGAACCTAAAGGTTCATGATGTATTCCATATCAGCCTACTAAAGAAGTATGTACCTAATCCCAGCCATGTACTTGATGACCAACAAGTTGTTATGCCTAGCCAAGGAGTCCTTGAGTTACGGCCTGACAGGATCTTAGATATTAGGGAGAGACAACTGAGATCCGGAACCTTGAGAGAATGCCTCGTCCAGTGGAAAGATTATCCCAAGGAGGATGCCACTTGGATGAAAGAAAGCACTCTCAACCAACAATACCCCCAGTTCTTCTCGAGATGAGGACATCTTGATTCCTCCAAGGGGGAGAGAATGTAATATTCCCGCTCCAAATATTACCAAACTTTACTCCCTGCACGCGGCGTAAACCCTGTGCAAGGTTATCTTCCGCATTGAAATTGCCGGCAGTTTAATCCGTAACCCGCACGCGTGAAATTGGAACCTCCGCATTGGCAAATCGAGCCCGGGGGTTCAAATCAACATAACCGCGGGGAAACACCCTCTTGGGAGGGGCAAAATGGATAATATTAATGCAAAATTTTTTATGTTTATCCCTTTCCCCCACCCGATGCATGGATGGAGGAGAGGGAGTCTAGGGAGGGATGGGCTAGGTGGAGATGTGGGCTGCATGAGGGAGGGGGGAAAGCCATGCATTTGCCCACATGGGGGAGCTTCTCTCCCCACCCCTTTGGGCTATAAAAACCCTCCCTAGCCTTGGAGTAGGGACAAAAAGAAGACTGTGTGAGGGAGATAAGGCTGCAAGAGGCTGCCGTGGAAGAAGAAGATGCCGTCGTGTTGCTGTGGGGGTCACCGCCTGTCGTGGAGGGCGCCAAGATTGCCGCTGCTATCGTGGCCTACTAAATCCGCTGCCACCTCACGGGCTGAAGCTGCCATCACCTGTCGTCATATTCTCCCCCCCTCAATCATCTCCTTGACTCATGTGCTTCCTGGGGAAGCAGAAGCTTCCTGGAAGCTTTCGAAGCTTCTAAAAAACAAGGCTTAAGGCCTTGTGCACACAGGTTCCACCCCGATGTTAAAAAAACCTTCCCTTAAAGCCCAATTCCCATAAGCCTTTTCGAAAAGCTCCATTCCCGCAAGTTCTCATAAAGCCCCAACCCATAAGTTTTTTCCCACAAGGCCTCCCATAAGGCCAAGTCTCACAAGCCCCGACCTTTTAAAGATCCGAAGTTTGGTGAAGGTATCTCCTGCGTATGAGGGAGAAGAGCAAGATCTTGAAGCTTCTTACCAAGGTTGGAGGAGATTCACCGATCACGTAAGGGTAAAGGCAAACCAGAAGTCCGTAATTACGGCCACGATGGCCCCCAAGAAGTCGCAAGTCGCACCTACAGGAGGTTCTTCTCCTAACATTCACGTGGACATTTCCCCGAGCCCACAAGCCCAAGTTTTTACTATTTTTGATTCCATGCAAAAGTAATGCATTATGCACGATAATTTCATGGACTAGGAAGCACCTATGCATGTCAAATTCACCTAGCCTAGTTAAATGCAATTGGAAATAAATTAACCTATTTGAACAATTACTAGAATTAGTTCATGACATGAAATTGGTCATTGGTATTTTCAATATAAAGAAATGGTCTATCCATCTAACGTCCTTAATAGTATGTTGCCGTGTCGTGCATTTTAAAGTGACAAGCCTAGAACACCTATTGCCTATCATTATAAGGTTGAAATTATTAAGTGCACCTTTGACTAGACATGGAAAGATTAAGCGTATGTCGCATTTTTAGGCAATATCTTCATTATAATGATTCATTAAGGAAAGTCGTTAACACCCGTAGGAAATAGCAGAGCATGGAAATGATTCTATGAACTTGCGTGTGGCATGTGCTTGTAAAATGGAATAGGTTAATTCTAGCTTTAACTGGCATGAATTTCATTTAACTACGTTGTAGTTAGGAAAGGATTGCATGTTGCACATTCGTTGTGCGCAAAATTCATCAAGAGTTGTATTTAGGGAAAGGTTGCATGGTTTATTAAGGCGTGAAATTCTAAAGCTTAGAAAAGGAGTTGTAGGCATGATTCTTGAATGTAAATCCTAGTAGGTTCAATGAAAATTATTCTGCAAATTATCATGCGTGTTGATTTTAACAAGAAAGAATAGGGTTATAGCGAATCTAGTGGTACATTGAATCGCTTGTTTACATGTATTGTGACATATTGCAAGAAGTTTTCTCCTTTAGATCTAGTTTAACATCTCTAGGAATGGTTCGTCCTTGTCGCAAGACAAGTAGATCGAATTATCTAAATCACCTAAACCGCAAGGGATTCGTATAGGTATGGTTCAATCGATACAATAAAAACCCCAAGTGCTAATTAGGGTTTAGCACGTTAAGGACTCGGCCTAGTTTCGCACTTGTTGCCAAGTCGAAACCCTCATACCCAAAGGTCCAACCCACATTCACGGAATGTAGGGTCAAGAGGACGCACATGCAAGTAACGATCTAGGGTTTCTACCCTAAGGATCATTCGTTCAAATGTTAAAACTCAGTTTGAGTTTGGAATCCCTAATGCAATTAGGATTGGGTTGGGTAAGAAGACACCCTAAACCTTGCTTCTTGTCTAATCATAATTCCCTAACCAGAAAACGTCGTTCAATGGGAGGAATGATCCCTTGGAATAGATGCGACACTTGTGCAACAAGTTGCAACATCGCATGGTCTTGTGGTTCCATCACAAGAAGAGTTTTGCCATTCCTTGGAATGAGGTTGGCAGGTTCTTGCGCAAGTTTAACTTGCAAGAGGATGAGTAGTCATCCTGTTACGTCACCTTTCTTGGGAAAAATTGCCAAGCTAAATAAAACTAGGCTTGCCCTCATCCATTATATGGAGATCATCCAATGCAAGGAACTTTAGGTTTCAATTATGGGAAACTCTACATTATTCTCCCACCTTATAAACAAGGGGAGAGGCATTTACACTTTTTTTTCAAGTTTTACAAAAAGCAAGTGATTTTAATAACATGCAAATCAGCCCCAAATCCACTACCAGATCAAGTTGAAAACAAGAGGAATTGTTGAACCAAGAAGCCATCCACAAAGTATGAACAAATGACTATCAAACAGAAGTGACTACACTCATCAAAATTGGCAGAATATGCAATGATAATTTGCTGTAAATAAGGTACAATAGTAAGAAAACCAAGCCTAAAATAAGCTATCATTGATCCATGAAAAATTAGAACTGCTATGTGATATCCTACATCATGTGGGGTAGGTAAGAAACTCTAGAAACCAGCATAGATAAGACTAGCACCCAAAGCTATCAAGTGCAATTTGTTGGTGTGGAATACATCAACTGGTAGACCAATCATGCATGTAGCAGGTCTCGAGGTGATGGAAGAGACCAATCAAAGGCACAATCAATTGAGAAAAATCTCAATAAAGAGCCAAGATAAGTGTATGCATAACTAATAATGACTTGACTGAGGTCAGTGCTAGTCCAAGACAAGTGTCAACTTAGATCAACCCTCAAGGCATAAACTGTAGACACATAGTATATAAAGAGAACATGTACATAAAATGAATATCCCACTGTGTCAATAATCAAGCTCAACTGTGTAACCACAAGCTCTATATAACATTAAAGTCAATGAAGCGGCTCCCACTGGAACAAAATCAAATTCGGAATGAGTAAGCAAAGCTTAGATACATCATGTACATAGCATTAGACATCCAAGATCCAAATGCACACATCTGAAGCATCCAAGTTAAAGTAGTCTGGAAAGCATCCACTGTAACATTCAAGTAGATAATTGACAACCAATGTCAATGTCCAAAGCTCCAAAATAACTCAAATGCAAGTCAAAGGCAAAGGCCTAGTGTCCATCAAGCATAGCCAAGATATGTAGCATCCATAGCAAACATAAACATCCAAGAGGAGTATCATCCAAGGATAATACGCATAAACTATCCCAAAGAATGCTTGCTGTAGGCAAATGATAGACAATGCTAATCCAAATGATCTTTAATCACTACTCAAAGGCATTCTGAAACCGTGATATAGCATGTGACATCAAGCATAAGCATCAATATATCACCCCAAATAGTCGGTAAGCACTCGAGAAGCAATAGACATGTATTGCACTGACCAAATGATCTTCGGCCCTGCTTATTACAACATCTAGATCATTGCCAAACTAAGCAAGAATAGTGCACAGATTAGCTCCAAAATTATCTCAAAGCATAGGCATATCATCTCCGAACATGGTAGCATCGTATATAGCCATTCGGTCACATCAAATGAGCATGTCAATGATCATGAGACATCAAAGACAAGGGGCTGCCTTGTTATTATAGCATGTAAATTGTAGAAGCACAATCAATAGTAGCTGAAGTATAACACTCCAATGGAGTGCTCAAGAGCAAAGGCCAATGCCAAGGGGTATGCCCAAGGTATAAAGGACCACCCAAATGCTAGAGGGGCTGCCAATGATTATGGATAAGGCTAGTTGGGGAGGGTAGGAGGCACTACAAGGTGCCCAAGAAGCCTTCAAGAAAGCTTAGGCAAGGTGGGAAGCAAGCCAAGCTTCAATGAGAAGTTGTAGGCATGGCTATCCTGTGTTGCAAACTATCCACTGTGACTGAGCTGAAATGTGGCTCAAGATCATGCTCAAGAGAGCTCAATGAAGCCCTATAGTATGGTCAAACAAGTGGGGAATAGGGGAGGGTCACAAATCATACCTCTTCAAATAGAGCTATGGTTGCCATGAAAGGAACTACATTAAGTATTTGAAAGAGAGCTAAAGCAATGTTGATTCAAGCTCGAGCTCACGAAGAAGAAAGCTTTGATATCAATTGAAGGGAGGTGAACCCTAAAGAAAAAGCACAGAGCAGGATCAAGAGCTATGGTGGAGGAGCAAGAGTGAAAGAGAGAGACATAAGATGTGGGAACTCCAATAGTCACAATGTGTGGTTGGCCTTATCTTTATTCAAATGTCACTGAAAGAATAAAGAATAAAGTGACAATGATGGGCGCCAGCCCCACCTATAGTGTACAGGTGTGCATGTAACTAATATAATGTGTGGGCATTGTCAGTTAACTAATATACGGGTGGCTAAACACAAGTGCCTTTGCCCCCAATAGCCGTTGATACCATAGGCTATGATCCTTCATTGAGATGCAAAAGAGAATCTTCTCTTGAAATTTTTCCCATAATGGAACCGGAGCTAACAGAGTTAGAATGCATATTGGTCATGCTCTCACTAACCTCTAATGTAGGATGATTGACCATCGAGCTATGGTGATGGAATCCTAAAAGCATGTCTTGGCTCAGCTTTGATGTCACATTTGCTCAATCCCATTCATGCGTTGTCATGCTGCTACATGGACACCATGTGAAAAACTCTAGAGTGCATCGTCGTTCGGCTTTCTTATTGATCTAGAGAGCCAATGACATATTAGTCATTAGTGTCAGTGTCTGTAGTGCAGATGGTTCAAAAATACTAGATTTTTGGACAAGTATAGCCTATTTTTTATATTATTTATTATAAATATCCAAAAGCTGTAGACAACATCTAAAACAGGATGGCATGTAAAAAAAAGCAAGTGGCTTTCAATCATTTTTGGGGGATTTTATGCAAAAAGAAGGATTGGCAAAATTGCACAATGTGCAATCTCAGTTTACAAGCAGCAAACAACACTCCGAGAATTGGGAGAATAAGGAGTGACCTGGGAGTATTCTTATCAAGTATCGTGGTATTTTACCCCCCCCCCTTTCAGAGCCAATGGAAGCATCAGATTGGTGGTCTGAGCAGCAAAGAGGAAGCTATTATTTTATGCACATTTTTTGTCTACAAGAGATTTATCTTCTTAGGATGCATAAATAAATTGTCAGGCTTCACCTTTATGAGTATTCTTCTATATCTTCTATTTCTTCGAACCCCTTCTCTTATGTCTACTCTCCCTAAATCTCCCTTCACCCTATTGTCTCTTACCCCCATGGTAGATTTTCAACCCCAAATGCTCCAATAGTGGTGAACTCAATGTGAATGTCAGCAGCAGTAGGTGTGTAAAGATAGGGGATTCTGCAGGTTCAAGTGCTAGTGATGCTTTACAAAATAGATGATTGCTTTGTTGCAACAACAACAACGACAATATATGCAAACTCGGTAGGAAGCAAAAAGAATTGATTCCTTAGATGTGAATGCGTTGCAGACAGTGGAATAGGAATTGAAGCAGTTTAAGGGTCAAAATGTTTTGGCCTTCATCCAGTTGTATGAAGAAAAGATGTTGTTTCATGGAGTATGCATGGAGTCGGTATTTCTTCCATTTGGCTATGCATGCATTGCATGATTGGATTGATGAGTTGAATAGAAGAGATGTTGATTGGAAAACTTTTAAGAAAGCTTTGCGAGAAGAGTTTTTCTTGGAAGATGCAGGATTGGTAACTAAAAAGATATTTACAAATTGGATTGAAAAGCCCAATAAAGGGTTGGCTACTATAGCTTTGCTTCGTGAATTCGAAAGTTAGTATGCACAATTGGATGTCGATGAGCATAAATCATTGGAGAGTCAATTAGCATCTCTTCTATGATGATTGATCCTGTCCTGCAAGAGATTTGTTTCTAAAGGCTATAGATTCTGTCTTGCAAGAGAAGATGACTGATCGTTTAAAATATGCCTCTTTTGAAATGGGGTTGAAATCAGATTGGGCTAATGTAATTGAGACTATGCATGTGTTGGTAAAGAGAGAGCAGATGAAATTAAGATGGGGTATAAGCATCACACCTGCCAGTGCTCAGAAGATGGCTAAAATTGTAGCCAAGGCGCCTATGGCTATGGCAAAACAACTAGCTATACCTGTTGGTCTGGCTCTTAAAGGTGATGCTGTGGATGAATTAATCAAAGGCATGCATGATTTGAGGCTGAATTTGACAGAAATCTATGTAAAGGTGGAAAAGTTGGATGTTCAGGTAGAAGAAAAAGTTTGGGCAATAGCCCAAAGACCATACAAAGAAGGATACAAGAGGAGATGCATTTGGTGTGGCAATTTACAAAATGAAAAGCGAGACTATACAGCCTACCGTGAAGCGGAAGCAAAAAGGTTAGTCTTTTGGAAAGATGGCAAAATACATGCAACAGAATTTGGTCTTCCAATAGAGCCAATTTTTGGAAATGGTGGCATGTAGAAGAGGTTGGAAAATATGGATGCAAGGATAGCATTTGTTGCCATAGATGCAGCCACATATGGGTTGAGAATTGAAAGGACCGATGAAGCTCGGAAAGGAGGCATGACTGAAGTAAAATCTCGCGTTTGGATGCAAGCATTAAATTGGAAAAAATAGAAAAGTCTAAATTGGATGATGCAAATTAGAGTATACGAGGGAGAACAGGATGGACTACACCAGTGGATTCATTTTTAGCCTATGCTTATTTAGCTAAGGTTCATAATCAAGAAGCTCTTGTGGAAGAAAAGAGAAGAAGAGATGAGGACACTAATGGTCCTTCCTCTTTAGGCCCATCTAAATGCATAACACAAAGTAAAATGGAGCAGCAAAAAGAGGCTAAAAATGCCATACCTAAGCATGTTATGGAGGATGCATCTCGAGAGAAGAAACAAGAATGGAAAAACAGGGGCAAGCATCCTAGTTATAGGTTACAATTAGAACTTGAGACTACCACAAACCTTAAAAAGGTATTGGAAGATCGCATACTTGGCAGTAGAGTGGAATTCACACTTGGCAAAGTTCTTGGAATTGCAAAGCGTGAATTTCATGATGCAACCATTGATATGTTGAAACAAAAAAGACAGTTTGATGGTGAAGTTTTGCAACCATTGATACAGGTTGACATGCATCATCATATTTTCTGTGAAGTTGTTTATCTGTGTCTTTGTCTTGCAGGTTCTTATTGGAAGAAGTCTTTTGTAGGTATGGTTGTGTTGGTAAAGTGGTTGTTGCAGATAGAGGAGAATCGGATGCGGATGAGGCTCATGACTTCTTTTCACGATCGGGTATCAAGATGGCTTTAACTTTAGCCTATAACTTTGAGCAAATGGCAAAAGTAAAAGAGGTCATCATCCTATCATTAAGGCATTAGCAAAGTCATACAAGGGCAGGATGAAAGAGTGACCAAGAATGTTACCCTTTGCTTTATGGGCTGATAGAACCACTCATAGTGTACTTACAGGGTATATGTCTGCTGAATTATTGTATGGATAACAACCAAGGATAACAACCAATCATGCCTATTGAGGAGACTATTGCTACTTGGAGTGTTCTACCGTGGAAAGAGGGTTTGAATAGAGAAGAGTTGCTAGTTCTATGCATTAGATAGCTAGAAAGAAGGCCTAAAGACATTGAGATAGCCATGAAAAAGCTAAAGACTACAAGAATCAAGAACAAGAAGAGGTTTGATAAGCGACACAGACTTCGACCACGAGCTATACAAGAAGGGGATGGGTGCTGGTTTATGATAGCAACGTGGAAAATCAGCATAGTGCTAGTCGGAAGATGGCAAAGCGGTGGTTGGGTCCATATGTGGTAAGGTTTGTTTCTGACAATGCTACTTATGCATTAAATGAGATGTATGGGATAGCTCTAAGGATTCCAGTGGTTGGAAAACGTCGATTTCGAGAGTCAATACCATATTAGTCATTAGTGTCAATGTCCATAGTGTGGATGGTTCAAAAATACTAGATCTTTGGACATATATAGCCTATTTTTAATATTTTGGGTATTATTTATTGTAAATATCCAAAAGCTGTAGACAACTTCTAGAACAGGATGACATGTAAAAAAAGCAAGTGGCTTTCAACCATTTTTGGAAAATTTTATGCAAAAAGAAGGATTGGTAGAATCGCGCAATGCCCGATTGCAGTTTAAGGCAACAAACAACACTCTGAACTAGAATAAGAAGAAGGAGTGATTTGAGAGTATTCTTATCATGTCTCTTGGTCTTTTACCCCCCTTTCGGAGTCAACGGAAGCATCAGATTGGCAGTTTAAGCAGCAGAGAGGAAGCTATTATTTTATGCACATTAGGTCTATAAGAGATTTATCTTCTTAGGATGCATAAATAAATTGTCAAGCTTCACCTCTATGAGTATTCTTCTACATCTTCTATTTCTTCGAATCCCTTCTCTTTTGTCTACTCCTCTCCCTGAATCTCCATTCACCCTACTATCTCTTACCCTCGTGGTAGATTTTCAACCCCAAACGCTCCGACAGCATTGGTATACATACTTGCCTTACATTATGCCTTAAGGTGCCTATGCCTTTAGTTAAAGAGGATAACTTTTAATATTTTTGCTCAAGATCCAAGTGTATTGTTTGTAATTGAAATATTTTAATGGGCATGTGAATGTGAATGTGCATATCAACATATGTGCATGCAGAGCCTAAGGCCATAGGATTTTGAAATAGATAATTAGGTTGCAATTGTATATTTATACAAGGGAAACATATAGATCAATAGTATATCTACTTTGGTGTCTATGACCTTCAATATATGTTGCTGCACTAATGTGGCCATATTTTAGGGAAAGTCATTTCATTGGTTCCACTCTTGGGTAAATAACATTAGTTTCCCATTCATAAACACCAAGTATTGTGATACTTTGAGGTTATAGTAAGTGGTAGTTTCTTTATTGGGTACTAAAAGATGCAAACTATGGTGTAATTCAAAAATTTTGAGAAAAAAGGTATGTCAAACTAATAAAATGGTGCACACTTATGAAAAGGAGGGAATATAGGCATGAGTTTCAAGCTCAATTAGAAAGAAAGAAGTGGAATAATACAATCTTCAATAGTAAGGTGGTGAGGTCATGTTTGGCATAGCTTATGCTTGGTATGGTCTAAGAAATTGGAGTGCATGGTCTCCTTGGTCTCCTCCTAGCTTGTAACATGGACTTGGTTACCATATACATATGTCTTGGTAACCTTGCTAAGCAAAGGAGGGTGAGGTTATCTACGAAACATGGTTTAGAACAACCTAGCCATTAACCTATGGTAAATGGATACTTGATTGTGCTCAAAAAGAGATAAGAAATAAGAAATCTTACACACACACACACACACACACACACACACACACACACACAGATGATTAGCATATGCAAAAGGCCAAAGTGACATGTGCGACCAGTTATGACATTGGTCTACAATGCGTACTTTGCAATGTGTTTTGAGAGAACATTTACAATGTTTTGAGCATGCAAACTACTAATTGAAAGAAGCCTTAGAGTTGGGTCACGCGAAGGGTACTTAGTCTTGCTTTTCGTTGGAAATATTAAACCTTGGAATTCATGTCTTTATGCATGTTGTGTGCCTTTTAAAAATAATAATGTTGGAAAAAAAATGCGAAGCGAGCGAGGCATAGCCTTGTGAGCTTTGCAATAATTAACACGCGCAAAGCGCGGGGCCACACCAGCTACTAATGATTGATGGTACGTTTTTGTGATTTGGGAGACCAAAGGGCAAGACCATGCATCATGGTATGTGGGCAAACCAAAGGGCATGGGATGGGATCGTGTTAAGTTGGTGGTAGTGTGGTGACAAAAAAATGCAATTGAAGATCTTGGTGTCTTGGGGATTGATTCATGAGCGAGAGAGAGAGAGAGAGAGAGAGAGAGAGAGCCAATATTTTACGAAAAAAAAGAGAGAGAGCCAATAACTTACAAGTTACCGAGTAGCTTCTTCTTCATTCTTCGTCTCCTTTTTTTTCTCTTTCCGTTTGTCAGACCCCTTCCTTGTTACACTGTCGCGGGGCCGGGTGCCCATTCCGCTGGTCTCTCTTGGGGTCGCGCGAGGTCCTCTCGCACAGGTGCCGTGCCGTGCCATGTCGACGCCATCGCTGTGGCCAGCAGCCTTCCTCCTGCTGCTTCTCTTAGCTCCCCTCCTGCTGCAGGGAGCTTCCGCATCAGAGTATGACCACAAGGTAAGAGCTCCAACTGGCCTTCCTTTCATTTTTAAATAATCGAAATCTGGCTGGATCTGCTGTCGGTTGTGCCGCTCTCCTTTGAGAATCTGTAGATCTGCAACGAGTTCTGTCTCCGGTTTCTCAGCTTAGCATTAGCAGGAAATTAGATTTAGAGTATACATACAGAGGCGTCAAATGTTCCTCAATTGAATCCACGTGACAATCGATGGTGCAGTTTTGCATCCACGTTTTCGATCCTGGGGCAGTCCTGCTTAGGCTAGTATGTATTGACAGAGAATCATCAGACGCAGATGTATAAAGTGGGGTATGGACCATTGCAGTTCTGGTAGAAACGGTGCTGTTCACTCCATGGAGTGACTTGTTTTTCATCTCTGAGCACTTTGAATACGGAAGAATGGGTGAGCACAATTCATATATGAGAAACCGTACTATGTCAAGGTGTTGAGCGTTATCAGGCATTATTTGCTTTTTTGTATGGATGGCTTTCATTGATACGATGAAGTAACTGAGTTATGGACGACATTATTTCATATAAAGGAGGTCATCATTTCAGAAATCCGGCAGATCTGTAGATGGTTTTTCAGAAATATGATAATCAGAGAGTCCCGATTCCTTTGTGCTTTTGATTTATAGACAGTAATACCAGAAAGCCTTTTCCTGCATTCAACTAGATTTGTTTGCAATGCCATCTAGTCAGACTCTCTGGCCTTTTTTACAAATTGACATTGTTGAGTTAGAGGATACTTACAGCTGCCTGGCTTCTCATGCAGTATGCTGAACAAGAACGCGTAATTTTGTGGGTGAACAAGGTTAGGCCATACTTTAATCCTCAAGAGACTTACAATTACTACAGCTTACCTTTTTGCATGCCCAAAGAGGAAAACCCTGCCCATAAATGGGGTGGACTTGGTGAGGTATTAGAAGGCAATGAACTGATTGACAGCCAAATCGACATCAAATTCAAAAGTAAGTCAATGTGTGATCACCCAGTTAACTTAACAGGGGCTTATGGGTATGCAGATAGTGGCGTATTGTACATTTGTATTTATGAATGTACACTCTAGATGCAGTATGATCAGGGACTAAGGGGTTATGTTATGGGCCTGTACCTATGCCACAGAAAATGTGGAGCGAGAACCTGTTTGCAAAATTGATTTGGATGCCCAGAAGGTGCAGATGTTCAAGGAGGCAATTGAGAATGCCTATGTGTTTGAGCTTTTTATGGGTATGTAAACAAATCCTCCTCAGAGCCGTATGCTTTAAGGTCCATCCAGTTACTTGTTAATGGTGTACTGATGAGCTGATCTTTAATGTGGTTCCGTGCACGTATGCTGGGGCTTCTCAGATGACCTTCCTGTCTGGGGTATGTTCATTTTGTTTTGGAATGTATTTACTGGATGCAGACTGGTGGCTCAGAAGCTGTGATGTGTTTTGCCTGCAGGTTCTGTTGGTGAATATAATCCTGGAAAAACTGATGACTCAAAGTATCTTTTATACACCCACAAGAACTTTATCATTAAATATAATAATGATCAGGTGCCTGCCCAGTATATGAATTTGACTTGGTGATTTTGAATGTGTGTTTGAAGCTTTCAATTGATGTTTTCTTTTCCTGCAGATTATACAAGTCAACCTTACACAAGACAGTCTTCAAAGGTTGGTGCCTGGGAAGAGTCTGCAGCTTACATACTCAGTTAGTTGGTCAGAAACAAACACCACCTTTGCCAGGCGATTTGATGCCTATTTAGATTATCCATTCTTCGAGCATCAGGTAAGCAAAACCAAGCCTTGCTTAAGCTTGAGGGTTCCATTGGATTATCCTCATATTGTTAACTATGTTTTAAGATCTAATTCAAATCTGACACACAAGGTGATGTCTATGACTTAGGTAAAATCTAAAACACTAGTTTATTTGTGCCCTCCAGATACACTGGTTCTCTATTTTCAACTCTTTCATGATGGTGATCTTTCTCACTGGCTTGGTATCAATGATTTTAATGAGAACTTTGCGGAATGATTATGCAAAGTATGCTAGAGAGGAAGATGATCTAGAGACTCTGGTAATTTCATGCATCCTCTGGATTCACTTTTATTTTTGAGAACATGATACACATTTCTGATCTCTTGTGCAGTACAATAAACTAGCTAGCAAGAAGGTGGTGGTCTTTCCAATATGCAAATGGGTTGTTAATTTGTAGGCAGTTCTTAGGAACAACCATGTGGGGTGACACGTGGTAGCTAGTCTAATCTGAATTGTTGTGTTTCATGAAAGGAAAGGGATGTCAGTGAAGAGTCTGGCTGGAAGCTGGTTCATGGAGACGTCTTCCGATCCCCTCGGAACTTGGTTCTCTTGTCAGCCTTGGTGGGGACAGGCACACAGCTAGCTGCTCTCATTCTCTTGGTTATCTTGGTGTCAATAGTTGGGATGTTATATGTAGGGTATGCTTCTGTAAGCCTATGAGCTGGTTAATTTAAGTAGGTCGTCTATGCATGTTTAAATTCAAACATGGTTTCTTATGCAGTGAGATTGTTAAAACTGTTTGTGATTCGCAAGCCTTGTCTTTAGTAAATTTGACCCCAAGATATGTTAATAACTTCCAAGTCTGCTTTCCTTATGCAGAAGTTATTTTCTTTGGGCAGTGATGGTTTTGAAAGCTTTGCTTATTTTCTTGGCTTATGGGCAAGCATTTGTTTTGTTTCAGCAGGCTGTCTAATGAGACTTCTTGCTGAATCAACAAATTTAGCGACAGGTTTTGAAGATAGAATAAAAAAGTTGGTAGCTGCAATCAGGGTAAGTGAGAGAGTGTACAAATAAACAGTCATAGGAAAGATGGGAATGCCTAGCATGCAGGCTAGTTACACGTGGAGCAATAACACCATATAACAGTTCTTTGCTGCTTGGTTGGATGATTGAGGTCCAAGAGCATGCAGGCTAGTTACACGTGGTGCAATAACACCATATAACAGTTCATTGCTCCTTGGTTGGATGATTGAGGTCCAAGAAGTTATGGCATATGTTGACCAGGAGGACATATAAAGTTTTTCAAAAATATACCACACCCAATGACACTGTCATAGGCCAATATTATTACCTTTGAACTGCTAATGATTCGAGGGATTATGAGAGAACAAGTAAGTATTCACAAGTGTTGGGCATTTTGGTATAGGACAATGGTAGATGGCTAAGCCCATGCAAACATTTCATGTTTGATTGAAAGACTGATCTTTATTCCTATCTCTTGCATGTGCTATTTTTGTCTCATGATGTTGAATTTATAGGATTGTGGTTGCTTGTGTTAGATCTTTACTCATCCATTAAAGAGTAAAGCTTGGCAACACTAACTTCGTTTTCTTCCAAAGTTGTTCATGTCTTAGAGTGTGTTTGCTCCTTTGTGGCATTTGAACTTCAAAGATGGGCTGATGGTTGCTTGTGTTACATCTTTACTCATCCATTCAAGAGTAAAGCTTAGTAGATCTAACTTCATTTTCTTCCAAAGTTGTTCATGTCTTAGAGTGTGTTTACTCCATTGTGGCATTTGAACTTCTAAAATGGGCTGATGTACTTGTTAGGTAGACCTTATGTTAGTAGATGTGTTTTTTCTATCATCATCTCTTGCTTATGAGCCTTACTGTGAGTCAAATGAGGACATTAGGAGCTCCGACATTGTCTTTCTTTGTCATTTTATGTGCTCTAGGCACTTTAGATGGAGGGCATCCTCAGTCTCATTATCCATCATTTATCCTTCACGATGAGCCAACCCTCTTCATTCTCTCATCCCTTTGCTATTGTCTAGTGCCCACATTGACGTGTTTAGTTGTGTGTTGGGCCTGATCGTCTCATCCTTGCATCTTTCAGCCATTGCAATCAGATTGTTTCTTCTCTCACTTGTGTACCCTTTCAGTCTCCCCTTCGTGTTTGCTTTCCTTTGCACTCGTATGGTAATGTGGGAGCTAGAGTCTACAAAGCGGAGCAGTTGGTCCATCGTTCCAACCAGTAGGTGTCATCTATAGGTGGATATTTTTTTGCGTTTATTGCTCAGCTGAGGAGGGCGACTAATCTTCTACCATTGCACACTAGGTACGGTGCTCGTTAACCCCTTTGCAAGCTGTGTTTTATGCAGACCTGCCCTCTATCTGTTGCATTTTGGCTTTATCGGTCTTCATTTGCTCAAGTCAGCACATTGTTTGCAGGGATAGCAGTTGTTCCATGTGTGTTTTGTGCAAGGCACATTCTTAACTAGGGATCCCTTGCTGGCCGCCTGGATGACAATTATACAGATCTAGGTGTCACCATATGTCATATGAGTTGAATGAACTGAAATATAGGTAGAAAGAGCCCTATTTTGTTGGTTTATTGAGTAGGGTATTTTGTTACAGCTAGGTGATTATTAATCCTTGCTGCATGACACCTTTTTTGCCACTGATGTCATTATTTTTGGGTAGGCATAGCATGTCTTTTGTGGATCATCATCTCCTCGGAGCTCCTTAATCAATTCCCAGCCAGATCTGGGCTGTCTTATTAGCATTCAGCCCCGAGGAGTCTGCGTTTGCAGTTCGGCCTGTGTTTGTAGTCTTGATGATCATTACCCCTGGCTAAAGACACCCCAAGATCTTATACATTACTGGCCTTGAGTTGAGATCCTACCTCGTGTTGACTTCTTGAAGCCACCTCAATTTGGAGTTCAAAGTGACCTTGGCATAGGGGCACATGATGATACCTTGTTGGTACTTAGAGTTGAATGCATACTTTAGACTAGTACACTTGGTGCTCTGCCATCGCATGCACCTCCTGGTTGCAACCCTTATCTTGCACATCACAAGGGAGAGCCACCTTCCACCCTATAAACTTGAACCAAACTAATTGATGGTTTCCTCTTCTTAGTTTGTGGCTCATCTTTACGATTGACAACCCTTTTGTGTTTGCACCGTATAAACTCCAACCAAATTGACTGTTGGTTTCCTCTTCTTAGCTTGTGTCTCATCTTTACCATTGACAATTGTTTTCTTGTTAGGATGGTTATGTGCTATATCGTCCTCTCCTTAACAAAAGAGACTTACATTTCGGACAATGCACAACAACTGATGCACACTTTGGAGCAATCAACAGCTTGAATGTGATTTTGGAGGATTAGGGACTAGATAAACCCTAATCGGCTATAGGAAACAACATTTAATGCATAATCTAATGCGTATGATTGTTGTTTGGGTTCTCTTTCTTCCATTTTGGAGTGGTTTTCGGGCCAAGCAAGGTTGAAAGGCTACAGAGATCAGTTTTGGGACAACAGACAGCAACTAATGTATACTTTGGAGCAATTGACAGTTGCTGAACTTGATTTGGGAGATTTAGATAGGCAAAAAAATCCTAACCAGCTATATGTCAAAGTGTAGCAATGTGGAAGTGTAGGACAAAGATTGAGAGAGTGAACACAGAGAGAAGAGAAAGAGAGAGAAGGAGATAGTGAAACGCAGAAAATCTGCAGTGCACTATGTTGTATAGAAGTGTAGAAATATACATGGGAGCAGAGAAAATATCTGCGTGTGTCCTCTATGATGTCACCCCACGTGCACATCTTGAGAACAATAAGGCTTGATCACAATTTGATCTCCACGAATTGCAAAGAGTACTTGTGAATAATTTAGAGTGTGCCACAAACTGACTATAAATAGCCAAGGAAAAATAGTGTCCGGCGGTTGCATTTGTCGGCTGCAGTAAATGCAGCCAACTGCATAAAATAATGCTAAAAAACTGTTCGACTGATCAATTTGCTGCCATGTGGCATTTGCGGCAGTTGACGTGACTCTTGCCCGGCTGATGTGGCACTTACTCCGCTAACATGGCACTCTGGCCGTATTGTTCTGCATACTGCTGTCTAGGAAATGACTCTCTAACACCCCCTCTCAGATCCTGGACAGGTCAAAAGTCTGAGGGATCTGACATGTCTCCAAGAACAGCTTGGGGAAGTGCCTTCGTGAATAAATTTGCAAGATTATCCTCCGTCTTGCAGTACTCCACATCAATGGTCCCATCCAAAAGCTTCTCTCGAATGAAGTGATACTAGATCTCAATATGCTTTGTCCGGCATGGAATATAGGATTCCGAACCAAGGCAATGCAACTCTTATTGTTGCATTGCAGAAGAGTAGGACGAGTCTGGGGGCAGCCAAGCTTCTCCAACAATCTTCGAAGCCACACAACCTCACATGTGGTGGAAGACGCGGCCTGATACTCCGTCTCAGTAGAAGAAAGGGCTACTGTGGGCTGCTTCTTGCTACTCTAAGAGTTAACACCTGTACCCAAGGTAAAACAATAGCTTGTAGTAGACCTCTAGTGGTCCACATCGCTAGCCCAATCCGAGTCACTCCAACCTGCAAGAACAAGATTTGAAGCATCTGTACTTGTGGGATATGAAATCCCTAAGTTAGAGGTCCCCCTCAAATACTGAAGAATCCTCAGGGCAGCTTGCCAATGCACTTGTTTGGGATCACTCATGAACCCCGCCAAAAGACCCATAACAAAACAAAGATCAACACGAGTGTTGAGTAGCCAAATCAAGGATCCAATCAATTGACGATAGTGGGAAGCATCCGTCAAGGGAGAATTTGAGTGTGAAGTGGCCTTCTAGTTCAGATCCATAGGAGTAGAAATGGTCCGACAAGTCTCCATCTCAAAAGTCACCAAGAGCTCCTGAATGTATCTCTGTTGAGAGATAAAAATCCCCCTCTGAGATTGATAAATCTCATGACCCAAGAAGAAATGAAGAAGCCCCAAATCCGTCATCTTGAACGTCTGATGTAAAACTGTTAATATCAAATCACCAACATACAACACAAACAACACACAACCAGTCTTGGAAGTGTGCACATAAAGCTGTGGATCGGCCTTGAAGCGCCAATATCCCAACTTTGATTGAAGAAACGAGTTAATCTTCTTGTTCCATGCATGCGAAGCTTGCTTGAGGCCATACAAGGCCTTCTTTAACTTGTAAACCTTCCCAGCCGAGAATCCAAAGCCGGGAGGCTGCTCAACACTGATCTCCTCCTGCAATTCACCATTGAGAAAGGCCAACTTCACATCCAACTGATAGACAAGCCATCTCCTATGGCCAGCCAAGGCAAGAACAATGCGAATAGTCGCCATACGAGCAGTGGGGGCAAAAGTATCATGGAAGTCAAGATCTGGGCGCTGAGCAAAACATTTAGCAACAAGGCGAGCCTTGTGCTTGTCCAAAGAACCATCGCTAAGGTACTTGGTCTCGAAGACCCACTTGATGCCAATCACCTTCTTGTGAGAGGGACGAGGCACAACCATGTGCACACCTCGAGGACAGCAAGGCTTGATCACAATCTGATCTCCATGAACTGCAAAGAGTACCTGTGAATATCTGAGTGTGCCACAAACTGACTATAAATAGCCAAGGAAAAGTAGTGCCCAGCACCAGGTCGGCTGTAGTAAATGCAGCTGACTGCATAAAATAATGCTAAAAAACTGTCCGACTGATCAATCTGCTGCCACGTGGCATTTGTGGCAGCTGACGTGGCTCCTGCTCGGTTGACGTTGCACCTGCTCTGCTGACGTGGGACTCTGGCCGTATTGTTCTGCACACTGCTGTCCAGGAAATGACTCTAACACTAGGCGACAGGATTAGATTTGAAGAGAGTTGATCATCTGCAGCAAAAGTGACTTGCATGCAATGGTGGAAAACTCAATTTGGCTCCCCAAGCATTCAAAAACAAGAGGCAAAATAGGGATTAATGGTGCTAGTTGCTATTTAAGGCTGGAAACTGATGTCGGTCACTGTTTTAGGGCTGAAAAACAGAGATTTCTCTCTTGCTTTTTCTCTGTCATCTCGATCTGATGCTTGTGAAATCCAGTGATAGAAATTGAAGATTTGAGCTTCCGATTTGAATCTTTTAATTCAGGAAGCGTAATTAAAACGCCACAACACAAAGGGAGCTAGATTCTTCACAATTGAAGAATGAGCACCACAAGCTATAAGTGATCTCTAAGCAGGGTGGCCATAAGAATACCTAGGAGCTCTCTCCCTTGGAGTAGAGAGATCTCAGGGTGCCATTTGCTGATAGGCAATTTAGAACACAGAACTCCTTCACTGCTGACAGCACCCACTTTGGATAGAGCTTGAGCAACCCTCAATTACTACAGAATGCCATTAACACACCAGCACCTTGTGTAGGTACAAGCAGCAACATGGAGCTCTAGACCTCTTGCCAGACGTGATACTAATGTGCATATACTCTTTTGACCTTTGTAAAGAATGAGCATAAGACAATCATGCTTTTAAGTAGGGGTGCCCCAAAAGAGTGCCCAGCAGTGCTTAGAGAGATCTTAGGCTACCATGTCTTGTCCTAAATAGTCTAGAATGTAGAAATCTTGTGAGACTTATTCACTGCCAACAACACAATCTGCACCCAACTCAAGCAAACCCTGATCTCTACAGGAGCCCTAAATGTGTATACAATTATGTAGATCGGCATCTTGTGCAAGTCTAGACCAATAATATGGAGTCCCAGATCTTACATAGTAGCATGGTTGCAACCATTTGTCTTTTCTCTTTTTTTTTTCCTGGCAAGATCATTGCAATTCCTTGGTAGTTCTTTGCTTAGCTAGATTCTGAGGAGTGTCTCTTTTAAGCATGCCAAGAACGGGCAGGGGAAAATAAAAAGCAAGTTTTTCCTCTTCAAAATCAGTGTCTTGATCAAACAACAATAATTGCAACTTTTCAACAATTTATGGAAATGAGAACTAGCCTTTAATTGAAATTAAACATCCCTGGTTTAAGAGGAAAAATTATCTGAGAATTTAATGCTACTTTTCCAGACGTGGAGCAATTGTGACAGTGTTCATTATCTGCTACGCGTTTACCTCTTTCATAGCTGGATATGTAAGCGGAGGCCTCTATTCCCGCAATGATGGTATGCACTAGTGCTGAGGCATCTGTATATTTGATTGATTGGGAATTGACTGCCTTATCAGCTGATAACTTTGTTTTTGTACAGGCAAATACTGGATAAAATCAATGCTGTTAACAGCTTCGCTCTTCCCATTTGTATGCTTTGGCATTGGGTTTTCTTTGAACACAGTTGCAATCTTCTATCGCTCTTTGCAAGCCATTCCATTTGGTACCATGGTATGTTTTTCTTTTTTGTTTTGTTTTTTTTTTCCCGGGGGGGGGGCTTGCATTTGGTTTTCAAGCTATTCTCTTTTGTTCTAGACGTATTTAGTAACTGATCAACTGCCTTCACTTTGTACTAGGTGGTGGTTTTTGTCATCTGGGCCTTCATTTCTTTCCCTCTAGCATTGCTTGGTACTGTGATTGGTAGGAACTGGAGCGGTGCACCTGATAATCCATGCCGTGTCAAGACAATTCCCCGGCCTATTCCCGAGAAGAAGTGGTATTTGACTCCATCTGTAATCTCGTTGATGGGAGGATTGTTACCATTTGGAAGCATATTTATCGAGATGTATTTTGTCTACACTTCTTTTTGGAATGACAAGGTATGTGCATTTCTTGTGCTGATGTTTGGAGATGTATGTTCAGTCGGTTGGAAACTTGTTAATGTGGTGGAAGACAGCTAATACTAGGACTTGTCTGTGTGGAACTTCAGGTGTACTATGTGTATGGATTCATGCTCTTGGTGTTCATAATCCTTATCATTGTGACCATCTGTGTTACAATTGTGGGGACATATTTTCTGCTGAATGCAGAAAATTATCATTGGCAATGGACATCTTTCTTCTCTGCTGCATCAACTGCTGCATATGTCTATCTGTATTCCATTTACTACTACTACATGAAAACGAAGATGTCAGGCTTTTTCCAGACTAGTTTTTACTTTGGCTACACCTTGATGTTTTGCATTGGCCTTGGTACATTGTGTGGTAAGTAGATATTTTGTTTTTCCTTCTGCTAGATCTTGATGTTTTGCATTGACTATGTAGTATAAGGATGTTATACAGCTCAGACCCCCTGTAGGATTCAACGACTCAACAGTCTAAATGTGTCACTGTTGTTTTTAACAGGTGCTGTCGGGTATTTGGGTTCATCCATGTTTGTAAGGCGGATCTACAGGAATATCAAATGTGATTAATGTTCCACCAGCAGGTGGACATTTAGAAGAGATTTAATAGGCGGGAGCAATGGCATATGTTGGTTACAATCTACAGGAGCCATGTTGATGGGATGGAGTACATTCTGGCTGTATGAAAGCTGAAACTTTCTTGTAACTTACAAGCTCTGGTCTTCAAGTCAGTCTCAGAGGAAACTTCAATGTCACAGCTGCATTTTGCCTGTGGTTTCCACCGTTCCATGCCTTTAGAAGAGGATAGTATATGGAGGTGGTTGCTGATGATCATGAGAATGGAAGGTTAGTGAAGCGCTGATCATAGCCTTTGTTAGGTATAGCTCTACTTTGATACTACGTATAGGAAGAAACACCTGAGGTCAATCACGATATTGTCAGTAAATTTGTTTGGCCTGCTGGTGGGAAAAGTTTTGCAATTACCATTTTTTTGTTCAACTGATTTGAGCATGGGAATTCACAAATGCTTTTAAAATTTCCAAGCTAAAGTAACAGGCAACTCTTTTGACACTTGCTTAGCTCTCTCTCTCTCTCATGCTACTGTCTGCGCTTCTGCACATGCAATGGCATGCACAATGATAGCAGAGCTGGTGAGTTGTGTGAAAATATTTACTGGATTCCTGGTGAAGTTACAAAGCCACCAGATAACGGTGGTTCACGGTGTGCAAGTTGAGTGAACTGGCAAACGTGATGTAATCTCCGTGTGGATTAGATGAGCAAAAGCACATAAGAAAAGGCATAGGAAAACAAATCTAAATATTCATTTGTTTGTTATTTAATAAATTCTTCCTCCATTGTATTAACTATGTGTGCAATGGAGTGCAACAAGCAAGCACAATGGATAATACAATCCTTTGTGAACACGTGCCATGATTATGTGTAAGGTAAAGTAAAATATACATCATCTAGGGAGAAAACAATGAGATCATTATTATCCCATACTAAGGTGAAACTTGCTTGTGTATAACGTGGTAAGCTATCTTGTAGGTCTGGGTTTTGTTCGATCCTTGAGCACCTTTAAAAGCCCTTGACCCCTGAAGAATGTATCTGCCACACCAGCTCTGGAAAGCCTAGTTTTGCCTGCCTTGTAGAGAAAAAAAGCACGTGCATGACAAGAGTCTGAGATTATTTAGGTACTTTGACATGGTAAATGGGTTTATGAACTTATGCCTTCCATTCAGGTGACATTAGGAGCTAATGGAGTGGTAGACATGAATCTATCTTATCTGAGAAAATAAAGTGTTGAGTGATGTCTTATTGCCATAAAGCTTGTTTCTCTACTAGGACTGAGTGCAACTATTGGGGCAGTTTTAATACTATACCAACAATTTTTCTTGAGCTTCAACCTTGTCTACTAGGACATTGAAGGGCGCTAAAATTATACCCTCATCTTGGAACACTCTTCCCAACCTTGTATTGGACTTGGCAAATCTGAGCTACGGTGAATTCTTGAACGTGGTTGGGTTAGTTGTTAGTATTTCACTATATTTGACTTGCTTATCCTAGTAGAGGTGGAGGATGCAAGAAGATGCATAGACTGTGAAAGCTTTCTTGAAATTGTGAAGCATAGATGGTAAGCTAGAAAAAAGTAGCCTCTTGAAGGTAGATCTCCTTGAGACAAATATGCAAGTTTGAGGCGTAAGTTGCCTAATGATTTAACTATTCAAAAGATTGGTAAGAGGGCAATAGAATTGATGTCCCACTTAAATGCTATTAAAAGCCAATTGGTATCAAAGGGGTTAAACATTAATGAGTGAGTTACATGAGTGATGAGGTTCTTGCTTAGTGACATGTTTAGTGTTTCCTCTTGTCAGAAAGAGAACTTGAGAACTTTACATTTTAGATATCAACAGCATGTTATACTCTTCTAACAATTATGAGTGATTTAAGCTAAAACTCCAAATTCCTCTAAAAATCACTTCCTTTTGGGTGGTAAATCTATCCAATTCAATTGAATAGGCCAATGGAAACACCCAAATGTGGGCTTTCTGGAAGTCCATTTAGAACAATGTGATTAAAGAGCATTATCATAAAAGGTTGCCTTTAACATTATCAAATTTCAACAAATGCAAACAATGAAGCATGTGCTATCAATCATCATATTATGTGTGATTAGTTAGCATGTCTTGCGAGGGTACACCAATGCTTGCAATTGTCTTAGATTTATATATGTTAGTTAGTATACCTTAGGAGGGTATACCAATGCTTGCAATTGTCTTAGATTTATATCACCCACACTCAATTTTGTCTTTTACACATGGATGACAAAATGTGCACCTTCTAGAACTCCTTTGCACCGCAAATAGTAGTGAACCTTTTACCCATGTCGTTTTCACATGGGTAACCAAATGTGCACCTTTGGAACTCCTTTGGACTATATATATTAATGTACTTAGTAACGAAAACCCCTCCTATTACTAAGAATTGCATTTCTATATTAATTGGTGTTTTGCATTGATTCTCATGGAGCACTCTCTTCCTTTTTCATTTGCTCTCACGATTCCTCTTCCAAATCTTTAGTGATATTTGATTCGTACATTTGAAGATGGTCCCCCTGAGAGAGAGAGAGAGAGAGAGAGAGAGAGAGAGAGAGAGAGAGAGAGAGAGAGAGAGAGAGAGAGAGTAGGTTGCTCTTATTTAATCCATTGTTTCTTTTCACTTCCTTGTAAAAAGTTTTCCATCTAATGAATCATTTCTATCAAGGGGATTGCAAAGATACTGAATTCGGAAAAGTAAGTTGCTCTTATCTAATCCTTTATTTCTTTTCACTTAGCATAATGATTCATTAGGTATATTTCCAATAGTCATTTTAGGAGTGCTTGCATGTACTATGGGTAGTATGGTTTGGAAACCATACATGATTGGTGAATCAAAAAAACCCTTTTGTGACTTCATTGGAAAAAAATACAAATGGTACTTTTTCCCTATCTTTTAAACACTTCGTATATTTTCCAATAAATTATTGGGGGTCCTCATAGTAGCATTTATATTGCTAAGGTTGCTCACCATCTCTTCCATAGAAAATATTGGGTATAGGGGGCAATAGAGTGATGTCTAATAGTCCCCCATTATATCTTTGATATCCAAGTAGGTTATGAATATTTCTCTACTCGTTAGACTATATACATCATATAATACTTGTACAAAAAAATTTGGGGATTTTAGTTTGTTTATCATGTAAACCTAGTTATAAATGAAGGGTTCATAAAAGAGTGATAATCAATGACCAGTATAATAAACTCAAGAATGCAATATCATATGACTTCACAAAATCAAAAATATAAAAATAGTAACATGTCTCGAGTTTTTGACTCACATTAACCTTGTATATAATACATAAAACTTTGTACATTTAAGTTGCTAAATAATATGTATATTTGGTACAGATTTGCCACTAAATTGGGGTGGGGTCCATTTTTCTTTTTCTGGGGGGGGGGGGGGGGGGCATTAGTTTAGTGGCTTCTCCACCCTAAATGGAGTTTCAAAATCCATTTGATGTTGAGTCACCATGATATTTTCTGTAGCGAAGCGGACCATATGGCAAATCTAGCATCTCAAATCTTAAAACATAAAAGAACTTGAATAAGTTAACAAATTCACAAAGAACAAGAGAAAAACACATGATAGGGTCTAACTTCCCTATGACAAAAGCTAAACTTTGCTATTCTTTATTATGGAATATTGATTCACATAGCTATTTACAATCATACCATATATCTAATAGCAAAGAAAGTACAAATATCAATCAAACTATAACGTTTTAAATATTAAGAGGTTTCATGTAACTTGTAGTGGTTGATGTAAAAAATTCAATGTGCCAAATCATGCCATTTTGATATCATCACCATGTTTGAAATGTGACAACCTTTAAAATGACTCCAAAGGCTCTAAATTTTGACTTTGGATAAGGAAGAGACAATAAAACTATGTTTTTGCTATGTTCTTCTATTTTGCACACGATCTAATTGCTTTTATAAAGAAAGCTAAAAAAGCTTTCTAAAAATAAACCACATAAAGAAAATAGCAAAGCATTCTATAAAGAAACCTTATTTTGATAAAAGCATATTGTAAACTTAAAACTTTAATATTATTTGTATTAAAAAGATAAGAATAAATGAATTAATACTAAAAATAAATTAAAAAAATTCAAAATACAAAAGATAAATCATTTAGTTAAATTTATACTAAAGAAGCTTAAATCTGTATTTCACAAATATAATAATAATTTTAATAATGTATAATATATAGTATATATATTATAATACCATATAAATACATACTATTATATGTTACACATCCTATATAGACTCACCTAAAAATTATTTACACTTGATAATTCTTTAAAACTATTACTTCACTTGATTCCACCTAATAATTTACTTGCCTCAACACATAATAATGCGGCAATCTCACACATGTGCACTCTTATAATAAGTCATGGATCATGCAACAAATAGACAAAATCTACCAAAATAAATAAGTTAAAATAATTTTAATTTTCAAAAATTTTGGTAAATCCATAATTCCATCATTTGTGTGTGTTTAGTATCGTAGTAGTTGTTTAACTAGTCTTTTCATTTGAAGACTCTTCTAAAATCATTCTATTGAGAATTGCGGATCGCTTTGTTATGTCGTGGGTATAAGTGAGATGTATTTCAACGCCATATCAAATCTTTAGTTTGCTCATTTTCAATTCTAATTATTCCTAGCTAGATGTTTTTGTAGTCATGTAATGAAATGTTGAGGTAACCCAAAATTATCAACTTGACAATGCATATACTCTTAATCTCTTCTTAAAACAAAAATCTGCTATCTATCCTAAAGAGATCATTCATAGCCTCTCAAGGATGAGGTAAAGTAAATATCATGCTTAGTTCATAGGGAGTGTGATAGTCTCTTAACTTCGACATCCTTAAGGACTAGTATTCTATAATACATTGTTTCATGAAAAAAATGTTAGTTTGGGATTTGACCTACTACTTAGGTAGTTATTATGATCGATTATTTCTAATTCCAAATAAGCACATAAAAAGCCACTTGACTAATTGGGTCCAACCATCCTTAGAATAGGGTCACCCAAACTCCCATCAACTTACTTTTCATCCACATGTTGAATATCTTTAGTTTTCTAATTAAGCATTGTATCACACTGTTAGCATAGCTGAAAATAACTTTCTTGATTATTAACTTATACAATGTTTGTTTAGCATCCTTTAGATATATACACAAAGAAAATTGGGAAAAATCCCCATAATAGTTATTGGAAAATAACTTGACTAGCTTGTATGATTTGTCCCCTTCATGATATATATCCAACTACTAGATATCTAATCCTATTGGGCTCATATTATAGCCCTATTTGGACTACCATTATCTAGAAATGGGTATTCCAATGTCCTCGGGCATTTGGCCACAAAGATGCTTCCCCTTAGTATGATCAATGTGAGAATGTTTATAGCCCTTCTGATTCTTAGTTTGCCATAGAAGTGAGTCTACTTGTGTGGTGGCCTTTTCACCACTCGAGTGTTGACTATTATCTTGGGTAGTGCCCTTCAAGAAATTTTCATCTCCACACAAGTGGTATGGTGGAGGACCTTGAGGATGAGTCCACCAATATACAATCTCCACTCACCTAATCCATCGAAAGTCTTTGGAGACCAAGTCAACGGGGTGTGTCACTTTCATCATCATAATAAGTAACCAAGAAAAATGAAGGCAAGTCCAAAACCAATCCTTTCAAGGCATTTAATCCACTTCAAGTTATTGCGATGATATAATCATTGGATGTCAATGCATTCATGCAAGCACTAGGTGCTATTTAGCTAAGTAATATTCTTTTCATGAAAAATGGATAAATATATGCCTTAATCTCAATCGCTCTCTTTTAGATGGTCTAAAACAACTGTTAATATATCGTCCCAACAAAAATTCTTATAATTGGTTCTTAAAGACTTTACCTTTCCAATAGTACTAAGCATTTATCCTTTATCACAGAAGTTCTAGCATTTGCATTAAGATCTAAAGTAACTCAAGTATTCTTTTAACCTTTTTCTTATAGTAAACTACCAAGATCCATATTATTCTTTATAGTAGGGATGCTAACAAACTTAGGGTTTAGGGTTTCCCTCCAAGTCATGTTAATAATGGGGTAAAGGCCAATGTGGCCGACTTCCCATCTTACTCACTAATCCTAACTATACACACACACACACACACACACACACACACACACACTCATACTTTATTCTTTGAGTAATAAGATAATAAAGCGTTGCTCACAATAGAGCTCTTAGAGAAACCGCAAACATTGTGTCCTCTCTCTCTCTCTCTCTCTCTCTCTCTCTCTCTCTCTTTGTGCAACCTCCATTCTCCTTGCAGTATCAATTGGGATAAGAGTGTATGGGAGTAGCTACCCTTGCTAATAGAAATCATCACAGTCTCCATTTCGGATGAGATTCAGTGTTTTTTGTGGAGGTCAACAAATTCTCAAAGGAAGTCTTTAAGGGCTTAAAGTTACTCCGGTTTTTGATCTGAGGTTGTTTCAGGTTTCCTTTTGCATCTTAAGTGCTATACAAACTAGTTCGCCTTTTTTGCAATTTCACACAGGTTTTTTAGGACTTAAAAAACAGTTTAAGGCTTATAGTATCCACTATAGAGATGATGTGTATAGGCTACTAGGCATGGGTACCCAATGGTAAACTGTTAGAAACAAGTAGTTTTAGATTGTAGGTGTTTGATATAGGTTGCCAATTACGAATTACATAGTTTTGGAGTTTATGGTTGGCTATGCAACAAGTGTAGAATAAAAGTCCACGATCCAATGTCTTATGAATGAGAGTTTACATAAACAATGGTTGGGGAAGATGTAGATTGGGGTGGAGGAGGACTCACGAGACATTAGTTGTGTGAAAACATGTGAAAATTAGGGTATAGTGTAGGTGAAGGCTATGATGGAGAGGAGAAGGTTGGATAGCATGAGGTATGAGAAGGATATGGCAAGGATGAAGTGAAGGATGGTGAGGTTTGGCAAGAGAGGCTTGTGCGATGGTAAGGGTTTACTTAGTGGTGGAGGTCTAGAAGGGAAGATTGGTCGAGGGGAAGGATGGTGAGGAGGAAGATGGAGACAAGGTGGTTGGGGCCACTAATGTAGACACTACGGGTGATGGAGAGTAAATGATGAGGATAGTTGCTATATGTGAATGGAAGGTGTCATCATAATGAAGGTGTCAAAACTCGCATCTAGTTGGTTGCTGATCTCTACCCTGTTATCGATCGATGGAACTGGTTAACCCTCTTAGATCGAAATTGGTTATCATATCCTTTTTTGCTGAGGCTAGTAGGGGTAAGGAAAACCCGTTCCCCTTGTTTGCATTGACTAGGACGGTGTGAGGAGTGGGATTCCCATACCCCCACTCCACCCAGGTGCAACTAGGCCCTAAGACTTGTGTGAGTACCTATTGTGAGGGATGGGATCAATTGTGAGATGGTGGGATACTCAAGAGTGGAGATATAGACCTAAGGCTTGTGTAAGTACCTATCTTGAGGGATGTGATCAATTGTGAGATGGTGGGGTACTCAAGAGTGGAGATCATGCAAGTGGAGATATAAACCTTGGTCATATGTGACCAGTCGTAAGAGGGCGGGGATACTCAAGATTAGAGATACAAACCTTGGTCATGTGGAAGGAGGATTGTCAAATGGTGGGCACAAGATACGTTTCAAAGTGGGCCTGATATTGAGATGTTGAGCTCTACATGAGCGCTAGCATCCACTATGTGCCTTGTGATGTGGCATGATATTATTCATTGGTGTGTTAGGTGATTGACATGAGGATACACCAATGATGTTATAGCTGGACTATACCCACATAGTCCATCCTGGGTTATGACACATTCATTGTGCCACCTCTTCTTTCCTGGAGGGTTCACACTTAGTAACCATGTGTGCATACATTGTGGTACTTTCATATTAATCTTCTATCATATTATTGACTTAGTTCTTTTTTGTGAAGGAAGAAAAAATAAGAAGAGGAAGATTTTAGCCCTATCTCTTTGTGTTCTCGAGTCTCCATTACTTTTTTGTGTGTGTGCTCTTGGGTGCCTTACCTCTCTCCCCTCTTGTCTGTTTTCATGGCATCAGAGTCATCCCATGGCTATGCGAAGCTTGATTAAAGGTTGAGGTGAAGGAATTGGAGCAAAAAAGCAAGCAAGCAAGTAATGGGTAAGAAGCTCTTCCACCTTACTCAATTTGCCTTATATTATAGTTGCAAGAGGCTTGTGAGGCTGGTAGGGTTGCAATCTTCAATTGCAATGATACTTGATGAATAGAAGAACAATATATATACTTCAAATTTTCCCTATAGGGCTTTCTCATTGTGATTTTTGGTATTTGAAGTCATCGCGGCCATGATTTTGAACCTGTAAGTGGTTGTCAACAAGTTTGGGGTATACTACAATTTTGGGTGTGTTTATCATTTACAAATGCACATGTTATAGATTTTGAATCTATAAGATTGTAGGTGTTTGTTGGGTTGTAGACATCAAAGGCATTTGCATATAGATTGTAGATTATAGTTATTGTTATGCAACCAGTGAAAAAGGTTGTGCGTTTAGTTGTGGTGTACCTGGTATCAGCTTGCTTACAGATTATAATTTTTTGCAAGGTTTTCTACTTTGTCAAAATGTCTAACAATTTCAACTAGATTGTCAGTGAGAAGCTTGATAAGAACAATTATCTTCCATGGAAGTTCAGGATGACAAATTTCTTGAAGGATAAATACTTCAGGAATTACATTGAAGGAGACATGGCAATAGCACCTGAAGTTCATGCACAAAATGCTATTGTAGAACATGTAAAGGATAAGAAAGATTAGGAGTAGACACAGAGTGAAGTCATGTATTGGTTGTTTGTTAGTGTCACAGATAACATGATGGGCTATTTGTAAGAATCTAAAATCCTTGTTGTTGCATAGAAGAATTTGGCAAGGTTGTTCAAGGTAAATACAAAGACCAAAAAGCTATAACTCAAGTCCAAAGCTGAACCAACTGAAGAGAGGGAACTTGTCCATTAATGATTATACCTTGAAGATCAAAAGTATTGTTGAAGCTCTTGAATCTATCAGTGTGGTAGTTGATAATGACGATGTTGTGTGTGTATGCTTAGATGGACATGGAGATGAATATAAGAGCTTCATGTCATCTATGAATACAAAGGATGATATCCCTAATTTTGCAAACTTGATTTCAATGCTGATACTTGAGGAGAAGAATCTTGGCTTGGATTCCTCTTCTTCTCAAAGAAAAAACAAGTCTGAAACATGTGTTTTACTCTACTAGCAGATGAAGAGGTCATGCCAGAGGCCAAGATGGTAGTCATGGTCAAGGTTATGATGCACAACAAAATAGAGGACAATCTCGAGGAAGGGGGAGTCAAAGAGAGAAAGTTGCAGATTCTAATAAGCAATATAATTCTAGTGGTAGAAGAGAGTACATACATTCTAGTCAAAAAGGTCACATTTCTGGAAAAAGAAGACTGAAATTAGAAATGGAAAAAAGCAACAAGGTAATTATGCATCTAGTAGAAGCAAAAACAATGATGACATAAGTGAATAGTTATTTGTTATGTAGTACTTTATGAATACTACAACTACTAATGGCTCATCAAAGAATGATGTATGGTATGTAGATTTAGGTGCCTTTAACCACATGACTTCTCATGGAGAGTGGTTGAGAGAGATACGTAAATTTAGCATAAGAGAATTGTTCATGTGAATGTGCAATGGTTGAAAGACATGCAATCAAAACAATTTATGGATGGCTTGCCCAAGTTTAGGGTTGATGGAATGTATAAAGTATGTGAAACATGCCAATTTGGAAAGCAAGCAAGGGATTTGTTTCCACATGAAAAGTATATATGCAAGAAGCCACTTGCATTGTACATTTTGATGTATGGGGTCCCACAAAGACTACAACTTTGAGTGGTTGTAGGTATTATGTTTCCTTCATTGATGATCATACTTGCAAAGTGTGGGTTTACTTTATGTGTGAGAAAAGTGAGGTGTTTACTCACTTTAAAAGTTTCAAGGCTTTGATTGAGAAGGAGATAGGGTTACATATTAAATACCTAAGGTTGGATGGAGGGGATAATATCTCTCCAATGAGTTTTTTGATTTTTTGCAAAAAAATGGTATATAGAGATAGTATACATGTAGATATACTCCATATCAAAATGGAGTTATTGAGCAAAAAACTAGACATATTATAGGTGGCTTGTACAATGATGTTAGAAAGAAAATTTCCTCAAGAAAAAGTAGTTGCTACTACTGTACACATTATGAACAAGACACCCACAACTGTTGTATATGATATGATGCCCAAAGGGATGTTTACAGGTAGAAAGCCAAATCTGTCCCATCTGAAACTATTTGGATGAATTGCTTATGTGTATATTCCTTATGAGTTGTGTAGTAAATTTGATCCCAAAGCACAAAAATGTGTATTTATTAGATATTCTCTTGAGCATAATGGATATAGATGTTATAACCCTATTGCATATGAGAGTTGAAAGTTAGCAAGGATGTTGTTTTTGATGAAATGAGTTGTTGGTATAGTAATGTGCAAAATACAAGTGGGATTGATGAGCATGAAAGTGTGGATGTGCAAAAAATAGGTCAATAGTCACAGACATTGAGTGAACCACAAGAGTCTCCTAGTAATGGTTTTATTGATAAACCTTGGAGTGGCAGATTGAGGTTGTAGGTTACTCTACTAAGTACATGTCAAATTTTAAGAAAAGGTAGTTGGGGACTCAGCTATTGTGACAGATGTATCATTAGGTTTCTCTCATGCTGATGTTGATTTACATAGCTTTGAGCATAGGTTGGATGAGGAGTTTGGGATTCCATCTATTAAAATACTTGGTGTGCAAAACGCACAAGAGGATGCTAAAGCACTTATTGATAGTCTAGGTGCACGTAGATTAAGTAGAACGAGAAAGCTAATGTAGCGAATGATATATGATAGCTATGTAGCTCTATGGGGGGAACTCACGCTCAACCGCCAAGACCCACGGACCGCTTATTGCTTTAAGTGTTTCAAGTGAGCTCTAATGGCTATCTCTCACCTAGTCGACATGCCTTTGAACCTACGAGTGTAGTGAGCTTACCTCGATGCCGAAATGAGTTGCCTCCTCCCTCGCACACACCGGTAGCTCCATGATCCTAGATGCTAGCTCAAGCATCCTCAAGCCTTCTCCATCGAGCTCCATCCACCATAGCTGCGTATGCGTGAGAGAAGAGAAAAGAAGAGGAGATGGTGAAGAGCTTCACCCTCTTGATCCCTCACTTCCACACACTCACTCACCAACACTCTCACACTCCCTCTCTCAAGAGCACACGTACACAAGCAAGGCGAAGAGAAGAAGAAAAGAGGAGAGGACTCTTGTTAGCCACACATCAAAGAATGAGCTTCCATTCACTTTTTGAACTTTATATACAAGCCTTAAAATCCCATGGGCACCCATCCCTTTTTACATGACCGGCCATTGTGGCAAGGCCATTTTTCATATTTCCCTCTTCTTGCCTCATGCCTTAAGCCCACACCCGTTTATTCTTTTACAAATGGCACAGAAGGGAGCTTGGCGCTCTTTTACAAGGCTTTTTAGAGTTTTTGAGGCGCCTTCCATTTAAAATTTCCCTTTTTGCCTCAACTTAGCTTTAGGGGCCGTCTCTGCGCCTTTGCTCTTTTTTTGTCATTTTTTTGCTCTTTGCTTCGTATTTCCGCCATCTCGAATTGAGGTTAATATTACCCCCCTTCAAGACGGTGCCAGTCCCATGGCACTTCGAGCTCTTTGTTGTAGAAGGGTGGGCTCTGGGCAAGTGGATGGTGGGGTGATGATAGGGCCACATGCATACTCCATTGATTGGGAAGCTTTGGTAATGATTTGTATGGAGAACCCAAGGTATGTCAAGTGGATGATGGGGGCCTCTGAAGTTGGTGGTTTTTGCAGTATCTTGTTGTACTTGAAAGGAAAAAGTGCTCTACCTAAAGGGAGTGTCTACCTCACCGTGCAGTGCTCTGTGCTCATGTTGGTGGAACGGGGAGTTGGGTCTAACCACATGCAAGCCTCAGTGATTTTCCACACTTGAGGACCCCATTCATGCAAAGGGAGATGCGGTGTGTGTAGCTTAGGATGACAGGTCTAACCATAGGCGAGTGTTACCTCCCTAGGTATGTCCTGCCCTTGAGGTGCCCTAAGTGTGAAGTGGGGAGTCAAAAAGGGCTAGGGGGTTAGGAATGGAGCTGGTCAACCGAGGCCACCTGACATGCCTAACTTGAGGACCCCTAAGTGCAGTGACTATGAGCTATGTGCCGTGAATTGTGTTTGGACGTGTCGTGTACTCCTTTCATTGTTATTTGTTTGCTGTCTTTGTGTTTGGCCTTCTCTTTTCTTTTATTTACTTTTTTTTTTTTGGCTGAGTTACATAATTCGGGTAGTAGCTAATTGCTAGTTATCATCATCAGAATGTGGTGGGGAAGGGGATTTAATGGAGTGACTGAAAAATTTCCAGCTCTGCATGTAACCCTTAAGGTTCACACGGACATGGAGAGAGGTGGTGGAGAAGAATGGGTGGTTATAGCAGGTGAATTGGATGTCACTCATATCCTCAAGAATAGCTAGGCAGAAGGAAGGTAGAAGGCTGGCTCGCATCATTAGGCAGATCATTGCATAGTTATCTATGGTGTTAGGATAAAAAAAGAGTGGGAGGAGACTACATTCTGTCGGGGTGGAATCCTGCTTAAGTAAGATTTTTAATAGCCTAAGGTAGTTGCATGTGGTAATGAAGGCGGGATTGGGACAGGAGGAGAAGTCAGCAACGAAGAGGATCATGGTAACATCTAGGTTGTTCGAGGTGAAAGTGAGGGCTTGTGCTAAGGTAGTAGTATGGGGGTTATATATGATGGGGAAGTCATAGCGACCATTGATGTTTGTATTAAAATCTACTCCTACCCTACGAGGATATGCCATGAAGGTGGGGTTGTTTCTCTCAGAGGGGAGGGTATTACAAAAAGCCATCTAGGAGAACACATTGTCGTCGCAAATGCGTCTCCGCCCCACAATGGCTTGCACTCATATCCGGGCATAGACTGAGGCACTTCAAAAACCTTATTTTTCCAATACTCTACATCCTCGGTGCCCCAGAGGGTGGGATTATTCTCTCTTTCTTCCAGCCATTGTTGGCCTAGTCGGCTTCCAACACTGATCACCTCTTCCACTACTTTAAGGGGAAGGACTCTGCGTAGGTTGTTGGGGAGGATGAAGCTGAAGTTAAAAGGCTGTTTCTCTTTTTCCTGTCTCCCCCAGACTATGAGTTCTGCATGAAAGCTGGCCAGAAGGTCACCTGGCATGGTGGAAGAGGTGCCGACAGCTGTGCCATAGGTTTGGCCCTCAATCTCTCTTTGGCTTCTTCCACCATTTTCTTTCTCTTTTCCCTCAAGGCAGTTTTTCTTTCCGTGGATGTGTCTGTTGTGACTGATGTTGTTCTTCAGAATGGGTTAAAGGGGGTTGTGGGATTACTTCTTCTTCGAATTTGCCCATGTAAAATTGTAGTTCAGCTTCATCCCTTTGGCCATCTTCTTGCCGTACCTCCTTTACAAACCCCAGTGCATCAATCTCCTTGGGGGTTAGGCCAGCCAACAATAGGTACTTGCGTTGTTCATCAAGGCTCAACCCAACTGCAATGGGTTGTGGTGGCATGTGTAGCCCTGCTTGCAGAGCTCTGCGTGCTATGCTCAGCTTCTTCTTTACCACCTCAAGGGATTCCCCTTCCTGCTCTGCTTTCTGCTAGGACTTTCTCTTTTTCCAGGAGAGCCAGGCGACACGCCAAGGTCTTCACTCTTCATTCATTTTGGCCTCTTCGACTCTCTTTTTCATCTTCTCCATACTTTCTCCTTGTCTTTCTACCAGGGCCATGAGTCTCTACTCCTGGTCTTCCAATTCCTTGCTCATTCTTCCTGCTATTTTCTTTCAAGGCTCAACTTTTTGGCCATGGTTTCCATCTCTTTGCTGTGTTGCTCCTCTTCTTGCTTCCTTTCTTCTTCCCTTGTGGCAAAATTTTCCATGCCTCGTATGATTCGATCTATTTTTGCTGCCAAATCCTCATATTGTATGATTAAAGTTATACTCTCTCTTCATTTTCACTAGCTCTTGATTTTCATCTTCGAGTCATTGCCGCTAGCTTTCCTCCTTGTCATCTTTGGCCTTTAGTTCATTTTTTAGATCAAAGATATCCTTTTGTTGCATAGCTATTTGCCTCGTCTTTTCAAGCTGGAAGGTTGCCACCACAGACTCCTTTTCTGCTTCCAACTTGGCCACTGCTATCTTTCTTTTCTCCTTTGCCTTCTTTAGCTGAAAGAGTAGTTCAGCAACATATTCATCATAGTTTGCTAGTGGCATCATAGTAGTAGGGATTGGAGTGGTCGAAGCTTTCACCTTTTGGCATTTCAGATCCTGCCTAGACTCGACATCTGTGGCTGGTCTTTTCTGCCCAGTGGCCGTAGTCTCCACACTCTTTCCATGGGCCAGTTCCTTATTAATGAAGTAGTGTATCCAAGCCACCAAATTGTTTACATCGTCGCTAGTCAGGGTGCTTGGAGTGAGTGGTTGCTTTGTTGGTGGGCACCAAGAGGGGCGGGATGAGATGGATGGGAGCCTTGCCCTTGCCTTCGACAACCAAATGCAGTATGACTTTGGGTACATGAGTGCTTGAGCCAGGTCCCTCATCCTTGGGTGGACTTAAAGCCCCTAGGTCATCGAGTCACCTTGCTGTTCTATGGACCGACGAATTGCTTCGACCATGTCTTCCTCCTCCTTTCTCCTCAACTTTGCCTCCTTTTCCGCAACGCTTCTCTCTCTCTCTCTCTCTTCCTCTATTTTCCTTGATTCTTTTGCCAGCTTTTTAGCTTCTTCCTTCTCTTTCTTCTTCTTCTCTTCAGCCTCTTTTTCCAACTCCTTCTTGGCTTTTTTGGCTTCCTCTTTCAACTCCTCTGCCCCTTGCTTTTTCTTCTTCTCCCTCTCTTCAACCTCTCTTAGGGATTCCCTTTTGGCTCTCTCTAGATCTTCTTTTTCCTTCTTCCTGCCCTCATCCCGTTTCCTGCCCTCATCCCGTTTCTTCTTCTGAGTTGTCTTTTTAGTGGGCTTCTTTACTTTTTTCCTTCTGGACTGAGCCTCCTGATCCTCTTTTTGTGTCTCAGTTTCTATCATGTCGCTTGATGGCTCTTTCTCCTGGTGGATCTGCAACCTATCTGGAGTCTCATTCTCTCCTTCTTCTCCTTGCTGAGCTTCTTTTACATCCTCCTGGATGATGGTTGTCAGCACACTTCCATATCCGATGAAAGAGGCTTTCAAGGAAGGTTTCTTTCTCTCCGTACTTTTAGAGGTTGGGGACTCTTCGGTTGCCATGGTCTACTGCCTAGGGCTAGTGCTTTGGCTGCTTGATCTATAGTCTTGCACACGTAGCCGTTCCAATCTACCTCATCCAAGGTGTGGGCCATCACGTTTTCTAGCACATGCACACTGATTCGGTGTATGAGGGAGTTATAGCACTGGCTAGAGAGGAGTGAGTGCACCAATTTTGCCTACACGTGGGCCTCATCATCGGGGATATCCTATATACTGATGCCATCATTTGTCAAAACATCCTCCCTCTTCATCTTTAGCATAGCATACACATCTCTCTTATGTTTCTTCTCCACCTTAGGTTCCAACCCTAGTGCCTTCTCCACCAAGGCCTGGTTCAATGACACCTGCAACTGTTTAACATTCTCCCCTCCTCCCACAGTCACCGTTCCACATTCTTGATCGGGGTTGTACGTTCTCAAAAATTCCACACACTTTGTGTGGTTAGGCTCTTGGGAAAACTTTTCTAGGTACTTCGAGAGGTTACACTATTCCACCACGCTCCTTGTAGCCTCCTCCTTGGCTACCACCTCCTCGAGGTTGTGGATACTACGAAATTTCAACTGATTATAAGCACGGTTTTCTAAGCTGAGGCCGTCCTGCGTCCTCTCCTCCTTTGTTAAAGGGAGTCGACGAGCATAATCTTGCTGCGACATCATTCGTTCTTGTCATGAACCATGATTCCCATTAGTGTTGAGATATGAGCTCTACTCGTGATATGCCAGGGTGACCGTTGTGCATTTATGTCACCAACTTGTTAGCTGCAGATGCGGTTGGTACACCGCCCATGAATAATAGCTAGATGACAACTATCCTTATCTACTCTAGTTCGTGGCTCAATTAGTATGCCACCTTAGTTAGTTGAGTTGGTTTGAGACCCATATATAGGGTTCTTCTATTTCTCAGTGTTCTTTTTGGCTTACACAACTAAGAAGAGGAAAATTGTTTTTCAGCCTCCACCTTTGTGTGTATTCCCCCATTGTGTAAGTGAGAAAGCTACAAGTGAGACTCCTTCCTTCTCTCCCACAATCTTGACATGGTATTAGAGCCTTGTTCGTGGTAAGGAGCTCAAGAAAGCAAACCAAGTTCGCAGTGTTCTGGTAAGAGGACCAGTGTTGCTTTCATTTTTCTATTTTGGGAGCAATGGAAAAATTAGGATTTGTGGAGACTGGTGATGATACTGCACATCCTATTGTGCAGATTGGAAAAATTCTTTTGTCTATGCAAGATGTGAAAAAGAAATACCTGTTAGATATATTTCATGTCTCGAATAACACCAAGAATCTGGTTTCTGTTGGTCAAATGGTTGAGTAGGGCTTGTAGGTCAGATTTAATCCTCATGGATGCTTTGTTGAGGATATGAAAAATAAAGGTCACTTGATAGCGAAAGGAAAGAAGAAGGGCAGAATGTTTACGTTGGATGCAGACATGCCTGAATTGAGTGCAGCAATGTTTGCACATGGGATCGATGTAGTTGCAGATATTGATATCTGGCATAAACGCATTGGTCATGTTAATGTAGAGTGACTTAAATCAATGCAGGCCCAAAATATTATTGTAGGATTTCCTAAATTCAAGGTTGTAGAAATGCATAAGGTATATGAAGCCTGTCAATTTGGAAAACAGGCAAGGAAACCATTTCCTAGACATGTTCAAGAGAGTAAGAAGCCATTGGAATTAATCCACTCTGATGTGTGGACTACTAAAGCTGCATCTATTGGAGGCTGTCATTATTTTGTCACTTTTATTGATGACTATAGCAGAACAGTTTGGGTGTATTTTATGAAAAAGAAAAGTGAAGTTTTTGGGCATTTCAAAACTCTTAAAGCTATGGTTGAAAAAGAAATATGCCTGCAAATAAAATGCCTAAGGTCAAATGGAGGGAGAGAGTACCTCTCAAATGAGTTTGCAAGGTTCTTGCAAGAGCATGGCATAAAGCAACAATATTCATGTAGTCATACCCCATAGCAAAATGGAATTGCAGAAAGAAAAGACAGACATATTGGAGAGGTATCTCGTGCCATGCTCAATGAAAAAGACCTGCCAGGTTTTTACTGCGCTGAGGCAGTTGCTACAGCAGTCTACATAATGAACAGGACTCCCACTACAGCAATACATGGCATGACTCCAGAGAGGAGGTATACTGGTAGGAAACTCGATATTTCTCATTTGAAAATTTTTGGTTGCATTGCCTATGTTCATGTGCCAGATGAGTTGAGATCCAAGTTGGATCCAAAAGCTGAGAAGTGCATCTTTATTGGTTACTCTCTGCAGAAAGGGTATAGATGCTATAACCCTTCTACTTGTAAGTTTACAGTGAGCAGAGATGTTGTTTTTGATGAGATGAGTAGCTGGTATAAACCAGTAAATGTGATTGATAATGTAGATGAACAAAATGGTAATGCTGCACAGAATTCACAGCAGCAGTCACAAGATATTAGTAGACCTGGAGTGTCCTCTAGCAGTGGTTCACATTCTTTGCCATGGACAGGCAGATTGAGATTAGGAGAATCTTCTCAAAGCAATGCAGATAGTGGTATGCAGGTATCACGAAAAGGAAAAGAGAAGGTAGATCAGCCCATGTTTGATGTGAATGCAGGTCACTCTTATGTGGATGGTGAATCCAGTGGCTCAGAACAGAGCATTGATGATGAGTTGGGTATTTCTTCTATTGTTACACCTGGAGTAAGGAAGACCAGGGATGTTTTGAGAGCACCTGGAAGTGAGCCTACTTTGCGCAGGTCTACCAGAGCTAGGTATCCTGTGGATAGGCTGAAATATGATGGATTTACAACCATTCACTATGCCTATATAGTCAAAGTGATACAGGAATCAGAACCCACTTCTTTTGAGCAAGCCATGGGAAAAGAAAAATGGGAGAAAGCCATGGATGAAGAAATGGATGCTTTGAAAGCAAATGCTACATGGGAATTGGTACCTTTGCCTAAAGATAACAATGCAATTGGTTGTAAGTGGGTTTATAAGGTGAAGCACAATGCAGATGGTTCTGTGAACAGATACAAGGCAAGATTAGTAGTCAAGGGGTATGCACAAACATATGGCATTGATTATGAAAAAACATTCAGTCCGGTTGCAAGGATGGCAACCGTAAGAGTAGTCATTGCTATGGTTGCATCAAAGGGATGGTCTTTACATCAGATGGATGTAAAGAATGCGTTCTTGCATGGTGACTTGCAAGAAGAGGTCTATATGGAGCAGCCACTAGGTTGTGTGCATGCTGTTCATCCTGAGTTTGTTTGCAAGTTGCAGAAAGCCTTGTATGGCTTAAAGCAAGCACCTAGAGCATGGTCTGACAAGATAGGACAGTATCTTGTCACTATTGGCTTTCAGATTTCCAAGGCAGATTTCTCACTTTATGTGAGAAAAATAGAGAAATGTATTATGCTGCTTGTCATTATGTTGATGATTTGATTATCACAGGTGATACTGATGAAGATATCCTTCATGTGAAAATGCTATTGAAGCAAAAGTTTGAGATGAAGAATTTGGGAGAGTTGTGTTATTTCTTAGGCATTGAGGTGATTAGACCACCAAGTGGGATATAGCTATTGCAGAGGCAGTATGGATTGGACATGCTGTCCAAATATGGGATGACAGGCTATAAGCCTATTTTAGTTCCTTTGGAGCAGAATGTGAAGTTGAGTGCAGATGCAGGTGAGCTTCTCGAAGATCCTACTATGTACAGACACATAGTAGGAAGTTTGATTTATATGACTATTACCAGGCCATATTTGAGCTATGCTATTGGATTGGTAAGTCAGTTTATGCAGGCTCCAAGGGAACCACATTTGGATGCGGCTAGACGCATACTCAGATATGTGAAGTCCACATTGCAGTATGGACTATTTTATGAGACTGGGGTTCAAATACAGTTGCATGGATACACTGATGCTGATTGGGCTGGTAGTATTTTTGATAGACGATCTACTAGTGGATATGTGTTCTCTTTTGGGAGTACTACGGTCACTTGGAGCAGCAAGAAACAGCCTACAGTTGCCTTGTTGAGTACAGAGGCTGAGTACAGGGGTGCAGCAATGGCTGCATGTGAGGTAGCTTGGTTGCATAAGCTACTTTATGATATGCATCAACCTACAGATGGGCCAGTTGTCATTTATTGTGATAACATGAGTAGTATACACTTGGCAAATAACCCAGTCTATCACGCTAGAACAAAGCACATTGAGGCGCATTATCACTATGTGTGCAGGAGAGGGTTTTACTAGGTCTTATTGATTTAGTTTATGTCAACACAAAGGATCAGGTAGCTGACATATTCACGAAGGCATTGGGCGCAGAGAAGCTGCACAAGTTCAGAGACCTACTTGGTGTGCAGGAATTGGGATTGAGCTCGAGGGGGAGTGTTGAGATATCGAGTTCCACTAGTGATATGCCAGGGTGACCGTTGTGTATTTATGTCATCGACTTGTTAGCTCTGCAGATGCGGTTAGTACACCGCCCATGAATAATAGCTAGATGACAGCTATCCTTATCTACTCTAGTTCGTGGCTCAATTAGTATGCCACCTTAGTTAGTTGAGTTTGGTTTGAGACCCATATATAGGGTTCTTCTATTTCTCTATACTAGTGTTCTTTTTAGCTTACACAACTAAGAAGAGGAAAACTATTTTTCAGCCTCCACCTTTGTGTGTATTCTCCCATTGTGTAAGTGAGAAATCTACAAGTGAGACTCCTTCCTTCCACAAACTTGACAATTAGTGCTTTCAAAAAAATTATTTGGTGAAAAAGAAAGACTTCATGTTTGTTAAATGAAAACATTTAAGCTCCAGAATAAACTTTCATTTCAGACTTTTCACCCTTTATTTCAAAAATTTTGTGACATTTTTCCTCAATCACAAGTTAACATGTTTCTTTTTTATCTGCATTTAAGTGTAGACTGAGGTTTTCACAGCGGTGTGTTTTTTCCTATGTGTTTATGCGTTTGCTTGATTTTTATTGGTTCTAATTTGACTCACCTTACCCCCCCTTTTGGATTTGAGAAGAATCCTTCCTAGGATTGAAGGCTAATGGGCCAAGGGCATTCAACGTATGGGTTGAGTGTTTACCTTTGCATGAGCCAAGCATAGAAATTTGAATTGTACTCCAATTGCGCTTCGTGGTCCAGATCAAAGGATCGGCTGCCTACGTGTGTGATATAAGTAAGGACATCTGTTAGGAAGTTGTCGAAATCGATACGCCTAGCAATATGTAGCTCTTCCTCGATCAGGAGGTGATCAAGGTGTCCTTTGATGTGCCCTTCCATGGGTCGGCCACAAATATTTGTTAACACCCTATAAAAGGTTGGAGCGACATAAGTTGGGTCATACTCTGATGTCTTAATTGCTCGTTGCTGCTCAGCGTTGGTCATTATTTGACATCCTTCGAGTTCCCATTGCAATCGAAGAGCGTACTAGTTCCATAAAGAATGGGGATTCGATTTCAACAAGCTGTTTCAACTCCTCAATTTCTTAATTAGTGATAGTAGAAGTAGCTCGCTTATCGTATGACGTGAAAGGGAGCGACGGATCGAAGGTTGGACTCGAGAGCTATGGCGAGAGAGTAAGAGCAAGAAAGGGAGAGACTAGAAATGGAAACTCCAACAGTCACAATTTGTGATCGGGCCTTCCTTTATTCAAATTGTCACTAAAAGAATAAAGAATAAAGTGACGGTGATGTGCGCCTGCTACCTACAGTGTGCAGTGGCAGTGACTGTCAGTGTAGTAATACACGGGCGGCTAGGCAGAGGCACCTTTACCCCCAACAACCTCCCACTTAAAGGAAAATCTGCCCCAGTGAGGAGTGAAAAGAAAAAGAAAAAAGACAGTACAACATGTACACATGTATAACAGGATGAGGAAAGACGTTATCTCATCCCACGCCCGTCAACCTCCTGAGGAAGGCAATGCGCTCTGTAGAGAGGATTTTCGTGAGTAGATTTGCAGGATTTTGGCAGTCGAGATCTTGACAAGATCAACAGACTTGTCCTCAACAACCCCACGTATGAAGTGATACCTCACCTCAATGTGTTTCATCTTTGCATGAAAGATCGGATTCTTGGCTAACTGAATATCACTCATAGAATCCGAATGCAGTGTAGGGATAGCATCAATACCAAGGTCAGCAACTAAACGACCCAACCAAATGGCCTCCTTGCAAGCCTTAGTGGATGCAACATACTTTGCCTCTGTAGTAGAAAGGGCCGTACATTTCTGCACCCTGGACATCCAAGAAATAGCACCTCCAGCATAGGTGAATACATAGTCGGAAGTGGACTTCCTACTATCTGCATGTCTTACATAATTAGAGTCAGTGTACCCCACGACTCCTGTATCCTAGCTGCCATAGCATATGCACATATTTGCAGTGCCCTTCACGTACCTCATGATACCCTTCATGACATCCCAATGCTTCTTGCCAGGTGTAGCCATATAGCGTGCAACAACACCAATTGCAAAGGCAATATCTGGACGAGTGGCTATCATGGCATACATAAGACTGCCCACTACAGATGCATAGGGAATCTTGGCCATCTTGGCCCTCTACTCATCTGTCTGCAGACAATCAGCCTGTGATACCTTCACATAAAAAGGCAATGGACAACCAATAGGCTTTATGTCATGCATGCGGAAGCGCTCAAGGACTTTATGAATGTACTCCCTCTGTGACAAGTAGAGGAGTCCCTGATGCCTGTCGCGTCTAATGCACATACCAAATATGTAAGTGGCCTGTCCTAGATCTTTCATCTCAAAGCTCTTCTTGAGCTGAGCCTTAAGAGCATCTAGCTCATCATGAGCTTTCCCTGTTATCAACATATCATCCACATAGAGTACCAAAATCAATAAAGAACCATCACGGGCTTTCTTCGTGTAAAGACACAGATCCATAGCACTCCGATTGTAGCCCTGTGACTGCATAAAGGCATCAAACTTATGATACCACTCCCTAGGTGCCTGCTTCAAGCCATAAAGGCTTTTCTTCAATTTGTACACTAGGTGCTCCCTGCCAGGTTCTGCAAAGCCCTTAAGCTACTCCATATAAATCTCATCATGCAAGTCCCCATGTAAGAAAGTCGTCTTGACATCCATCTAGTATAAATCCAAGTCAAGCTGAGCAACCAAAGCCAAGACTAAGTGCAGGGTGGTCATCTTAACCACAGGAGAAAAGACCTCATCAAAGTCCACACCATGCTCCTACTTAAAACCCTTTGCTACCAATCTAGCGTTGTATGCTGGCTTGGGGTGTCCAGGGGTACTTTTTAGCTTATACACCCACTCGCATGGCAAAGCCTTCTTGCCCGTAGGTAAGGAAACCAAATCCCAAGTGTCATTCTTATGTAGGGAGTCTATCTCAGACTGCATAGCCCTCTCCCAGGAGTGACTATCACCCCTGCGCATAGCCTCATCATAAGTGAAAGGCTCTTCTATATCTGTAACCAAGACGTAATGCACCGAGGGCTGAAATCTATCTGGTGGATGTCTGTCTCTAGTAGACCGTCTCACGGCAGGCTCTGCTGCCTGCCCAGCTGCCTGTCCAATCCAACACCTTGACCATGAGCATCTCCTGTAGCTGTAGGCTGTCCAACTGGCTGTATGGGAGCTCTCGGCTCCTCCTAAAATATGACCCTGCGGATCTCAACAACTCTCTCAGGCTGCCTATCCATCTTGTCTTCATGGAAGACTACATCATGACTGCGGATGACTTTCCACGCCTGCGGATCCCAGAGATGGTAACCCATCTCGCCTGCATCCCCATAACCAAGGAAAATGCATTTGACACTCTTGGGATCCATCTTACTTCTCTTGTCCAGGGCACATGGCAAAATGCCTCACATCCAAAGACACGGAGATGCGCATAAGAGGAGGGTTTTCTAGTCCATACCTCCTCTGCAACTTGGAAATCCAAACCACTAGAAGGTGATCTGTTTATGACATGCACAGCTGTACTAACTGCCTCAGCCCAAAAGCTCTATGGTAGGCCTGCATGGCTAAGCATACTGCATACAGGCTCCTGGATGGTTCTATTCATCCGCTCAGCCAATGGGGGGGTGTAGGGGGCAGTCAACTGATGCTTAATACCCCTCTCATCACATAACTGCTCAAAAGCATGTGAGACATACTCACCCCCATTATCTGTCCTTAGGCATTTGAGCCTATACCCAGACTGGTTCTCAACCAATGCAAGCCATCTTTGAAACACAACCAAGACATCGGATTTTAGCTTAATGGGATAAGCCCAAGCTTTCCGTGAAAAATCATCTATGAACGTAACAAAATACTTTGCACCACCCATAGACTGACAAGGCATGGTCCCACAGACATCCGAATGTACCAATGCCAAGGGCCCACTCATGCGTAGCCTACCAGACTTTTTATGCGTAGACCTAGTCTACCTGCCATAAAGAAAATGCTCACATGAATCAAAACAATGCAGAATCAAGGGGCGGTAAGTACTGCAAACCAGAAAGCATTTTCATTCCCTTCAAAGACATATGGCCCAAACGGGCATGCCAAAGAGATACATGTGGGATAGAACCCACAGACAAAACATGATCAAGGGAAGGGGTTGATACAATCAAGGAGTAGAGACTACCAGCCTTGGCACCTCTCACAATCACAAGTCTGCCACGAGTGATCTTCCATGCAGAGTCTCCAAAACATACATGATATCTTGCGTCATCAAGTTGTCCAACTGACATGAGACTGCATGTTAAAAGAGGGACATGACGTTCATCCTGCATAACAAAACTGTCGCCAGAAGGAAACTGTAGCCTAACATCACAAATGCCCACAATATCAAGAGAGCTGTCATCACCCAAGTGCATAGAACCCGAAACAGTACGCTATGAATGAAACCACTCTCGGCAAGGTGTCACATGAAAGGACGCACTTGAGTCCAAGAGCCAACACTGTGCATACATAGAGTGTATCTCTGTCATCTACGAAGCACTAGAAGAAGCTGCAAGGATATAATCATCATCATCAACATCCTCAGGTTGCAAAACATTGATCTATTCAATTTTAACACTGGACTTTGCAAGCACTATGTTGCGATCAGAAGACTTATCCTGCACTTTGTCTTTCCCCTTATCTTTGCGCCTTTCATTGCGCAATTCATGGCATTGTGGCCTAATATGGCCCTTTTTTCCACAATGGTGACAAGTAACATCTGCATTCCTGGCAACGGGATTTGCTACGTGACTTCCCACGAGACTTGGACCGAGATTTTTGAGAATCTCGTCCACGGCCACTACCACTGCCATGCTTTCCATATCCATCATTCCTGCCTCTAACTATCATAGCATGCGACACACGAGAGGCATCCAAATTCTTACGATTAACCTCTTCCTGCAGAAGAGCACTCTCAACATTAGATAATTTCAAGGTAGCAGTAGAGGCACATAATGCAGTGCGGAATACATCCCATGACTCATTAAGAGTACCAAGCAAGAAAAGAGGAGTGACATCCTCTGCAAAAGTGATGACTTGAGAAGTCAAGTTCTTGAGTATAGCATGGAACTGGCTCAAGTGAGCAGACATAGTCACATTCTCCTTCATGCGCAGATCCATAAGCTGCTTCAGCCAATACATTTGACTCGTTTGACTTTTATTGTCATAGAGATTTTTGATCTTTTTCCCACAACTGCCATGCACTCTGTTCTTCCTCAAAGACATTATAGTGAACTTGTTCTGTGAGAGACAATACAATAGTGGACTTGCATAACTCATCAAGCTCAAGCCATTCCTCATCTGGCATAGTTGCAGAGGTGGATCCCCGCTTAACCTCAAAGGTTTGATCTGCGATTTCTGCACCAACACTTGCCAAATCTAGCTCTTCCAATAAGAGTAATTCGTACCATCAAGCTTAGTGATGTTAAAAATAGCATGATCAGTGAACGAACTCGCCATAATGCAGGTTGGAAGACTGTTCAAAACTGTTTGCTGTTTACTGTAGAAAATGACAAAAAAAATCACCAAAATCGAGGAAAAATGGCAAAGAAAGTGGAACCAAAGCTACTACCCACCAAGTATTAGTGAAAGTACATCATTTCAGTGTGTTTCAGCATGAAAAATCCATGTCAGTTCATACATATATGCTTGATGTAATAAATTTCAGATTTTAGTAAAAGAGAGCTAACAGTGCAAAAATCGGATCCCAAGGCAATCATATACTGCCAAGACCAAAGCCGGCATCATGTGGGCATAGCATAAGCATATGACGGTCGATAAGCATGAATCTAACACCCAAGTATGTCATACAAACAGCTGCCAGTGAGTAGACACACCCCCCCAGTCATGGGGCAAAGTGTTCCACTACCAAAACTTGATATAAGTAGGTGTCAGTTCACAAAGATACGGATCCAAAATTGAGACTTAGCTCATAAGCATATAGTGAACCAAGACATATGATGTACCATCCCAAAAGGTAAGAAGTCCCAAAGTCTCAAGTGTCTGTAACTGCTCAATGGCATGTAACGGCTCAATGCATAAAAGTACCGCCTTCTCAATTTCTGACAAGCATTCAAGAATGCTCCTACTAGCACAAAAGCCATATGTACGAGCTCAAGAGCTCAAGCCAAGGCAAGACACAGTGCCAATGACATAAGTCCAAGACAATACATCAATAGTACATCTTGAACATGTAGGCGGTAGAGCATCCATATGTAGCATCCATAAGCATGTAAGACATCAAATACATCCCAATCCAAACTCTGACAAGCCCAAGACTACTCCAGATAATCCAAAATGCATCCAAGGTGGAGCTTCAATGAGCACTCAAGCTCAATGTATGCATAGGGTAATCAACTGTGACATGAGCATCAAGCCGCAGGCAATGGGTATGCATAAACCCAAGAAGCATCAATGTCAAAGCATATACAATGCCAATAAGTGCGGTCTGAAATAAGCTCAAGCTTCCAAAAGCATCCGGATTCAATGACAAGCTCAAAGTCGTCCCTCGATGATCAATACATCATAGCATAACCCAAGACATACATCCGGAACCAATAGGCATATGTCAAAGCATGAAAGATAGCTTCATCCCAAGAGTATTCAGCACACATTTATGTTATAAACTGTGTATTTTCAGCCCCAAAATCAGGCCAAAATCATAGCATTACATATAGCTTCAATCCCCCAATCAATCGGGATGCAATAGGCATCAAACCAATTATGTAGTCATGCCCAAACAAGCATAGGCATACAAGTACATGCTATCTCAGACTTGAAATCTGTTGCAGAAGATTCTGTCATCAAAATTTGGCAAATCCGACATCACCATCACGTTTGGAGAGCGTGCCAAAATCCCAACTTAGACTCTTACCTTGCCCGAATTGGGTTTCGAATGCTCGAGATATGACAAAAAGAGTGATTTTTTGGGCCAGATTTTGAAATAGGCGCAAAAAAAATGTGAGTTGGCTGGGGGGTCTACTGTCCCAGGTGTCAATAATGGGGTCCAAAGGGGGCACAGATGAGGGCCAACGAAGGCCTACACCAAGCCTCAGCAAGCCTTGATAGGCTGGAAGCAAGATCCAGGTGAAGGAAGCTCCAAGAGGTGTGAGCTATGGCTGCCCACAACTTATTTACAGCATGTGAGACCTAAGAACTAAAGTAAACCTTGAAGAAAATGATCAAATACCTCTGATGTAATGCCCTAAAGGTGCCCAACAATGCCGGGAAGGTGCTCGAGAAGCCGGGGAGTGACGGGAGCTCGAAGGAGTCGGATATGGCTGTCGGGAAGGAGACCCAATGCAAGTAGGGAGTCGATGGGATCCTGAGAATGCCATGAACAAAGCTCAAGAGTCGGAAAGTAAAGCTCTGAAAGGGAGCGATGGATCGAAGGTTGGACTTGAGAGCTATGGCGGGAGAGCAAGAGCAAGAAAGGGAGAGACTAGAAATGGGAACTCCAACAGTCACAATGTGTGACCGGGCCTTCCTTTATTCAAAGTGTCACTAAAAGAATAAAGAATAAAGTGATGATGACGCGCGCCCGCCACCTGTAGTGTGCAGCAGTGATGGTGACTGTCAGTGTAGTAATACACGGGCAGCTAGGTAGAGGAGCCTTTACCCCCAACATGACGTAATGCGACACTGTTTGTGATGGCTTACACTCTAGATATATCAATGCTGAGCAACCACCTAAGTGGGGTGCTTTAATGAATGTGAATTCAAATGTGTCCCATGAACAAGGCATCATACGAACTTCAGTTGTGCGAAGGGCTCTTGCAATAGGTCCAAGTCCAACCGGTCATAGCTCAAAGCCAGTGACATGAATGTGGCATCTAAGCGTCTAAGGAAAGCAATCATGTCATCCCCTGTGTCTTTGACTAGATCTGCGGGCCAGTGTCAAGAATGATTTTTGCTCATAGGAGGGTCTAAGGCCTACATGTGGTTTGGGTTTGACAGAACTAGAGAGTTTGGCAACAGATGGTTGCAATTTCGGTTGTTCTTGAGATTGCCATTGGGTCCATTGCACAACAGGTTGGGACTAGATTGCTAATGGGGCACTGGTACTTGCAGATCTAGCTTCCTGAGTCTTGGTAGAGTTATGTGGTACAAGTTTGGGAGTAGCAAGCCGAGATTTGGGCCGATAGACTTGGTTGGTCTTCATGGGCATAATCAGTTGTGAGTCTATGGGCTTGGTGTCTCGAGTCTTATGTGGCTTTAGGCCTTGATATGTTGTATGGATGGGTATGGTTAAGCGTGAGGGCGATGTTTGATTAGTGCCTTTGGATGTTTTAGCCTTAGGAATCCATATCTAGGTATTAACCTCACAATAGCCTTGCGCTTGCAATAATAGGGTCTTAGAAACCCATTACGGCTTGACCGTATGTCACTATGTGTAGCTTTGTCTTGGACTCCTAGGTTTTGAGGTTGCATTCTTAGCCTTGCGAAGGTGTGGTTGATTGCTCCTCGGTGGCAGGCTCTGATGTTTAGGTACCCATCTGAATTGGGGTTCATGGGCATTGGCTTTGGCCTTAGCAGGTTGCTGGCATAGAGGCTTGGTGGGTTGTAACAAGTCACAACCCCCTTCCTTAGACTTGGCTGCATGTGTTTCTACCGGTGGCCTTGCAAATCTTGTAGGAGTCGCGCAACCCTTGCTAAAAGCTACTACTATGTGGACATTGCCAATGGCAAGGTGGATACGCTGCGACTCATAATCAAAATTGCAATAGTGAGCTTTCTTTTTAAAGGTTCACCTAGTAGCAACTCTGTGCCTGCATCTTTAGTATTTGGCAACACATAAAAGATCATTGGTATACTCTTAGACTCGATAGAAACTGCGGCCTTGCACTTCCCTAGGAGTGCGTATGATCAGCCCCCATATGGGCTTAGTTTGGTGGTAGTGGGATGTAATTGTGGTTTGCCAATGTAGATCCAATGATTGTGGGTTAAGACATTGAAGTCTGCTCCCTCATTGATCAAGGCATTGAAAGTGCATGTCTGCTTGTTGGCAGTGACCATGATGCAGAGGTAAGTAGATTCTATGACTTCCTCATTTTCATTGTCAATCTCCGTGATTGTGGCTACTCTTACATTGACAGGGGGTTCTAACATTGGTGGTTCATTCAGAGGATGCGTGGGAGGGTAGTACTTCTTGATGCAACTACCATTGAAGAAGCCTATGCCCTCGCCTTCTTCCACAGTCTTGAGTTTGACATTACCAGTTCGGTTGATGGCACGAACCTTGAAAGGCCCTAGACCTTTAAAATTCATTTTCTATTTATGACCCTTAACGGAGTACAAGAGCACTAAGTCTCCCTGTTCTCAAAGTCGTGCTGCTTGACATGCTTGTCAAACTAGCTTTTGTGTTGTGCTTTCTTGCATATGAGCACATGGGTAGCTAGAAGTCGAGTTTTCGAGAGGCATTCGAGTTCAACTAGACATTGCATCCATGCCTATTTCCCTTCCCATCGTTTATGAAGTGCAATCCTCAGGCTAGGAATGAAGAACTCTACAGGTAGAATTGCTTCAGTTCCATAGGTCAACCTAAAAGGCATCTGGCCTACAGTCGTTTTATAGGCTGTACGTGGCGATAAGCCCACAAGGCTGCCATCAACTTGTTATCCCAGTCACTACGCAAAGTAAAGACTACCTTAGTTAGGACGTTTACTAGAATTTTATTTGTGGATTCTACCTGGCCGTTTGCCTGAGGGTAGTATGGCGAGGATTTTCGATGGATAATTAGAAAGGTGGATAGAAGATGCACAATCACCTCATTAATGAAGTGTGTGCACTGGTCACTAACCAGTTCGATGAGGTAGCTGAATCGTGAGATTATCTGCTCCCATCAGAACTTGATAGTCATTTTAGCGTCATTCTTTCTTCGTAGCTCTTGCTTCTGCCCATTTTGTTATCAGTGGCTACAATGATGTACTTGACTTGCGAGTATTGTGCCATAGGACTAATGGGTCCTATGAAGTCAATTATCCATTTTTCAAAGGGTTGTTGTGCAATTATTGGGGTTAGCTCTATCTGATCCTTGCAAATCGAGACCTTTGTCCGCTGACACTCATCACAGTGCTTAACGAATCGTGCCGCATCGCGAAAAAGTGTGGGCCACCATAGTTGAGACTGTAGCACCTTGCAGACTGTTGTATCTTTGCTAAAGTGTCCTCTAGCGATTCCGCTGTGTGCCTTTGAGAGCGCATCGTGCATCTCATGCTTGCATATGCATCTATGCAACAATCCGTCTTACCCTAGCTATATAGCTGGCATGCTATCAACTGATAGGATTGTATATTGAGGATAAGTTGCCTAAGCGGGCTTTCTCTATTGGTCATTTAGGTAGTCCATGCTCAAGTACTTGGACTATGTCGTTTACCCAATATGGTGTCAAGTTGGCTCGAAATAAATCTCTCTTGTTGGATAGCCTAAACAAGTGCACATCTGGAAACTCATCAACGATGCCTTGTCCAGTGCCTCTCCCGTGGGGATGCATGACATGTGGTCAGCCATGTAGTGCTGCTTTCCTTTTTGTACAACCACGGAGAAGTAGAATTCTAAAAGTAGAAGGAGCCATTGAGCTATGGGTCCTGTAGCACAAGGTTTTTTTACTAAATATAGCAAGGCTTGATGGTCCACAAAAAAGTGAAAGGCGTGGCTAATAAATAATACCAAAATTTCTTCATGGCAAATACCATGGCCAGACCTTCTCTTTCTATCGTCGAGTAGTTCATATTGGTCTCAGTGAGTTATTTGCTAGCAAAGCTCACTGGATAGTTGAGATTGTGTGCCAGGTTGGCACAACACTACCCCCCATAGTGAATTTCGAAGCATCAATATGCACGTTATCGTGATGCTGTGCGTCTACCACTGCAAACTTGAGGGCAGAGATTTCTACCAAGATTTTGGACTCTTTAGTCAGCGTCATTAGGAGTTTATTTTCCACTATGTGTGTCTTTTGTGTTTGCATTTGCATGACACACGAGTACATGTAGTTAGGTTAGGCACAAATTCCTCTACACACTCATAATTTTTTTTGTGGAGCATCACTTGATTGATTGCATATCATGGATCGAAAATTTTATATTTCCTTAAAGCATGAGTGATTGGGCACGAAGTTCTTTTCCAAAGCATGATCTTTGCTAGGGCACATTGTATGGAAAAACAAGTTCATATTGATCCGGGTTTTTTACAACCCGGATTATTGCCACAAAATTTGGCCAAAGCCCCTATCAAGAGCTTACCATATCACTTTGGGTTTACTCTTCAAGCACTAGGTATGCTACATTGCTTCTCGATTATGATAACTCTAGCAAATGGGGGGAACAAGTTCTTAGGAGGCATGTCAATGTAAAGGGTAAAAGGGATGGTTATCTTAGTGAAGATGGAAATGGATTACATCTAGGAGTTGAGTGAGTGCATAGATTTTTCAAAGGACTAGCCTCCAACTACACATGGGCCCCGTCTGCATCACTAAGATTTGGAATCTATCACCATCATTAGAGGACACCTCACCCTAGCACACAAGTCAATATCCACATCATGGTGTCACTTGGATCTTGCACAAAAGCTTACAAGCATGGACCCCTTTTGTCACATGCTTATATGTATTTATATACATATGGGGGACTAAAGTCAAAGCAGCTTTTAGAAGCCGTTTTTAATAATCTCAATAACTCCCAAGAAAAAGAGAATTTCAAGAAAATTCTTGTGATGCCCGATCGATTTCGACCTGGTCTACAAAGTTGCAGAAGAAACTTTTTTCAAATTCCTCACGGATTTGAAGTTACGAAGGCGCAGACTGCTGGCTACATGCAATTTTCTTCTCTCTTTCACCACACCAACTTTCCACTCTATCCTTCTTGTAAATATATTATAATAATGTGCTTTGGGCACCCACCTCTTGTAATCTAGCTCCATTTCTCTATTTTGTCTACCACCACCCTTGGCTTCTTGCATGATAACCAAGGTGGGGACTTGTCCCATCCACTATTCTCCATATTTTCAAAGATGCCATACATCATCTAGGATTATGTTAATAAAAAAGATTAGCTTAATCTAATCCCTCATGGAGGCTATATAAAGAGCCCATGGAGAATGAAGAAGGGGGAGAGGAAGGACAATGACAAGTCCATGAGAGCATTCTAGAATATCCTCATCTCTTTAAGGTAAGCTATGAGTAAGTTCTTTTATTATGTAGTATAATGGCAAGCTTCCTCTACCTCTTCTTCTATTATCTCCCTCTCTTCTCGTCTTCTCATTCCATGTAGCATAATGGCAATCTTCTTCCCTCTCCTCTCCTCTCTCTCTCTTATATTCCAATATGGTGTCTAGTACATATATTCTCTCTTGTAAATTTGTGTCTTGGTTCTCTTGATTCTCTTTGAGAAAAGGGATGTCCTAGCCCATCCTCCCTTTGGCTAGGTGGTGCCCCTCTTTAGTTCTCTTAGTGAGGATTGGAGGTTGGATGGGTAAGAGGCAACCCGTTCATCATTTCAGCCCTCATTTTTGGTGCCCCCACTGAGGACATTCTCAACCACAATTCTCTACCTCCTTATGTGGGACGATACAACATATAGTGGTACATCCTGTACTACAAGTTCCCCAAGTGGCTCTTCTCCAACACATTAACCAAATTTTTTTTAAAGCTGGTCGAAGTGCATGACTCCCAAAATGGTATCTTAAGGAAGCCCAAGAAAGAAAGTATGCCTATTGGAGGACGGCACGCATGCGGGTAAAAGGTGTTCACTTTAGAAATTCCATTATCTCACAACGGAAAAAATTATGTTGCCATCAATTGCTAGGTTCTCATAATTGTGGTGAGTGTTTTGCAAACAAAGTGAAGGCCCTTCCGAGAGGTCCTCGTCTCTAAATCATCAAATCCCTCTCTCTCTCTGGCCTAATCCACATCAAAGGAGGACAACTATGCATGAACGGTGTGGAGTTTTGTAGAAGTGCAAAGTATGGAGACTACCTTCAACTGTTGTTAGCTCGAAGGTTGGGTGTGGTTGAAAAGGTGGCCATCACACCTTATGAAATATATGTCACCGAGGATGGACACACCAAGGCAAGAACAATCACTGGTGAGCAAATTCTCCGTATAGCAAAGTTGGTGGGTTCCAAAAAGAAACACTCTGGGAAAAATCCTTCATAATTCAAGAAAGTGCATTCCCTCTACTCCCTTAAGTAGTCTCCACTCATGAATAATAATAATGGCCCGAATTTCTACACCTTCCACTCTGTACAAAACATCCGAGTTGATGTATGCATCAGTAGGAAGATTTTCTTCGAGTAGCGTCTTGTCATGTACTTTGGGGCTGAAAGATTAAGGGAGATTCTTGTATCACCAGAACCTATAATCTTCCCAATGCTAGACTACAATGCATCCTTCAATGTACATGTCTTTATCCTATTTATAATAGTTTCTCATGAATCAAAACGAGTTGTATGGACCTATCCGTCCACTTGCTATGCAAACTATGCATATTGTAGCTAGCACAAAGCTTAGATTCCAAGGCATTATTAGAAGCATACTGGGGCCTAGACGTCTTGCTGAAATCAATGCATCTGTGAACCCATTCATCCTTCCCCTTATAAAATACAACTTAAGTCTAGACGTTTTCATCTTCGTACTCTACTAAGGCAACATGGCATTTCCAAGTTTTTTTGGGCACAAAGGGGAGAAAGCTCTAGACTTTTTGGATGACTTAGAAATGGCCTTCCTAGTCACAGGTTGGGATGATGAAGCAACCAAAGTACGGGCCTTCTCTTTAGTTCTAAAGTGTGATGCTCGAGTGTGGTATCAAGCTCTCCCGGAGGCTACAAGGGGTAATTGGGAGGATCTCAAGACCGCATTCATGCAAAAGTACCAAGATACAGAGCCACCTGAAGATATTTGGAGACAACTCTTAGATCTTTGCCAAACCTTACCAGGGGAGTACCAAGCATATGAAGGCATGTTTATAAAATTGTGCGATAAATGGACAGCCTCTTTAGCCGAGGAAGAAAGAGTACCTGATTGCCTTAAGAAAGATTGTTTTCTAGCCGGACTCCATCCTCTACTAAGGGAGAAGGTCAAAGGAAAGTTTCCCACATCCTATGAAGAATCAGTCACTTATGCGAGGGAGAAAGATAGAAAATTGAAGTATCAAGCCCAGTTGAAGGGGGGAGTTGAGCCCATGCAGGTTTTACCAACCATGCCAAGGCCTAGAGAAATAGCAGAGGCCCCACCTAAACCGGAGATACCATAGCAAGAGCTCCTACAACGCATTACTAATCAACTTGAAAGCCTTTCGTTAAATTTGGTGCAAGGAGTACGACCCCCTCCCCTCATAAATGAAGGCAATCGAGGTCCAAGGAGACAAGAAAGAGAGTATGTTTGCTATAGTTGTGGGGAGATTGGCCATGGTATGTACTTTTGCCCTCATCCTAGGTGTTTTCCAGGAAATGGGTTTCAACCAAGAAGGAGGGGACAACAAGTGACACCACCTAGGGAAAGGTTTGTTCCACCGAATCCAGGGCCTCCACCACCGGTTCAAGTTTTCCAGTATCCTCGACCACTTGCAGAGGTGCCGCCCTTGCCTGTCCAACCGCCAGAGAATCATGATGTTAGGATAATTAGTTTAGATGAGAGTGATGTCAAAGGGAAGGCCAAAGTAGTAGAGGTTGAAGCAATGCCGGTGAAAAAAGCTCGGAGAATTGAGAGAATGGAGCCTACACCACCAAAGGAGGTTGAAAATATGGAAGAGGAGGCAGAGTCATCAATGGCTGCAAAGACACGCAACAGTAAAAAGAGGAGGGCTCGCTCACGCCGACACATTGAGCCAGATGATTTTTCCCTGGGTAAAGGTACTAGAGCTTATGATTTGCTTGCTGATGTGAGGAATCAAGGGCCAAAAATTTCATGGCCCCAATTACTACATCTATCTCCAATAGTGCGGTGACAATGGTTAAAGATGGTATGGTGCGCAGATCGGTCGCAGTATGCTCACGTAGTGAATCCCGGAAGGTCCCCAAGAACAATGAACTCTACCTTTTTGCACAAAAAAAATGTAAAAGCATGAACGACAAGAAGCAAGAGACCAATTGGGTTCAATCTTCCCCATGCCTTGTGTGAGCACTTCACAAAGCATGTATTTTATGTATATTTCCATCTTCATGCTCAATAATAGCCCAATTTACAAAAATATGACAAGCTTTTAGCTTTTGAGTTTGCTTTCTACAAAAATAGGAAATAAAGCTAATGGACGGTGCCCATAGAGTTTGGCACGCCCAACACAATGTCCCAAATAGAATTAACATATTCGTGCGCATAGGCGCATACAAAATAATAATCAATAATCAATGCCTCAATAGACATGACAAAATATAGGTGTAGCGCCTATCAAAATATAATCCATAGGTCGAATACTCGCTAGACTCCAATGCTTTCCTCCGCCACTGCTGGTATCTCTACACATCAACTGAAGCATTCACAATCATTAGTAAAATAATACAATTAAACCGACAAAAGTGAATACCTAGCAGTCTTCAGCTACATAAATAAATCAACTGGTTAGAAATAAATCCTAACCTTAATTTATTACGAGTGCGCACTCTAAACTCATAAACGTTTATTAATTTAATATGCATTTTGCGGAATCACCCGCTATGGAATCACCCATGTACACACTAAATTAATGAAACGCCCGAAAAGGACAGGCGTCCCCATCAACTTCTCGCACAAACAATCCACTTTGTGTATGAGCCCCGGTCATCTAAGTTTACGGAATCCATCGTAAAATCTCACGGAATCCACCGTGGAATATGCCTCCTGGCATCACGTAGTGAATCCCGGAAGGTCCCCAAGAACAATGAACTCTACCTTTTTGCACAAAAAACAATGTAAAAGCATGAACGACAAGAAGCAAGAGACCAATTGGGTTCAATCTCCCCCCTTGTGTGAGTGCTTCATAAAGCATGTATTTTATGTATATTTCCATCTTCATGCTCAATAATAGCCCAATTTACAAAAATATGACAAGCTTTTAGCTTTTGAGTTTGCTTTCTACAAAAATAGAAAATAAAGCTAATGGACGGTGCCCATAGAGTCTGGCACGCCCAACACAATGTCCCAAATAGAATTAACATATCCGTGCGCATAGGCGCATAAAAGCATGAACGACAAGAAGCAAGAGACCAATTGGGTTCAATCTCCCCCCTTGTGTGAGTGCTTCATAAAGCATGTATTTTATGTATATTTCCATCTTCATGCTCAATAATAGCCCAATTTACAAAAATATGACAAGCTTTTAGCTTTTGAGTTTGCTTTCCACAAAAATAGGAAATAAAACTAATGGACGGTGCCCATAGAGTCTGGCATGCCCAACACAATGTCCCAAATAGAATTAACATTTTCGTGCGCATAGGCGCATACAAAATAATAATCAATAATCAATGCCTCAATAGACATGACAAAATATAGGTGTGGCACCTATCAAAATATAATCCATAGGTCGAATACTTGCTAGACTCTAATGCTTTCCTCCGCCATTGCTGCTATCTCTACACATCAACTGAAGCATTCACAATCGTTAGTAAAATAATACAATTAAACCGACAAAAGTGAATACCTAGCAGTCTTCAGCTACATAAATAAATCAACTGGTTAGAAATAAATCCTAACCTTAATTTATTACGAGTGCGCACTCTAAACTCATAAACGTTTATTAATTTAATATGCATTTTGCGGAATCACCAGCTATGGAATCACCCATGTACACACTAAATTAATGAAACGCCCGAAAAGGACAGGCGTCCCCATCAACTTCTTGCACAAAGAATCCACTTTGTGTATGAGCCCCGGTCATCTAAGTTTACGGAATCCACCGTAAAACCTCACGGAATCCACCATGGCACGGAATCCACCGTGGAATATGCCTCCTGGCATGGTAAGCATTAGACCCATGAAGAATAGACATGTGAATGCAATCCAGGCTAGAAAGATGAAATAAATTGTGCCTCTAGTGGAAGCCGAAATCAATGGGCAGAGAGTGTTAAAGACATATGTGGATGGAGGTGCAGAGATTTGTGTCATGACGGAAAAGTTGATGCATAATTTGGGATTAGAGGTAAATGAAACTACTAAATTTGGGGCCAAAATGGCTAACAATGTAGTAGTAAATTGTTTGGGAGTTATAAAGAAAGTCAAGGTAAAGGTGTGTGGAGTGCAATTGGAGCTTGACATGTATGTGATGCCAGTGAAGGGGGACGACTATCCGCTCATTCTTGGGCGACCATGGCTAATGGGAATGAAAGCTAGACAAGATTGGGAGACAGGGGGTTTAGAGCTAAGGCCACAAAAGGGGCTGCAAAAAAAATGGAAGAGCACTATCTACAACATGAAGGAGGGCTGACAGGAGGATCTTATGTTAGAGACCACCGCTGATGAATGGAGTTCCAGTGAGGGTTGGTCATCTATGACAGAGGGAGAGTCTTCTAATGAGGAGGAAGAAAGCTCTCTAGAAGTGATGGGGATTACATTAAAAGGGCCTTCTAGTAGTGAAATTCCGCAGCAGTTTCCAAAGGTCGAGAAGGAGGGGTTAGAAAAAATGTTGGCTAAGGATCTATCAGTTGAGGAGAAGGCAGCCTACATGGAAGTGGTGATAAAACACTCTGCACTTTTTATTACTGATTATGAACACATCACAGGTGTGACAGTAGTACAACATCACATTAATCTAAAAGAGGGAGCACGGCCAGTGGTGCAGCGACTATGACGATTGGGAGTAGTTCAACAAAACGCTCTACTTACTGAGGTGCAACGACTTTTAAAGGCAGGCTTCATCTATCCAATAGGGGACTCAGAGTGGGTTTCACCTGTGGTGGTGATACCCAAGAAGAATGGAAAATGGAGGATTTGTGTGGATTACAAGCCGCTAAATGCTGCAACTAAGAGAGATCACTTTCCTCTTCCCTTTCAAGATGAAATACTCAACGAGGTGGCCGGGCATGAGAGATACACTGTTTGTGATAGGTATTCAGGTTATTTCCAGATCCGAATAGCTGAGGAGGATCAACAGAAGACCACCTTCATTACACCCTAGGGTTGTTTTGCTTACAAAGTAATGCCATTTGGATTAACAAATGCCCCAGCTACCTTCCAACGATTCATGAATTATGTCTTCCAACCATATTTTGGGAAATCCATCAAGGTCTTTATTGATGATTTTTGTATTTATAGTTCTAAGGCTTTACATCTAGGAAAGGTGGATGAAGCTTTCAACCACCTTGCACAAATGGGGGGGCAATTAAACCATGAGAAGTGTCGCATTGGCGAAAGCAGTGTAACTTTATTAGGGCGTGTCATAAGTGAGAGGGGCATAGAAGCAGATCCAAACAAAGTTAAGGCCCTATTGGCGGTGCCATCACCATCTTCTGTGAAGCAACTAACCTCTTTCATTCAGAAGGTGCGATATATGGGGCGGTTCATTCATCTCCTCTCCCAATTAATATTTCCACTGCAACAGTTAACCCACTCTGAGGAGCTCCTGTGGAGTGACGAAAGCGAAAGGTGCTTTCACGAGGTGAAGAAGGCTCTTAGCACCCTCCCTATAATTTTACAGCCTTGTTGGGATCAGGAGTTTTTTGTCAATCCGAGTTTTGGGGAAGATGCTCTAGGGGCAGCACTAATACAAAAGGATGCTAAAACTGGCCTAATGAGACCAGTTTACTTTTCTAGCAGAGTAATGACAGCATCAGAACGAGGGTACAAGATGGTCGAGATGATGGTTTTGTCTCTAATGTTTGCTGTAAGAAAGTTTCGTCCTTATCTTCTCCCTAGGCCGTTCACAGTGATCACGACAGAAGAGCATTTTCCCTATGCCTTACAGCACATGGATGTTTCGGCTAGAATCGCTAAGTGGGTGATACAACTCCAAGAGTTTGACTACACCTTCAAGGTGGAGGATTCTACTCGAGCTTGCCTAGCTGATTTGTTGACCCATAGATGCCATCAAAAGAAGGAAAGGGAGAAGGGAAAGATAAAAGAGGAGACACCTCCTCTTGAGGAGCCGCCACGGGTGGAGAATGCCCATGCCCTCTACTTCGATGGGGCCTACAAGCGTATTAAAGACAGAGCGACAGCAGGAATAGTGGTGTTCAGTCCCGAAGGTGACAAACTGTATGGAGAAGGTATCAGCTTGGAGGATGTCCATTCTAATAATGAGGCAGAATATCAAGCCTTGCTTTTAGGTTTGAGATGGTGTCTTTCACATGGTGTCACTCGACTTAATGTTTTTGGGGATTCTATGCTAATTGTTAAGCAAATGAAAGGAACCTGGGCTTGTAAAAATGATAACTTAGCAGTGAAAATGAGAGAAGCTAAAACTCTCATGAGAAAGCTACAGAAAGCCCAAATCTATTTTGTGCCAAGGCGCACAAATGGCGACGCAGATGCTCTAGCAGCTAAAAAATTGAAAGAGGTAATGGTGGGTATCATTACAGTAAAGCTTCCCTTATTTCAGGGTAAGTTTCAACTACAAGATGTGCTTTATTTTCTTGAGCATGGTGAGGCACCTACACATATGAGTAAAAGTGAGAAAAGGTGGCTGGCTACTAAGGCCACTAAATACCGCTTGATAAATGATATGTTGTATTGCAAAGGAAAGGATGCAGTGCTTAGAAGGGTGCCAACAGCAAAGGAGATTATAGATGTGATTAAGAGCTGCCATGAAGGGGTTTGTGGCGGACATTTTGCTTAAGAAATAACCAGCAGGAAGATTCTCCAAGCCGGTTTTGTGTAGCCTAGTCTACATCGAGATGTGCAACATTGGTGCCACACTTGTGACAATTGCCAAAAGGCCGGGACCAAGGAAGCTAGTGCATGAGGAACAAAATCCCATAACTACTATGGCCCATTTGAGAAATGGGGGATTGATGCAATAGGACCACTCCCATGAACTCAATCTGGCAAGGAATACATCATAATGGGAGTGGACTACATGACGAGGTGGGCAGAGGCTTCAGCAACTAGTAGGATCACAGTCCAAGAAGTGGAAAAATTTGTGTTTGAAAATATTTGTTGCAGGTTTGGCACACCTTTGGAAATTATCTCTGATCGGGGTCCTGGTTTTAGGGTGAACCTAGTAGGGGAGCTAATGGAAGGGCTAAAAATCAAGCACAGGCATTCTACTCCCTACTATCCACAGTGTAATGGTTTGGTCGAAAAAGTGAATGGGCTGATTTATAAGATAATTACCAAGCAGGTACACATACACCCCAAGCATTGGGATAAAAAATTGAATACAGCTCTTTGGGCCTACAGGACTTCATTCAGAACCTCACTTGGCTATACTCCGTTTCACCTCGTCTATGGCCAAGAAGCTTTGCTTCCTATAGAGGTGGAATTGGCCAGTTTGCGTGTTTTAGTAGCCAGTCAAGAGAAGAATCAAGATAAGAAGTTAGAGGATAGGATCTTGGATCTAGAGAGGCTGGAGTTGGATAGAGAAGCAGTAGTCCAACACTATTCCATGCAGGTTGAAGAGAGAAGGAAGACCTTTAATAAGAAACTAGCTAGCAAACACATAAGGGAAGGATCACTTGTGCTACGCTATGATAACCGCTTTGATAACAGAAAGGATGCTAAACTTGTGTTCAAGTGGGAAGGGCCATTCATGGTCATAAGGAGATATCCAAATGGTAGCTATAAGCTAGGTGACATGGATGGAAAGGTTCACAAGACAAGGGTAAATGGATGGCGACTGAAGCCTTATTTTCAAAGAAATATGAACACTTTGGAGCAGTCATTCGATGAAGAGCCACCAATGAGGGGGTGCAGTCCTCCTTGCTCTATTGGACCATCATTATCAAGCTAGAGGCATGAATACCTCTAGCCTAAGGGGAGGGCTAATTATCCGGGTTTTTTACAACGTGGATTATTACCACAAAATTTGGCCAAAGCCCCTATCGAGAGCTTACCATATCACTTTGGGTTTACTCTTCAAGCACTAGGTATGCTACATTGCTTCTTGATTATGATAACTCTAGCAAATGGGGGGAACAAGTTCTTAGGAGGCATGTCAATGTAAAGGGTAAAAGGGATGGTTATCTTAGTGAAAATGGAAATGGATTACATCTAGGAGTTGAGTGAGTGCATAGATTTTTCAAAGGACTAGCCTCCAACTACACATGGGCCCCGTCTGTATCACTAAGATTTGGAATCTATCACCATCATTAGAGGACACCTCACCCTAGCACACAAGTCAATATCCACATCATGGTGTCACTTGGATCTTGCACAAAAGCTTACAAGCATGGACCCCTTTTGTCACATGCTTATATGTATTTATATACATATGGGGGACTAAAGTCAAAGTAGCTTTTAGAAGCCGTTTTTAATAATCTCAATAACTCCCAAGAAAAAGAGAATTTCAAGAAAATTCTTGTGATGCCCGATCGGTTTCGACCTGGTCTACAAAGTTGCAGAAGAAACTTTTTTCAAATTCCTCACAGATTTGAAGTTACAAAGACGCAGACTGCTGGCTACATGCAATTTTCTTCTCTCTTTCACCGCACCAACTTTCCACTCTATCCTTCTTGTAAATATATTATAATAATGTGCTTTGGGCACCCACCTCTTGTAATCTAGCTCCATTTCTCTATTTTGTCTACCACCACCCTTGGCTTCTTGCATGATGACCAAGGTGGGGACTTGTCCCATCCACTATTCTCCATATTTTCAAAGATGCCATACATCATCTAGGGTTATGTTAATCAAGAAGATTAGCTTAATCTAATCCCTCATGGAGGCTATATAAAGAGCCCATGGAGAATGAAGAAGGGGGAGAGAAAGGACAATGACAAGTCCATGAGAGCATTCTAGAATATCCTCATCTCTTTGAGGTAAGCTATGAGTAAGTTCTTTTATTATGTAGTATAATGGCAAGCTTCCTCTACCTCTTCTCCTATTATCTCCCTCTCTTCTCATCTTCTCATTCCATGTAGCATAATGGCAAGCTTCTTCCCTCTCCTCTCATCTCTCTCTCTTATATTCCAATACGGTGTCTAGTACATATATTCTCTCTTGTAAATTTGTGTCTTGGTTCTCTTGATTCTCTTTGAGAAAAGGGATGTCCTAGCCCATCCTCCCTTTGGCTAGGTGGTGCCCCTCTTTAGTTCTCTTAGTGAGGATTGGAGGTTGGATGGGTAAGAGGCAACCCGTTCATCATTTCAGCCCTCAATATGAAGAACTTTATTTTTGAAAACTCAGAAGGGTCATGTATATAAAGTATTTAAGCCTACAAGAAGCATATGAAGAGTTTGATAAGATGCCAAGACGAAGCATTGCAAGCATTGCATCAAAGGGTATAATGATCATGATCATTGAATTGATTATATGTACATTGACTTGGCCACAATTTATGAGTATAAGGAAGAATCCAAGGAAGAGAATGATCCATTATACAAATTCCCATCTTGACTATGTCAAACGATGATACTACTCATCCAGATTCTGATTTGACTGGATATAATACTGAGGGCCAAATTTATATTGATCAACAACAGATTTGTCATTCAACCAATGATCTTCTATTTCTTTCATAATTAATGAGGAGTGCAATCACAATAAAAGATCATGCAAATGTTTCAAATCAACTCTAAGCTAACTATGCAAATGGGAAGAGCATGTAAGTTAAAATATGAGAACTTCTAATGATTATAACTTTTGGGAAGAAAGGAAGAGCATGTCAAGGTGGTTTTTTATGGTGATGTGTGTTCTTTAAAAGGAACCACAAGGGAAGAGCCATTTTCTTCATGACTTTTATGGTAAATACATGGATCAGATCATGGTGGATGCCATTGGCTTCTGGCACTCCATTTTAAGGGAAGTCCCAATAACAAAAAGAGTGGGGCTCAACATAGATGAGTGGAAAGGCCAAACAATGTTAGCTCAGAGATATTGGGGACTATATGTGAACTTCTATGCTTCCGTATCTAGCATCATGCAATCGGAATACAATACTACATACATAGAAATTAGTTAATAGAAAAGGTATTGCAAGTTGTGACAAGGAGAGAGGGATCGACAACAATCTGATAATTTGTTATTGTGTTGAAAACAAGATAAGAAATTATTATGGTTCTTGCTTACGATGTTCCATTGACTTGCCATGATAGAGGAGCTATGAGAAGGAAGTCCCATATATCAAAAGGCAGCTTGCATTAACGAATAAAAATGTAATCTCTGATGTATAATAGGGATAAATTTATGGCGCCGAACAATAATTTGGTGGAAGTTTTTCTAAAGCTTTTGTGAGCTACAGCTTTTATTGTTGCGACAAAAGAACGATGTGCTGATTATTTAAGAGGAGGGAAAAATGAAGGAAGGGGACGACGGTGAAGGTGATGAAGTTGTTGCTGACGGAGATGATATTGATAGCGTGCAGTGATGGATGCGGTCATTGACAGAGGTGGAGTTGCTCCATTAGTTGTGGCAGTCGAGAGTGATGTACATGCTGGACCACGCCAACATTCGCACGGACCTGGGCTCCTCCTTCTTCAATCGGTTTGTTGTGGATGTACTCTACAACTTCCTCCACAGAGCTTGCCGTGATGCACCCCTCACACTCTTCGTCAAGCACAAGCGTCTCTTCGAGGTTATGACCTCGATTAGCTCATGTCATACCATTCACCAGTTGCTGCTACAAGTTCAGGGCATCATGCGTCTTCCATGACTCTCTCTCTGTCTCTCTTTCTCTCTGAGAGTCTTCCCGAACCGGAGCCTTCCATGAAACGTTTTTTATATTCTCAAGCTATTATCGTGGATCTCTTCACTTTAGACTGCCACAACCTATATGCAATGGAGTTGAAGGGAGGGAAGATGATAGAGACGTGAGAGAGAAAGCTGATGCTGTTGCAATAGTGAAAAGCCGTGATCTTAAGGCGCTCCAAATCTCCTTAATTACAACACGATATATTATCTTGGTGCACACTCCTCCAGTGGCATGTGACCATGAACGAGTTGGACGTCGCCATACGTCGATTGCAGCATAGACTTTAGGGTCGTCTTCCTCGTCACAGCAGCAACCTGTACGCCGTTGCATCAATTTGTGGAAGGGTGTGTGATTTTTTTGATAAAGGCCGTCACCTTCTTGAGATATAGAAGATCCATGATATGAAGAGACAATTTGTTGTGTTGATTAAGAACAAAATGATGAGAAGTCAGTGAATTAAGAGGGAGGGTCTGAACCTTGCACAGGTTCTTTGTGTGATGTTGAACTTGGAAGGCAACATCAAGACCAAGGCTTTTGCTAGTTCATATCTTCCACCAAAGCATTTAAACAAGGATGCTTCATCATTATACTGATTTTCCAATTGATGCATATCAATTTTCTCTCGCATACTCTTCACATGTCAACTTATAATTGTGTTATCCTCTATCCATACCTTGTATATTATTCCACTTACCTTTACATTTTGTGCTTATACCATGGAGTGGATTTCTTACCTTGGAAGTTTGTTCCCAAATACAAAGCAAGTTTGAACGATTACATGGATTCTTCCAATTTACCTTGATCACTAATGTATATGATTCTTCTACTCCACGTATTCACCTTAAGTTGAGTATTCTTCATTTTCCTTTCCTCCTATCTTGCTAAGTGTCCCTGCGGTGAGCGACTTCACAAACCCCTGCACATATTCTTCTACCGTGCGACAATGTGGAAGGTAATGGTCCAATCTGGGGCTTGTAGAATCGGTGCTATGGTCAGAGCCCTTTTCAATTACTCATATGCGCATTGGCATTCTTCAATCCATTCAAATACAGAGGTCTAGCAATCAATGCGTATCTCAACACAAACCGCTGATAATACCCCGTATGTCCTAAGAAGCATTGAAATCCCCTATAGTTGGTTGGGGGTGGAAGATAAACAATGACCTTGACTTTTGAAAAGTCCGTGGCAATGCCGTTCTTTGACACCACGTTCCCTAGGATGCATATGTGCTTTACCCAGAACTGGCACTTTAAGGGATTCAGAGAGAGACAACATAGGCGACACCGTTCAAAGACTTCTCAGAGTTTATCTAAGTATTCTCTCCAGGTCGAGTGAACACACAAGTCGTCTACAAAGACTTCTAACTCTTTCATGAGAATGTCTTTAAATATAGTGCACATAAGGCATTGAAAGGTGGCTGGAGCATTAGTTAACCCAAAGGGCATGACTATGTAGGCAAAGACACCCCACTCAGTGGCGAATGTAGTCTTATGCCTATCGTTAGGATGCATGTGCACTTGATTGTATCCAGAGAAGCCATCTAGAAAACTGTAGGCCTCTTTGCCTACCACTCTCTCGAGCATGTGCTCGGTGTACATCAATGGGTAGTTGTCCCTCTTAGTGGTAGCGTTCACCTTCTTGTAATTGATGCACACCCTAATCTTTTCATTTTTCTTCATTACAATGACTATGGGTGATACCCAGTCTGTGTGCTTAATTTTGTAGATGAATCTTGCTCTCATCAGATTGTCAATCTCTTCCTTGACCGCATGAGCGTGTTTTGGATTCATAGGGTACAGTCACTGCTTGACCGGTGTTCTGTCTGGCGTTATAAGTATGTTATGAGTCACTACATTCAGATCTACCCCCTAAAGCTCTTCTAAGGACCAAGCGAATACGTCTATATAATCTTGCAAGAGAGCGACGAGACTTGTCTCCTCTTCCTCTCTTTGGCAATAAAGAGTGGTCGGGATGTCTCCCCTTCTTGGGCTAGGTTCACCTCCTTGACTTTGGCAAGTCCCTTGATGGGTTCACTTGCTTGCCCTTGACGTTTGGCGCCCAGCAGGATCACTACCCTATCACCCTTCTTGAACTTTGTAAATCTCTTAGAGAGGTCATGTAGTTTTTGTTGTTTGTCTGCTTAGGCTATTTTGCCCTTTCTTCCTTTAACCATCTACGCCTCAGGTGGAATGGTAGGCCCCCCTTGGTATGTCTAGTCTTGGAAGGCCTAGGTATTTCTAGGTTGCTCTTTGAACTCACTTCTCAGATTCAAAATCCCCATCTTTGCTAGAAGAGGTAGTCTCTCCTGGTGGTTGTAGTTCAGAGGATGACTCTGTTCTAAGCATTGGCGTGGTACCTAGTTGGGTTAGGTCTGCTTGTTCAAAGTCTATGGCTCCTATATGTTCCAACCAACCACGGTCACAATCCATGCACATGACCCCTCACTCTATCTTGAAGGCGTTCTTTCTTTGTGGCTTGGATTCTACTTGTATTTGTCCTATATCTCGTCCTTTAGCATCATATTCTATGGTATCTATCTCACCCTCACTCTCATCACTCAAGGAGTTGCAGTCTTCGTATTCGTCATCGGAAGCATCTTCCTCAGACTGCTCGCCGTCTCCTAGCTGTTGGTATGTGTCTCGGGTCTTTGATCGGGGAGGACTAGGGCCCAATTGTACATGAGGTTTAGGTCATGCACCCTGGTCCATTGCCACCTTGGTTCATCTAAGAGATCTTGGAGTGGCTTGAAATTTACTGCTAGATTGCCAGCTAGCTTGCCAATCAAATACTCTAAAATCTCATGGAGTTCCCTCTTATTGTTTGGCACTTGGAAAGTGATAGGGTTGGGTCTTCTCTGCGAAGATTTCCTACCATCATGCAGACCGGTACCAAGGGTGTACCCTTGGGATTGCCAATCATTTTAATGGCCTGTTCGTACTCCTCATTGTTTGAGAACAGCAAGTTGATGGTAGCAAGGACATGCATCCAATCTTGCTCGTCTTCACGATATGGGATATACTTAGTCAGGGGCCTGTAGGATTTCTTGATCTGAGCGTCACCCTTAAGCATCGTGGAAATGGTGTCGAGGTTGACTGGTGTAGTCTTCTAGGAGTCCATTTCTACCCTTACGACTTCTGTTCTATTGCCTAGGAGGATGAGACCATTCCCCCAATATTCGATCACTCTGGCATTGCGCATCCAGGGTCAGCCCAATAGGATATCGTAGTCCACTCCCTTCATGACTATAAAGTCAACTAAGAATTGGACTCCTGCAATTTTCATTGGCTAGTTTTTTAGCACCCCGAATGGCTTCACTTTCATTCCTTTAGCTAATGTGACATTTAACCTAGTAGTCTCAATAGGTGGCTTGCCCCAAGTCTGGAGCACTGCGTGGCTCAGTACACTAACTCCTGCCCCTGTGTCTACAATCCCTTTCCTTGTTGTGTCACCTAGGTAAGACCACATGCATCTCGGTGCCTTCCCAAAAAGCATTAACATGCAAGGACTTAGGCATGGAGTGCAACGTCAAATTCAATATTTGCATCTCTACATCATGTTCTTGTAGGTCTACAGTAGCTTGCTCTCGTGATCCTTCAACTCACTGCTTCAAGTCTTTCCATAGGGTCAGATGTTGCCTAAGTAGATCTCCCAGGCTTAGCGTCACAGGGATGGTCACACTAGAGTGGTGAGAAAGTCATTGGTTGTTCGTCTTTCTCCTATTCTGGATTGTCCTGGCTAATGGCCGTGATTGATTTGCTGGTCTGTAGCGTTAAGGCTTTGCCTAAGAGGTACTGCTTATGGCACAATCACATCTCTTGATTTTGGTTGAGCGGGTGAGATTGGCGTGCTTATGTTGGATAGATCCTTGATCTCATCCTCTAAGATGGGTTCAGCATCTTTTAGGTGTTCTTGGGCCTCCTTTACCCACTCCTTCACCTTCTCGATGGCCTCTAGTTGACGCTTCGGGTTGGGGTACTCCTCATACCTTAGCACTTTCCTTTTTAGCCGTCTTGGGGATGATGTCTCTGCCTTAGCATCAATGACTTTCTTTCTAGCAGGGAGCGTTGTGGCACTCTCAAATTTGAGCATGAATTTAGCTTCGGGTCTCTTCTTCCTTTGCCTACGACTCTTCTTTCCTATCGAGGTTGCATCAAGATTGCTAGGATCTGACAGTGATATGCCGGCCTGCTTTGTTTGTGCACGAGTCATGACATGAAATGGGATGGTCGTAGCCTCCTGATTGATATCCTCAACCCCAATGGGATGGATGGCATATTGGCTAAACTCGAGGATGGTTTTTGCTTTGGATAGTCAATGAAGAGATGAGTGATTTCATACTCAGGGCACCTTAGGTCAGCCTTGTCTCTATTTTATTGTTCCCTTTCAAGATAATGTAATGAGGCGTGTCCTGGGTGACCGCAAGTCCAACACATGATTGGTTCTTGGGCCTACCCTCCTAGGCCTCTACCTTGTCCCCTACCTAATGCCATCATCGGTACTGGTCGATAGTCCATAAGGACTACATTGCCCTCATTGTCGTGCAAGACGTAAGGCTATACGTAAGTCTCTTTCTCATTTGGCTCTTCCACGTAGTGGATTGGGAGCGTCGCTCGGCGGATGGGTCACATAGGGACCATGTGGTCTAGGCATTATAGTAGGATTTATGTCCATTCTAGGAATAGTCGGCTTAATGTTGTTTGGGCGCAAGAAGGGCCAATGGGGCTCCCCTTCCAAAGAATTATTGCTGCCTATTTGCTAGGTAAGGTTGACCGTATGGTTGTGAGTATGGAAGTCTTCTAGGCAACCTACAATGCGCAACTTCATGATTAAACCTATCGTAATTAGCACAAGGTCGTGACCTGGGGTCTTGGCACTTGACTAGAAAGTGGTTTCCGCCACACTACACACATTGGATGACGTGTGGGCACTTTGGTCACCTTAGCATCTCCTGCATCTTGACTATTTCCATTTTCATGTCAGCCAACTTCTGGTTGGTGTCTGTAGCCTTTCCCTTATCTTGGGTACTTGTGCCTGATCACTCACTGGATGCTGAAGCTCTCTCCAAACTTCTAGAGTTGGTCTCTTCTTGGTTCGAGTTCTCGGAGCTCCTCTCCTTCAGCTGGTCATCTACTCGAATGGCTTCTTCAAACACCCTAGCTAATGCATATCATTTCAAGCTCAAGTTGCTTGCCAAGGCTTTATAAAGCTCCTCATTTTGTATTCCACTGATGAATACCATCAACACTACTCTTTTGATCGGTCATTTGCCCATCGGGATTATCTTAAAGAGACTCCTCACGTGGGTCACATAGTCGTGGATGTCCTCTTTTTCTTTCTACTTGAAATTCATAAGTCTTACTGGCAGGTTGTCAAAGTATTCGCGCTCGAAAAATCTCTTAATGAAGAGGTTTTTGAGGCCATTGAAGTTCGCTTGCTCTATCGCATCTAGACTTGTGTACCAAGTTCGACCCTTGTCGCCTAAGCAAAGCCCGAATGCTTGAGAGTGCTAAGTCAAGTCGGTGAGACCATTGGCCTCGTCGCAGACCTACTCGAATTGCTCTACGAAGCTGTATGGATCATTGTGGGGTTGGTACTTATCGACCTACTTAGCGACAACTCGTATCGTAGACTGGCTCTTGGAGCCTTGGTTTACCCCTAACCCTGCTAGTAGCGACATTGCTAACGTTGCAGCTCTCTACTTTGCTGTTGTGTTGTCTAGCAATCACTTCATGAGAAGCTCACTCAACGTCAAGTCTCCTTCTAGTGCTCTCTCATGGTCAATTTGATTCCTGCTTGCTAAGCTCAACACTCGCTGTATCTCTCACATCTCTGCATTTTGCCTCAAGCTCCTAGTCTACTAGTATTGGTTGTATTCCACGATGCCTTACAGTGCGTTGTGGGCTAGCTTCCTTTCCTCCTCTAGGTCATCTATGATAGCTTCTGCCATTCTACCACGGTGCTCATATCGAGTATGAGAATCATAACTGTTCACCAACTACTGGATCACTTTTGGAAAAACTCCTAAGTCGAGTTTCTCATTTTTCTTGCGGTCTAAGCTTTCTTCTGACATGGTTGCATTCTCATGCTCCACCAAGTTATTGATAAGGTTAAGCAGGTTGGGTAGATCCATGTCTCTGTTGCTGTTCAGTTGGTCCTATGCTAGGCTTCGTCGATTGTCCATCTATGTTTTGGGATCTTTTCCTATTGGTGGGTTCCTTCAAGTTCTTTTATCTGAGCGAGTTCCTTAATTATTGCACACAATCCTCAAATTACCTCCACTCAATGTGTGCGTGTACGTGTGCGTGTGCGTGTGTGTGTTCTTTCCTGTGCACTTGTGCTCAAACAGGCTTTCGGTTGTTCTTAGGTGTACTTCAAGTGTTGGAAATCAAGGTGAGTGTGAAGAAAAAGTGTCTAAGCGGCTTACACACTCCCATTTCTTCTTAGGCCTGATAGGCTTGTTTGATTAATTTTTGGCCATCTTGATAGGCTTTAGGGTTTCTTGCTCCGTCATCTTACTCGTTTTAGGTTCATTTTGGGGTCTATGACTCCATTGGCTGCCATTAAGGTATTGAATTCTCAACAACCTACTCAAGCTACTAAGTGGATGCATCTTGCGAGTTCGCCTATTCCTTGTGCTAAAATCGAGTTCTGGGCGTTGGGATGGCTCACAAAGTTTGCACGGTTGAAATCTAACTGGGTATGGTGCAAATTTTCAAAAAAATTGTAAATATCTGACTCAGCCCAACTCATTCGAGTTGCAAGGGGGCGGAGTGGTGGATTCAGACGAGCCGAGGGGGCCGAATAGGAACAATGGATGAATTTGCGGCTTGGACGAGCGAATGGACGTGGCCGAGTGGAAATGGCGAGTTGGTTTGGGCCGAATGAAATTGGCCAAGGGCTGAATCTAAATAGGACCAAATGGAACATTCGGACGGGTCGAGGCGTGAGGGCTAAGGGCCGAATTTAAAGGTATTGATCGAGTTGTCAGTTCGGATTGGTCGAATTGGCCAATTGCAAGAGGACCGAGGGCCGATTCTAGGACTTGGCCTAGAACTAAACCGTTTGGATAGGCCAAATTGCACGCGATGATGGCAGCGCCGAGGATGATTTCGTTGAATCCAGCACTCCAAGTACTCACAAGCTACACAAAATTCTAGATCACAACAAGGATAGAGGAGGAAGGATTTGATATACTTGACGCATGTGAAGAACTCCCCGATGGCAAGATCAAATTGAATTACCAATGAAATCTCTCTCTCTCTCTCTCTCTCTCTCTCTCAATACTAGAATGAAAAATGAGCTCTTCTATGGTCTCTTGGCCCTTAAACCCCTTCCCGAGGGAAATGTTTTGCTATCCCCAATCACTCACTTGTCGACTTTAATCATTTCAACCACTCTTTTTTTTCCATTTACCACGATTTGTGCCCTGTTTTGCCCTGTTTATAGTAGTAAGCCCTACGCTTTTCCAATCCGATTTCTTAATCCTAACCTATGCTAAATGCAACGAGAATCAAAAGCAAATAACTGAAATGATCTCCCCTTCTTTTCCAATCATCAAACAACCAAAATAACCAAAATACTTGTATCGAAGATAAAAAAAACCCAAACTTCCTACCTATCTCAAGCTCTATTTCGGGGACAAATCTCTTACTTTGATGCTCGATATGAGGCACGCAAGTGCTCGAGCTTGAATCCGTTGGTTCGGGCAATAAAACCAAAATGTGGGGGGGGGGGGGGGGGGAACTCACACTCAACCGCCAAGACCCACGGACCGCTTATTGCTTCAAGCGTTTCAAGTGAGCTCTAATGGCTATCTCTCACCTAGCCGTTGCGCCTTCGAACTTATGAGTGTAGTGAGCTTACCTCGATGCTGAAATGAGTTGCCTCCTCCCTTGCACACACTGATAGATCTAGGATCCTAGATGCTAGCTCAAGCATCCTCAAGCCTCGTCCATCGAGTTCCATCCACCATAGCTGCACGTGTGAGAGAGAAGAGAAGAGAAGAGAAGAAGAGAAGAGGAGATGGTGAAGAGATTCACCCTCTTGATCCCTCACTCCCACACACTCACTCCCTCACACTCTCACACTCCCTCTCTCAAGAGTACACACACACAAGCAAGGTGAAGAGAAGAAGAGAGGACTCTTATCAGCCACAAACCAAAGAATGAGCTTCCATTCACTTTTTGAACTTTATATACAAGCTCTAAAATCCCATGGGCACCCATCCCTTTTTACATGACTGGCCGTTGTGGCAAGGTCCTTTTTCCTATTTCCCTCTTCTTGCCTTATGCCTTAAGCCCACACCCATTTGTTCTTTTATAAATGGCATAGGAGGGAGCATGGCGCTCTTTTACAAGTTTTTTTAGAGTTTTTTGAGATGCCTTCCATTTAAAATTACACTTTTTGCCTCAGCTTAGATTTAGGGGCAGCCTTTGCGCATTTGCTCTTTTTTTTTTTTCATTTTTCCACTCTTTGCTTCATATTTCCACCATCTCGAATTGAGGTTAACAAGCTCATCAACTTGCATACATGGCTAAGGTTGTGTAATATATGTAACACACTTTTTTTGAGAATGTAGTGGGCAATGAGTATCGCGATCATGCTATGGATGAAGAAATGGCTGCAATTATGGATAATGACACATGAGAGTTAGTGCCCATAGTTAAAGGTAAGAAAGCTATTGGCTAGAAATGGGTTTTCAATATCAAGTATAAGTTAGATGGACCTATTGAGCGATACAAGGCATGATTGGCTGCCAAAGAGTGTGCGCAGACTCATGGTATTCATTATAAGGAGATCTTTTCTCTAGTGGCTAAAATGGCCATTATAAGGACTGTCATAGTAGTGGATGCATCAAAAGGTTGGATGATGTATCAAATGGATGTTAAAAATGCATTCTTATAGGGGAAGCTATAAGAGGAAATTTATGTGAAGCAACCACCTGGTTATGTGAATGAGAATCATTTAGATTATGTATGTAGGCATCATAAGGCCTTGTATGGGCTAACGCAAGCACTTAGGGCATGGCATGACATGATTGTAAAATACCTTATCAACATTGGATTTTGTAGAGTATAGGCTGATCAACCACTCCATGTATATGAGAATGATGTAGGTATTATGATCATTACTATATATGTGGATCATTTGATCATTGTGGGTGATACCTAAGATAGAGATTGAAAATGTGAAAGGTCTTCTCAAAGTTGAATTTGAGATGAAGGATGTGGGACAACTAAGCTATTTTCTTAGCATAGAGATAATCATGATTCCAAGGGGTATATGGTTGTCATAAAGACAACATGTGTTGGATATATTGAAGAAGTATGGTATGGTTGATTGCAAGCCTATTTCTATACCTTTGGATATTAATGCTAAGCTTAGTGTACATAAGGGTGACTCAATTGAGGATGTTATAATATATTAGAAGATTGTGGGCAGCATTATCTATTTGATCACTAGACCAGACCTAAACTACATAGTTAGTTTCGAGAGTCACGGCCAAACACCCGAGGACTATGCCTTATTCTATGGTGTAGGTGTATCAATGGATTTGTATGGTTACAAAGATGCAAATTGGGCTAGCAGTATTTTAGACATGAGATCTACTAGTAGTTTAATATTTTCCTTTGGAAGCATTATTGTTACATGGAGCATCAAGAAACAACTAATAGTTGCCTTGTCTAGTATAGAGGTAGAGTACAAAGGTGTTGTAATTGCAGTATATGAGCTAGCTTGGTTATGAAAGCTACTTGGTGATTTGGGGATGCAGGTGGATACGAAGGCTATCATCTATTGTGATAACCTTAGTAGCTTTCAATTGGCTAGAAACCTAGTGTGATGCATGCACCAAACACATAGAGATCCATTACCATTTCATTCAAGAGCAAGTTCTAGTAGGTGATATCGACTCAGTTTACATTAGCATAGAGGAACAAGATGTTGATATTTTCACTAAGGTCTTAAGAGTTGAGAATCTTCAACACTTTAGGACTATGCATGAACTATTACTTCACTTGATTCTACCTAATAATTTGATTGCCACAACACAAATAATGCAACACCAATGTCACATATGTGCACTTATATAATAAGTCATGGATCATGTGGCAAATAGAAAAATCTAGCAAAATAAATAAGTTAAAATAATCAAAATTTCAAAGGGGATTCTGATAAATCCATAAATCCATAATTTTTTTTTTGTTTGGTACTATAGTAGTTATTTAACTAGTCTTTTCATTTGAGGACTCTTATGAGATCATTCTATTGAGAATTGGGGTTGCTTTCTCATGTGGTGGGCATAAGATAGCTATATTTTAATATCATATCAAATATTTAGTTTTCTCTTTTTTAATTCTCATTATTTCTAGCTAGATGCTTTTATATTCATGTAACAAAATGTTGAGGCAACCCAAAAGGATCAACTTCACAATGCCTATACTCCTAGCTCTTCTTAAAACAACAATCTAATATCTATCCTAAAGAGACCACTCATAGCCTCTCAAGGATGAGATGTAGTAAATATCATGGTTAGTTCATACGGAGTTTGAGAGTCTCTTAATTTCAACGAGATTAAGGAACCAATATTCTATAATACATTGTTTCATGAAAATAATGTGTTAATTGCAGCACAAGAGAAAGTGGAAAAAGCACAAATCGGGATCTAAAAGAGGCGAGCGGCCTAGAAGGAAATTGGATACAACGGAAGAAGTAAGAAGGGAAACAAACGAAAGCACAAGGGCGGTCTCAAAAGCTAAGGCAAAGGCAAAAGCACACTTTTAAATGTGAGCTGCCCCTAGAACTTTTTGTAAAAGAGTGCCAGGCTCCCTCTTGTGCGAATTGTAAAGGTGGATGGGCATTAGGAAGGAAGCTAGGAAGATAGGACATTAGAAAAAAGGGCCTAGACCTCCATGTAAAGAGGGGATAAGGGGATGACTGCCCAAAAGGGATTTAGGGTTTTGTATATAAAGTTGAAAAGTGAACGAGGAGCTCATTCTTTGGTGTATGGCAAAGTGGACTCATCTTCTTCTCTTCTTCTCTTTTTCTTGCTTGCTTGTGTGTGCTTGAGAGAGGGAGTGTGAGAGTGTGAGGGAATGAGTGTGTGAGGGTGAGGGATCAAGGAGAAGAAGCTCTCCATCATCTTCTCTCTTCTTCTCTGCTCTTCTCTTCTCTTCTCTTGTCTCACATACGGCTATGGAGGATGGAGCGTGAAGGTGGAGGCTTGAGGTTGCTTGAGCTCGCATCACAAATCGTGGAGCTACTAGTGTGCTTGAGTGAGGATGCAACTAGTTCAAGCATCAAAGTAAGCTCACTACACCTAGTAGAAACAAAGGTTCATTGGCTAGGTGAGAGATAGCCATAGGTGTTCCTTGAAATGCTTAAAAGAATAAGCGGTCCGTGGGTCTTGGCGGTTGAGTGAGAGCTCGTCGCCTCTCGCTCAACCGCCAAGTCCCACGGACCGCTTTTTTGATTTTTGTTACATTTAGAGTAGGTTAGGACCAAGAAATTGAAGGAAAAATCTTCAGGGTTTCTATTGTTAAACATGCCCATACAGGGAGAAACATGGAAAAAAAGGAGTGCTAGAGGTGTTAGAATCACATGCAGAGTGATCGGGTAGATTAAGGCAGAGTCTAGAGAGGGTTTAAGACCATGAAGGAAAGAGAGACCTCGTTTTCAGGTTCTGCAGAGTAGAGAGAGAGTAGCCAGCCCTCCTTATGCTGAAAATTATCCATCAGCTAGTGCGTTTATGAGTTGGACTGACTGGTGATGGTTCATCCTACTGTTAGTCCTTGGACAAGATGACTTCACAGTCATGCTACTGCATGCACTGTCATAGATATGTCAGTGAGGTTGAGATTGGATAAAGGCAAAGAAAAAATGTTTGACGATGTGAGTGGCCCACTTACATCTGGATATGAGTCACTTGGCAGTGATAGTCTTGATAGTGAATTGGGCATACCATCAATTATGACACCTGCTAGTGCAAGGCAAAACATGTATGTGCCACCTCATGAGAGGCAAGCCCAGAGTGCATTGCAGTTGAGGAGGTTTGAAAGGGTTAGAAAACCAGTTGATAGGCTAACATATAGTGGGTATTGAGCTAGAAATTATGCATATATGGCTAAAGTGTTAGGCTACAAAGAGACTATGAAGTTCAGTGAGGCAGTTATAGATGCGAATTGGTGAGGTGCCATCGATCAAGAATACGCAACATTGACTAAAAATGAGACATGGGAATTGGTTCATTTTCCTGAAGGCAAAGTACCCATTGGCTGCAAATGGGTTTATAAAATGAAATGAAAGTTATATGGTTCATTGGAAAGGTATAAAGCCCAGCTGGTTGCAAAGGGATATGCACAACAGTACGGCCTAGATTATGAGGAGACTTTCAGTCCACTTGCCAAGATGGCAATGGTGAAAACAATTATTGCATTAATGGCTTCTAAGGGCTAGAAATTATGGTAGATGGATGTCAAAAATGCATTCTTGAATAGTGACTTGCTTGAAGAGGTGTATATGGAGCAGCTTGAGGGTTATGTACACCCTGACTATCCGACATATCCGAAATAGGCACTAAGAGCATGAAATGCTCACATAAGCACTTATTTGTAACAACTTGGATTTCAGATAGGTCATGCTGATCATAGCGTGCTTATAAAGAAGACAAAGCATGGTTATATTTTTCTAGTGGTTTATGTCGATGAATTGATCATCACTGGAGATGATGATCATGGGATTGCTGAAATTAAAGCAGTGTTACATATTGAATTCAAAGTCAAGGATCTTGGTGAGCTGAAGTACTTTCTAGGGATTGAGGTTGTGTCTATACCTCAAGGTATATGACTATTACAAAAACAATATGCTCATGATATGTTGTTGAAATATGGCATGATGGAGTGTAAAGCCATGGAAGCACCATTGGATCAGAATGTCAAAATTGCAATTGATGTTGGGACTAAGATCAAGAATGTCACTATGTACAAAAAAATGGTGGGTAGCCTAATCGAGAATGTCATTATGTACAGAAAAATGGTGGGTAGCCTGATTTACCTTACTATTACCCATCTTGACTTGAGTTATGCAATGGGGCTAAGTAGCCAATTTATGCAGAAACCTCGTAAGCCACACTTAGATGCAATTAGAAGGATTATGTGGTACATGAAGGGTATTGCTAATTATGGGCTGTTTTATGAGCATGGAAAATCATTTGACTTGACAGGTTATATAGATGCTGATTGGGCTAGTTGTCTCTATGATAGGAGGTCAACTAGTGGTTATGCTTTCAGTTTGGGCAACGGTATGATCAATTGGAGTAGTAAGAAGCAGCTGACCATTGCTTTATCTAGTAGAGAGGCAGAATATAGGGGTGTAGCCTTAGCAGCATGTGAAGAAGTTTGGCTTATGAAACTACTACATGACTTGGGTATACAGTTAGACAGAAAGGTCACATTGCATTGTGACAATCTCAGTAGTGTGATGTTGGCTAGCAACCCCGTCTATCATGCTAGATCCAAACACATAGAAGTTCATTATCATTTGATTAGGGAGATGGTACTTGCTGGAAAGATTGATCTACTCCATGTGAAGATAGAAGATGAGGTGTAGCAGATATCTTTACCAAATCACTTGGTAAAGAGAAGTTTGTGCATTTCAGGGAGCTACCTGGAGTACAACAGTTAGCTTGAGCTTGAGGGGGAGTGTTGAGAATAAAGCTCATGATCAGTATCACCGACATGACTGACCTTATCTAGACAGTTGTCATCTTAACTGTCACTCTACATGTGTGGTGTAATAACTGAGTCAGTCAGACTCAACCATAGTTAGTGGTACGGTCAATTAGTGACCTAGTGTGTTTATTAGTTATGTGTGATTAGACTTTAGTAAGCATTATGGAAGAATGAGAAGAAGAGAACAATGAGAGTTCACTACTCTCTATTACAATTACATGTCTTTCTCTCTCTCTCTCTCTCACTCTCACTCACTCACTCACTCACACACTCTCTCTCCCTCTGAATCTTGAACATTATCATCATGCCTCTAATCAGCCATCACGTAGGGTGCTACTCACAATAGCATAGTTACTATGTTGCCATCTCGTGGTCGTATGAAGCTCATCCTCATGCTTACATGCTTTTTATTATGCTTTCATGCTTATAATGATCGCATGCTTATTAACATACCCACCTTACATAGCAATGTCCATTACTTTACTAATGCTTATGCTTATTATCAAGGCACCTCATGTTGGTATGAAGCTTTAATTACATATAATGATTGCCTCATGTTGGTATGCTAGAGTGATCATGTTGTGGGTGCATGATCAATGGGTTGTGGAACTATAGACTTGTGGTTTATGATTATAGCATGTGGAGGATGGATAAGAGTTCCGTCACACTAGGGTTAATGGGGGCTCTCATGAAATACATGCTCCACTGAAGTCACACCTAATCTCTCTCTACGAACATTTTTTGAAGCAAGTAAAATAAAATCATAATGAAGGTGTCAAAATTGCATCTGGCCTAGTTGTTAATCTCTACCCTACTATTGACCCATGGAATTGGTTAACCCTCTTAGATAGCGATTGGTTATTATAGCCTTTTTTACCAAGGCTAGTAGGGGTAAGGAAAACCCATTCCCCTTGTTTGCATTGACTAGGATGGTGTGAGGAGCGGGATTCCCATAACCCCACTCCACCCAAGTGCAACTAGGCCCTACTGCTTGTGTGAGTACCTATCATGAGAGATGGGATCAATCATGAGATTTTGGGATACTCAAGAGTGGAGATATAGACCTAAGGCTCATGCAAGTGGGGTACCCAAGCATGGAGATCATGTGAGTGGAGATATAGTATGTGACCGGTCATGAGAGGGTGGGTTTCTAAAGAGTGGAGATCATGTGAGTGGAGACACAAACATTGGTCATGTGGAAGGAGTATTGTCAAGTGGTGGGCACACGACACATTACAAAGTGGGTAGGAAGGTCAAGGGGTGGGAGGATAAGGGTGAGTATAAGGACAAGAGAGTTAGTTGTGAGATGTAGTAAGAGCTACGATAAAGGGATGGATGAAAAGGAAAGGAAGGCTAATGATGGGGTGATGTAGGGGATTGATGGTAAGTGGTATGGTTGAGATAGGGTGTAAGTGGATTGCAAGATGGAATGAGAAGGGTATGGTGAGGAATACTAAGCATCAAGATGTGTAAATAGGGTGGGTATGATGAATGGATTGTGGGGTGATGATGAGGATAGTATAGTGGAGGAGTTGGGGATATGGTGAGGAATAATAAGTGTAGGATAGTTGTGATGGCTTGGATTGCACACTGTGAGGTGACAAGAAGGGTGATGTAGTCATGAGGTGCATGGTGAGTGGTACCATCCATGTGAACTACAATGATCCATGGTACAGATGTGGTGCATGAAATTGTGTTGGCTATGTGTTGTTATATAACCTTGTCAACTTTTGGATGCTCTCAAGCTACTCAAGTATGTGATATTTGATTAGTTCTATGCAAGTAGGTGAGATATTAGTGAGTTTCCAAGCATGTCTTGCTCAAATAAGACAAATAAGTTGTGATTTTTAGGAATTTTTAAAGGTTTTTTCCTTTGTTAAATTCTTCTGCTCTGCTACAATCTCTCTCTAACTCTACTTTAATCTCACTTTAATCTACTTCCGATTTTCCAAAGGAGTTGGCCTCCTACTAGCCATGTGTATTTTGGAGTAAGCATGGTGCATAGATGGAAGTTTTGTTTCTCACCATTCCATGCATTTACACCTTTAACTCCACTCAACCATGAGAATACGAGCAATGCAAGTGGATTGATTCTATCCTAGGTCGTGACAATGGAATCAAAATGTTGGCCACTAGGAGTGTTTAATGGTAGGACATTAGACAAAGACTCTTATTCTTTTAAGAGCTTCACATACTCATAGCTCACCTATCTCACATCTATTCGTCTCTTACTCAAACTCCAAGCCATGCTTGGCTATTCACCCTCTATATCATGTTCATTTAAAGTATATTTAAAAATATTCTTAGTTGTGAAATTTCTCTTTAAAAAAACACACCCCTTTTTATTCACTTTATGAGTAGTCCATTTGTATGGCACCCTTTTGTATGTTTTTAAAAAAGATAAAAAATATTTTAGAAATCCATTCTTTTGAATCCACATAATACATATATATTATGAGTCCCATGAGAACCTATTTACTTCTCTTATTATACTCATTTCTCTAATGCAATCAATAAAATCAAATAACTTGAGAGGTGTAGTAGAAATACTTACTTACCCTCATTTTATTGGGGTTCGAAAATCATCAAAGGTTCAATGTTACTCTCACAATCAATGTGATGCTCCTTGATCCACTTCTTCTTCTCCTTTGTATCCAATTTGATCGATACTAGCTCTAACAATGATGTGAAAGATAGTGAATAAGAAGAAGAAAGGTATAGGAAAAGGCTTCTCCAACTAGTCCACTCTCTCTCATAAACTTCACTCACTTTACTTAACACCTCCAAGCTATAGAAGACAAAGTGGAAGAAGAGAAGTAGAGCAAGAAGAGGAGATGAGTTTCACTCTCCAAGTACCTTACTGAAGCTCTCACTCTCACTTTCACACTCAAGCAAAGGTGCATGCAAATTACATACAGTCACATCAACTAAGGCCCCATAATAAAATAGGTATCCAAATCCTTTCCATTGCAAATATTTCCTTGTGCTCAATAGGGTAGTCTTTCGGACCAAACTTCAAAGATTTTTATGTCTTTGAATTGTAGATACAAAGATGAATAAAATTTCCAACAAATTCTCTACCCATAGATATCCAACTCTCTGAAGAGTTGAGATTGCCACTTGCATCGTTATCTAATGATTTTGAAGAGTATGCACTTCTTGTCCATATGTGTTACATGTATAGCAGAGATATCCATCATTGGCCTTTCCAACAACGGATGTGAACTTTCATGCTTCAATGCCAAATACATCTCTAAGAAATCTTGTCTCCAATGTCTCCATTAAACTCAAGCTCAAAGCCGATTGAGGTCTCATCAACATTCTTGCTTTGGAACTTCATATTAAGCATGTTTAAATAATGGAATATATCTGTAACAATGTGTAGGAAAGATTGTATGTTAAAAGATGTAAGAAAATCATATAAATCGTGACTTTATAACTTCAAAAGATATAATAAAGTAGGCATAAGTTTCACAAATATTGGTATAACATCACCCCATGAGATGTAACAAATATCATGTGTTCTCAAAACCTCTTGCACAGGCAACTCAAACGTATAGTAGAGATTCTAATGCTCATTATAAGTTTGAGCATCCTTTTACTTTTTGGGGGGCTTCTCATTAGTTCTTTGCCCAATGGATAGTATATTAGGCTTGGATCTCATGAAGATTTTTCAATGCATTCTCAAGAGAGGGAGAAGTTGAGCCCACTATGACTTAGAAATAGTCCAATAGCACCATCATGAGTCACACTTTATTATGGCCTATTGTAATGTTCCTGCACGCTCCCGCATACAAACCCCCCAATTTCAATAAAATTAGTTTAAATTTTTTAATCTCCCCCCTCTGTCAACACTGACAGCTGGTGGAGCATAAATGTGATAGGGCCTAATTAGAAAACTAAAGCTATCAAGGAAAGCGGGTGGGTGAAACCCCAATAGGTCTGTCCTACGGGAGGGTGGTCCTAGAGAACTGGGAGGCTTCTCACAAGATTTTACCATCATTATGGACCTTAGGCATTGCTAGGTTAGAACCTAATTCATGCTGTTTTAGGGGACCGGAATGGGACTATGCCCTACTGCAGAGAGGTTGAGGGGCGCATCCCCCTCATTACCCATTCTCTTTGAACCAAGTGCGGTTTGGATCTGCTTCGGATTGGGTATCTTTGTGGAAAGTAGGATGTCCAAAACCCGATGCTAGAATGCTGTTAGGAGACCTTGACCCTTAGAACCCAAATTTCAGGTTGATCCTAGTGGGTTTCCGGCCATGAATGTTTTGTTGTGAGGTGGACTTGGGAAACCCTAGGTGACAAACCCTAGAACATTCCATGGGAGTGCCACGCAGTGACACTTAGATTCGTTTCCCAATGGACCGCTAAAAGGTGCTTGGACAGATAGATGGGCACATTACACATATTCAGATCTAGACTTGTTGACGTATTAGTATTAGATGCATCATTTCATATCATACCATCACTAAAAGCACTTTGTAAAGAGGTTGTATTCCATATGTCATTAGTTCCTGCATAATTTAGAATAACCTTGCACATAGCATTTTGCAACATTTCCAAGTGCATGTATGCATCTATAGCATAGTTCCATTCATTATATGTAGCATCTCTTGAACTAATGGCATTTATATTGCATGTTTCAGTATACATTACCATTGCTAAAGTATATACATCAATGTCCCAAGCTTCACCATGAATACCTATAGCATGACAAAGCATGAGGAGCCATGTGACTTGGTGATGATTCTACCACATCATTTTGACTAACATGAGAAGTAATTGGATTCAATGATAATCCCACCATGTCCCTTTGGGCATTTCTCTTTTGAGAGAATGCACTTGAAATACTCAATTGCAAAGTATCTCTCTTTGGGTGACTAGGACCCATAATTTGAAGAAAGACATATACTAATGATACTAGGCTTAGAACACGTGTGTGCGCGCGCGCGCACACACACACACACACACACACACACACACACACACACACACTCTCTCTCTCTCTCTCTCTCTCTCTCTCTCAAAATGTAAAAAATAACATGCATAAACATAGAAAAATAACTCAAAGAGAGATGTCGTATGGGTGCCTAGTATGATAAACCTCCAAAGTAGAGCTCTTTGTAATAATAAGATCATCCACAGACAAGATAAGAAAAATGCACATGTCACCCTCAACCTTAAGGTATATGTTGGGTCCATGAGTTGATTAATCAAAGCCACTATATAGAAAGAAGCAATCAATCCTTTCATACCAAGCACGAGGAGCCTGCTTCACACCATAGAGGGCCTTCTACAATCTGTAGACATGGTCCTCCTTCCCCTACACAAGAAAACCTAGAGGCCGAGAAACATAAATCTCCTCCTCAAGGACACAATTCAAGAAGGAAAACTTGATGTCCATCTAATAAACATGCCAGTGGTGGTTGGTTGTTGCAAGGGCCAAAATAAGACAAATAGTAGACATTTGAGCCATAGGTGCAAAAGTCTCAAAATAGTCCAAACTTGCCCTTTGAGAAAAACCATTGGCAATAAGGCTAGCTTTTGTGCTTGTCCAAGGAGCCATCTACAAGGTACTTGGTCTTATAGACCCACTTCACACCTATCACCTTCCGCTTTTGGGGACACAAAATGAAATCCCAAGTTTGATTATGCTCAATAGAATTGAGCTCCTCCTACATAGCATGACATCAAATATCCTATGCATGAGCCTCCTCAATTGTAGTAAGTTCATTGGACTTGTAAGCGAGTTGATCTGCATGGACTTGGAGGAGTAGCAAGAATGTGAGGAACACTTGAATCTTGCATGAGTAATCATTACCAACTGCGAGGAATACTGAGTAGTATTTGTACATGTAGTGCACTTGTCTAGGGTAGGGACTCCCCCTCACCGAGGGAAGGTAAATCCTTCTCATTTGAAGAAGGCTCCCCCTTGATGTTGCCTGATTACCTTTAGAAGACTCTAGAGGGGAGGCTGAAGGGGTGGAAGTATGTGATGAACAAGTAGTCACATCCATCAGAGGTGGTAGGGAAGTCGGAGTAGAGGGTAGAGAAGGAGGGGGAGGAGCCAAAGATGAGGAAGGGGTGCGAAGAGGAAACTTGGAAGGAAAGAGAGAAACTAAGGGTGGGGGGGGGTCCAGTCTTGATGACAAAGAATCACTTGGAATAGAACCATCATTAGGATCCTTGGATGCCGAGGCCTCATCAAAGATCACATCCTTGCTCAACCTCAAGCTTCTGCGTTGTTGAGTCGTAGAGTTGATAGCCTTTCATGGTAGTATTATAGTCCACAAAGATGAGCTTCGTTGACTTTGAGTCAAGCTTTGTCTGGTGCACAGATCGGACACCGTATGCGTGCGTAGTGAGTGTCAGAAGGTCCCCAAGAACAAAAGAACTCTACTTTTGCACAAAAAACAAGGAAGAAAGCTTGCACGACATGAAGTAAGAGACTAATTGGATACAATTTCCCCCATGCCTTGTGTGAGCGCTCCACAAACCATGTATTTGATATATTATTGATCTCCAAGCTCAAAAAAATAGCCCAATTTATAATTAGCACGCTTTAGCTTTTGTGTTTACTTTTGTGCCACTAAAGAATTAAAGCTATTGGGCACCCAAGGAGTCGGGCGGTACCCAAATACCATGTCCAATACAAATATTTAAATCGTGCGCCCATGCACATACAAAAATAATAAATAAATACCAAGCGCTTTAATAAATAAGCGTGTCAAAATATTGGCACCATGCCTAAGATGCGCGCCCATAAAAAATTGATAATAATTTGAATACACGCTATTCTCCAATGCTTCCCAATGCCACCGTTGCTTGCTCTACACATCAATTAAAGCATTCACAATTGTTAGAAAAATAATAAAATTAAACCGACAAAAGTGAATACCTAGCAGTCTTCAGCTACAAAATAAATAAATTGGTTAGAACTCAATCCTAACCTTAATTTATTACGAGTGCGCACTCTAAACTCATAAACTCTATTAATTTAAATATGTATTTTACGGAATCACCCGCTATGGAATCACCTACTTGCACATTAAATTAACAAGATGCCCAAAAAGGATAGGCGTCCCCATCGACTTTTCACACAAAGAATTCACCTTGTCTATGAGCCCCGATAATAAAATTTTACGGAATCCACCGCAAAACCTCACGTAATCCACCGTGGAATATGCCTCCTGGCATCATACCCCCGGGTGGGATAGCAATTGTCCTCAATTGCTATTAGCTCAATATGGAGCTAGCAGTGTGGGGAAAGCACTTAGGTCTTGAGCGTGCATCCATTGGGCCTCTTCAACATGATGATTTTTAAACTTAACCAAATATCTAGAATATCTACGACCAGTTCTAGTGGTCATAAAGTCAGTATCTAGAATAGTTTCAGGCTCAAGGATTTCAGTTTCTTCTTGTAGCAAAGGAGGGTTTTCATAGATAGGGTGTACAGGGAGTTGTCCTCTAAAAGGTCGTAATAAATTGATATGGAAGGTGTTGTGGATTTTCCAATGTTGAGGTAATTTTAGTTTAAATGCATTGTCATTGATTTTGTGAATGATCTTGAATGGTCCATAAAATCTAGGGGCTAATTTTACAACGGGGTGTTTGTCAACACTTTGTAATCTTCGCTTTTCAATTCGTAACCAAACATAATCATCAACGTTAAAACTCATAGCTTTTCTTTTCTTATTAGCTTGTTTTGTATATGATTGCTGGGCTTTAGCAATCATATTTTTAACTTCATAAAAAATAGTAGCATGCATGTTAGCAATATCATCAGTAGTTTGAACTTTGTTTGACAATGATGTAACAGGTGTAGGCAATCGATATCCATAAATAATTTCAAATGGTGCTTTCTGTGTAGCTGTATGTGGTGTGTTATTATATGCAAAATGAAGTAAATGTAAATATGTATCCCATGTTTGCAGTTTTGAAATTGTGTATACACGCAAAAGATCTAAAATGGTATTGTTAGTAGCTTTTGTTTGACCATTTGTTTCAGGATGAAATGCAGATGAAAAATCAATCTTTGTTCCTAAGTTAGCAAACAAAGTAATCCAAAAATTATTGCAGAATCTAGAATCATGATTAGAAATAATAACTTTTGGCAAACCATGGCTAGTGAAATTTCAAGAATAGTTGAGCAGCCTGAGATGCAGTTAAGGTTTTCTTGCATGGAATAAAATATGCTTGTTTGCTAAACCTATCTACAATAGTCCAAATCATATCATGATTAGCTTTAGTATTAGGTAAACCAACGATAAAATCCATTGAAATCTGTTCCCATGGTTGTGCTGGAATTGATAAAGGCATTAGTAAACCATATTGTTTACCATGGTGTCTTTTAACTCTTTGACAAATTAGGCATTTAGATACAAAATTAGATACATCAGTGTCCATGTGTGGCCAATAAAAATCTTTAATTAGTGTACGCAAAGTGGATATAATTCCTCTATGACCTTGGTATGGGGGACAATGAATTTCATGCAAAAAAAAGATCGAAATGGAACAGTCACACATAATCTTTTTTCATAAAACATAAATCCATTAGTGTAAGACAATGAATCAATAGGAATCCAATTATTTGCAACTAGTTTTGTAATATTTCCGCAATGAAATATTAATGACTCTTGATCTCATGCAAAAGCGATTCAAAAATAATCTCTAGCAACAATAAAACTTTGGGTTAAGTGCTCCATCCGTGTGCATTAATAAACACCAGCCCCGCGTCGTGTATAGAAAGCTGTGGCTCAAATTCGTAGTTCTCCGCGGGAACACCCTCCAAAGGAAAAATGATAAAGGATTAATTGCAAAATTTTTAAAACTCCCTCCACTTCAGCCATTGCATGGCTGGGAGAGGGAGTATGAGCTGGAGTTGTGGAGGGGCATGGGGGAGGGAAGCATGCACCCTGCCACTTGTGTGGCTACCCCCCACCCCCCTTCAACCTATATGAACCCCCCCTCTCAAGCTTGAAGAGGAGGAAGGAAGGGATCATGGTCCATGCTACCGCCGTGAAGTGCTGTTGCTCGCTGCCAAAGAGCTATTGTCGTCATCGCAGGTTGCTGCCGCGCCCCTGCCACCCATCATCATCATCATCATCATCATCATCGTCATCACCTCTCTCATTATCATCTCCACCCAATCATCTCCCCACCCACGTCATTTTCCTGTGTTACAGGAGCTTGGAAGCTTCTATTGAAGCTTCCCTAGGCCTTGTTCACCCCGTGTCCCCGTTTTTTTTTAAAACCGTGTCTTGCAAGGCCTGTGCCTGTGTGGAAGAGGAGATCTCGGACAGAGTGACTTCGAAACGCGTAAGTAAACCAAGGGGGAGTTGCTAAGACGAAATTTACTACATCAATGGCTCCTAAGCAAAAGTCGAGAGGAGCATACGCGAGAGCTTCCACCCCGAGTACGAGAGTGGATAATGCCCCGATTCTTAATGCCCAGGTTCCGATAATATTCCCACATGAAAAGGATGCATTAAGCATGTTTGTGATTCTCTTAGGAAAATTTAAATGCATTGGGAAATTTATATACTCATTTGATCTAAAAAATTTAGTTGCATGTCAAGTATTTGCAATTGCTTGCACTTCTGTGGTTAAGGGTAGTTGAAATTCTGAACGTATGATGCATAAGTAAAAAGACTGAATTGTGCAAAGGCATCTTTGTTGCATCGTGCAAAGGACAGGGCATATAATACATAATGCACTTATGTAATAATTTCCTAGTTGTGACTCGTGTATAAGAAATTGTAGGCGCCCATTAAATGATGTCCGAGTAGTTGCAATGCATGGAAAGGATTTATGAACCTTGCAAATTGCATGCGATGATAGTTACATTCTAGGTTGGGTTAAGCGATAAAGGACGGATTAAATCAATGATGGACTCATGGCATTCGCTCATGCATGGAGCTCTTTTATCAAAGTTTGAATTTGGGAAAGGATGCACCTTCATTAAAGTACTAAAGCTTGAATTCGATGCATAAAACGTAGGGTTTTAAAGAATAAGCTTTGAATGTCAATCAATATCGCATAGGGCAAGGAAAAGAAAGATCACTATAAGTTGCATAAAAGCAGAAGGTCTATGGTTTGAAATTGCATATTCGCATGGAATGATACATCTTGTAGTTACTTCCATCTTTTAAGGAAAGTCTTGCGAACTCTAGAAGAAAGCATTTGCAACTTTAGAGGAAAGGTAATTTTTAATCGTGGGCTAGTTAGATCAACTAAGTAATTCGCGTATAATTGAGTAGCTTACGTGAAAGTCATAAAGGTACGATTAGTCAGCATATGACGATCACCTCAATGTGCTAGGTAGGGTTAAGCTACGATAAAATTCTGCCTAGTATCGCATTTGGGATGCCGATTTAAGAATTCCAATCTCAAAGGTTCTACCCATATTTACAAAATGTTAGGATTATTTAGACACCGTGCAAGGACAATATAGGGTTCTCACCCTAAGGATAAATTGAGCAAATACTAGACCTCCGTATGTATTTAGGAACCCTAGGGCCAAAACGTTATCGGCCTAGTAGGGTTAGGGTTGGAATGGGTCAAGAGGACTCCCAAGCCCTTATCTTGATCAAAGGTATTCTTGATCAAGAAAGACCGTACGAAGGAAGATATAAATTCCACAAGTTAGGTGCTGACACCTATCTCATGCAACAAGCTGTAACGTCTTATGCTCTTGTGTCTAAATCACAAAATGGTACTGCAACACCTTAGATCAAGTTTGCCGAGTTCTAATTACAAGTCTAATTTTTCTAGAAGTTGAGTAGTTATCCTACTACTACACTCTTCCTTGGGACTGATTTGCCAAGCTGGGGGTAATTATGAATTGCCTAGTAAGCAATTGACCAATCAAGTGAGGACAATGGGGTTGTCCAGGATTTATTGACCATAATATATGGAAACCTAAAGTAGTGACAATTTGGGTTAACATGGTATAAACCCTAACCCAAGGAAAAAGGGTAAACAAGCAACTCAGCTTACGAAACCCTTGGGATCTTGCCAAGTCGGGATTGATCCAAGATCAAATGCTGGAAGTATTCAAGGAGAAGGAATTACACCTTAGCAGTTGGCTGTACAAATGACCACTAGAATGCTCGTGATTGTACACTTTTTGACAATAGCAAATGATGCTTGGTATGTATGCCCATAGAGGCTAAATGTGTGTCTAAAAGAGGCTTGCCCATAAGTGGCTTTGTATGAGAGATATGACAAAGATGTATGCTCTAGAAGCTCTAAGAAGAGATGTCCAAAATCCCATATGCACAATGAGGTACATTGGTACTATCCAAAAAGCTATAAAGGCATGTACTTGGTTGACATTCATTTTAAGGAGAATGGTACTTTCAGTTTGAGTCACTCAAGATTGTGTTTATGAGTCCGAGATTATCTATCTTGGAGCCTAATTCACTTGAGTTACAATCTCTTCTTTCTATCATGTATCGGTTCTATGATTTGCATCCACCATAGCCAACTAGCTTAGATCTGACATTTTTAACATGGTACCATGGCAAGCTAGCATGGCGAGCTAGTCCTAGCATCATTAGTTAGCCACATTCTAATGTAAATGGATAGTAGGAGTTGAACCTACTTTAAGGCCCTCTGCCATATCCATATCTTAGTCCACCTATGGCCAAGAAAGAGGCTTAAAAATCCTTCTCTCTGTTGGGCTTGATGAACGAACAGATTTTGGTTTTAGTTTCCCATTGTCCACTCAAGGAATATACCCAACATCCCAGAAAAAAATCTACAATCTTTCGTCTTTGTCATCAAGGGAGTCCAAGGAGGATTTCAGACTTGCTCCAAAGGGCAAAAATGGACTAAAGCCTATTCAAAAGACTTTTCAATAGAAGCAGCTTACTTATCGCATCTACAGGGCATTGCCGCCTATTTGAAGGTTGGTTAGTGAAGGCTGCACACCAGGAAGTAGAGGAGGGTAAAAAGGCTAGACCTCAGGGTTGATTCCAACCTTCACGGTATTACAAAGAGAGGATAATACATGGTGATGATGGAGGAAAGGCAACCTGATACCGCAGGTCCTCAGAACACAGAGAACTCCAATTTGCGTGATGACATAGCAGAGACTAGCCCTCCCCTCCATCTGAAGGTCGCGTATGGTCTTCGCCTACACGATGTTTCCATTCCTTGCCAGGCCACATTTGGAGATTTGAAACCTGTTCTTGAATGTTTGACTGGTTTACATCTGCAAGCGCAAAGGCTATTGTTTGTAGGAAAAGAGAGAGAAGAGAGTGAGATCTTGCAGTCTGCTGCTGTGCATGATGAGACTCTCAAACAGAGAGAGAAGTTGAGACAAAGGAAGATGGTGAAAAGAAGTCTGCAGGAGAAGCTCCGATGAAGTATCTTGTGAAGGTGGCTATGGCGACTCCTTGTGGGCTCAGTAGTATAGGAGCTGTGATTACATCGCGAGCGGCGCCTAGCTCCTGCTCCCTCTCCTCATCACAACCCAAATGCGCTACTTGCAGCTCGACATTATCCTTGTTTTGTTTTGTCTTTTCTAAAGTCTATTTTTTTGTAAAGGTTAATAGTAAGATTAAAGACCTAGCCTTTAAAGTCCACTCACACCGGCTCATTTTTTCTCTCCCACACTTACTTATTCACACCTGCACTTCTCCAAAATCCATTGCCATGTCAAGCCCTTTCAATGATTGTCTATCCATTAAAATCCAAGAAATTCATGTATCTCGAACTTCAATGTATGAAAGTTTGTCAAACCAAGCCCATGTACCCATCAGTGTATCCATTTGTAAAAGCATGAAGCAGAAAGAATGTGTCAAGAAGACTAGAGTAAAAAGCACGTACCACACATCGACAAAAGGGATAAGGAGCACAACAAAAGCCAAGGAGCATGAAGATAAAGAAGTCCAAAAAGACGAAGAAGATCAAAGGTTGCCAAAGAAGCAACAAAACAAAAAGAATGAAGAAAATATTTTCTGCTGCTACAAACCAACAAAATGTTTTACAAAAATTTCCCATAGAGGATCTCGAATTCCCTGAGTGGATCTACTTCCCATAGTGGATGTAAAAACCCTACCAAGATGTAAATTTTCAAGCCTTAACTTGACTAGGCTGCCAAAGAGCTAGTCTCCTGGTCCATGTTCACATGAAGGGGGGGCAAAAGCCAGCAAGGATAGAGACTCATCATTTGAGGGGGGTGTTGAGAATAGCAAATGATGCTTGGTATGTATGCCCATAGAGGCTAAATGTGTGCCCAAAAGAGACTTTCCCATAAGTGGCTTTGTATGAGAGATATGACAAAGAAGTATGCTCTAGAAGCTCTAAGAAAAGATGTCCAAAATCCCATATGCACAGTGAGGTACATTGGTACTATCCAAAAAGCTATAAAGGCATGTACTTGGTTGACATTCATTTTAAGGAGAATGGTACTTTCTGTTTGAGTCACTCAAGATTGTGTTTATGAGTCCAAGCTAATCTATCTTGGAACCTAATTCACTTGAGTTACAATCTCTTCTTTCTATCATGTATCGGTTCTATGATTTGCATCCATCATAGCCAACTAGCTTAGATCCGACATTTTTAACAACACTTAGGAGCACTGTTTGTACTTCTTTGCTCAAGGAACTAATGCCGAAAAAATAACTAATGCTTCAAGTTAAAAGCCTGGAGGGAGAGGCAGTATCAGTTACCTCCGACTGTCTGCCTGACCCTATCCAAGGGGGTTGTTAGCCGCGCCGGGTACGTGGACCGAACCTACTGCGAGAGGTCTCTTCATGGGTGCTACTTGGAGTAGGAGGAGACTTGGGTGCCAGGGGAGGCTCTGGCCGTAAATCCCTTGTCTCTGGATCCTACACAAGAGGCCAACGTGACTCGAGATGGGATCTTGAGGCCCACATACTAGACAACGGGTGGAACTTGGAATAACGATCCCTGAGGATTGCTGGAATAGCCTTCGGGCAGGCTATTTGATGTATTCCAAAGACTTATAAATAAAGATCAAATGTTGAAAAAGGAACTTGCTTGACATTGTTTTTTTATGTCAGTGCCTAAGTTACGTGAAGGAACCAGTGATTAATTGGTTAATTAAGGAAGCTATTTTTGCTTGTCAAACTAAATGTGGTAGGTAATTAGATAAGTAAAACAACCCGAGGAAAGTACGGTGGATGTGACCTTGGGTCCGTCCTACGGAAGGGTGGTCCCGGTTGGCCGAGAACTTTTCTCAAAGGAAATTGGCAGCGAGGTAACAATGACCTAGAATCTATAGAGCTAGAGTCCCGATTTGTGCTGTTTTAGGGGAACGGAATGGGACTATGCCTTACAGGCAGAGAAGTCGAGCTTCGCATCCCTCTCATTTCCCATTCTCCTTGAACCAAGTGCAGTATAAATCTGCTTCGACCCTGATGTTTCTGCGCAAAGTAGTTCGACGCTAACTACCTCCTAGGAACTTGACCATTAGGAAAACCTTGATTCAGGTCGGTCCTAAGTGGGAACGGCTGGATTGCTTCCACTTCGTGGTAGACTCGGGAAGACCTAGATCGCAAACCTCGTGACATTCCTTGTGAGTGCCAGGCGGCGCTTTCTAGACTCTCTTCCCGATGGGCTGCTAAGACATGTCCTACAAGTGGACAGGGGGACACGTTACAATTGGTATTAGAGCAAACCAACAAAATCTAATATTTACAAGGAAACTTAATGAGGGGAAGTAGAGCAATGTTGCCGATAAGAACATTTCCTTACTTACTTATCAATATTGGCCTGCAGAGTCGCGAAGCATGGAACAAATTCTTGGTGTTCCAGGTTATGTTTATGACTGCAATGCGTGCTTCGGATTATCGACGAAGGCTAGGCATGATGAATATTCTAGATTGTGTCTACAATCCTTCACCCCTGTACATGGAACGGAGGTGGATTGCTGAATTAGGAATTAGCAAATGATGCTTGGTATGTATGCCCATAGAGGCTAAATGTGTGCCCAAAAGAGACTTTCCCATAAGTGGCTTTGTATGAGAGATATGACAAAGAAGTATGCTCTAGAAGCTCTAAGAAAAGATGTCCAAAATCCCATATGCACAGTGAGGTACATTGGTACTATCCAAAAAGCTATAAAGGCATGTACTTGGTTGACATTCATTTTAAGGAGAATGGTACTTTCTGTTTGAGTCACTCAAGATTGTGTTTATGAGTCCAAGCTAATCTATCTTGGAACCTAATTCACTTGAGTTACAATCTCTTCTTTCTATCATGTATCGGTTCTATGATTTGCATCCATCATAGCCAACTAGCTTAGATCCGACATTTTTAACAACACTTAGGAGCACTGTTTGTACTTCTTTGCTCAAGGAACTAATGCCGAAAAAATAACTAATGCTTCAAGTTAAAAGCCTGGAGGGAGAGGCAGTATCAGTTACCTCCGACTGTCTGCCTGACCCTATCCAAGGGGGTTGTTAGCCGCGCCGGGTACGTGGACCGAACCTACTGCGAGAGGTCTCTTCATGGGTGCTACTTGGAGTAGGAGGAGACTTGGGTGCCAGGGGAGGCTCTGGCCGTAAATCCCTTGTCTCTGGATCCTACACAAGAGGCCAACGTGACTCGAGATGGGATCTTGAGGCCCACATACTAGACAACGGGTGGAACTTGGAATAACGATCCCTGAGGATTGCTGGAATAGCCTTCGGGCAGGCTATTTGATGTATTCCAAAGACTTATAAATAAAGATCAAATGTTGAAAAAGGAACTTGCTTGACATTGTTTTTTTATGTCAGTGCCTAAGTTACGTGAAGGAACCAGTGATTAATTGGTTAATTAAGGAAGCTATTTTTGCTTGTCAAACTAAATGTGGTAGGTAATTAGATAAGTAAAACAACCCGAGGAAAGTACGGTGGATGTGACCTTGGGTCCGTCCTACGGAAGGGTGGTCCCGGTTGGCCGAGAACTTTTCTCAAAGGAAATTGGCAGCGAGGTAACAATGACCTAGAATCTATAGAGCTAGAGTCCCGATTTGTGCTGTTTTAGGGGAACGGAATGGGACTATGCCTTACAGGCAGAGAAGTCGAGCTTCGCATCCCTCTCATTTCCCATTCTCCTTGAACCAAGTGCAGTATAAATCTGCTTCGACCCTGATGTTTCTGCGCAAAGTAGTTCGACGCTAACTACCTCCTAGGAACTTGACCATTAGGAAAACCTTGATTCAGGTCGGTCCTAAGTGGGAACGGCTGGATTGCTTCCGCTTCGTGGTAGACTCGGGAAGACCTAGATCGCAAACCTCGTGACATTCCTTGTGAGTGCCAGGCGGCGCTTTCTAGACTCTCTTCCCGATGGGCTGCTAAGACATGTCCTACAAGTGGACAGGGGGACACGTTACAATTGGTATTAGAGCAAACCAACAAAATCTAATATTTACAAGGAAACTTAATGAGGGGAAGTAGAGCAATGTTGCCGATAAGAACATTTCCTTACTTACTTATCAATATTGGCCTGCAGAGTCGCGAAGCATGGAACAAATTCTTGGTGTTCCAGGTTATGTTTATGACTGCAATGCGTGCTTCGGATTATCGACGAAGGCTAGGCATGATGAATATTCTAGATTGTGTCTACAATCCTTCACCCCTGTACATGGAACGGAGGTGGATTGCTGAATTAGGAATTAGCAAATGATGCTTGGTATGTATGCCCATAGAGGCTAAATGTGTGCCCAAAAGAGACTTTCCCATAAGTGGCTTTGTATGAGAGATATGACAAAGAAGTATGCTCTAGAAGCTCTAAGAAAAGATGTCCAAAATCCCATATGCACAGTGAGGTACATTGGTACTATCCAAAAAGCTATAAAGGCATGTACTTGGTTGACATTCATTTTAAGGAGAATGGTACTTTCTGTTTGAGTCACTCAAGATTGTGTTTATGAGTCCAAGCTAATCTATCTTGGAACCTAATTCACTTGAGTTACAATCTCTTCTTTCTATCATGTATCGGTTCTATGATTTGCATCCATCATAGCCAACTAGCTTAGATCCGACATTTTTAACAACACTTAGGAGCACTGTTTGTACTTCTTTGCTCAAGGAACTAATGCCGAAAAAATAACTAATGCTTCAAGTTAAAAGCCTGGAGGGAGAGGCAGTATCAGTTACCTCCGACTGTCTGCCTGACCCTATCCAAGGGGGTTGTTAGCCGCGCCGGGTACGTGGACCGAACCTACTGCGAGAGGTCTCTTCATGGGTGCTACTTGGAGTAGGAGGAGACTTGGGTGCCAGGGGAGGCTCTGGCCGTAAATCCCTTGTCTCTGGATCCTACACAAGAGGCCAACGTGACTCGAGATGGGATCTTGAGGCCCACATACTAGACAACGGGTGGAACTTGGAATAACGATCCCTGAGGATTGCTGGAATAGCCTTCGGGCAGGCTATTTGATGTATTCCAAAGACTTATAAATAAAGATCAAATGTTGAAAAAGGAACTTGCTTGACATTGTTTTTTTATGTCAGTGCCTAAGTTACGTGAAGGAACCAGTGATTAATTGGTTAATTAAGGAAGCTATTTTTGCTTGTCAAACTAAATGTGGTAGGTAATTAGATAAGTAAAACAACCCGAGGAAAGTACGGTGGATGTGACCTTGGGTCCGTCCTACGGAAGGGTGGTCCCGGTTGGCCGAGAACTTTTCTCAAAGGAAATTGGCAGCGAGGTAACAATGACCTAGAATCTATAGAGCTAGAGTCCCGATTTGTGCTGTTTTAGGGGAACGGAATGGGACTATGCCTTACAGGCAGAGAAGTCGAGCTTCGCATCCCTCTCATTTCCCATTCTCCTTGAACCAAGTGCAGTATAAATCTGCTTCGACCCTGATGTTTCTGCGCAAAGTAGTTCGACGCTAACTACCTCCTAGGAACTTGACCATTAGGAAAACCTTGATTCAGGTCGGTCCTAAGTGGGAACGGCTGGATTGCTTCCGCTTCGTGGTAGACTCGGGAAGACCTAGATCGCAAACCTCGTGACATTCCTTGTGAGTGCCAGGCGGCGCTTTCTAGACTCTCTTCCCGATGGGCTGCTAAGACATGTCCTACAAGTGGACAGGGGGACACGTTACAATTGGTATTAGAGCAAACCAACAAAATCTAATATTTACAAGGAAACTTAATGAGGGGAAGTAGAGCAATGTTGCCGATAAGAACATTTCCTTACTTACTTATCAATATTGGCCTGCAGAGTCGCGAAGCATGGAACAAATTCTTGGTGTTCCAGGTTATGTTTATGACTGCAATGCGTGCTTCGGATTATCGACGAAGGCTAGGCATGATGAATATTCTAGATTGTGTCTACAATCCTTCACCCCTGTACATGGAACGGAGGTGGATTGCTGAATTAGGAATTTATTACATAGCGGCCCACCGACTTGTGTACCTTCAAACCAACTTGAAGAGAATCAAGTGGATGGAGGATTTAAAGATCGTGAAGCTATTCATATTTGTCGAGGCTCACGCAAATGCAACCCTACATGTTGGCGGTCGAAAGGTCAAGCAGAATAGGTATGTGTACGAGGAAGTGACTCGAATAATCCTTGCCGACAGAATCAAGGTGCTGGGACATTATGAGAAGAACGGATATGAAAGGAAGGGATACCCCAAGCTTCCTATGACCTATCGATTCCTAAAAATGCATGACCCCATTCCATATTATTACTCAGTTTCCGTAGTCAAATGTAACATAATCTTATTTTCTCCAAACTAATGTGCCAATCAGCTTGTTCTACCCTCCCAAAATAAATGTACTCAAAAGGGCTATGCCCATATGAATGAAATAGACTTTTTTTTATCACTGTCTATCATGGCTATAAGTGTTGGTAAAGGAGTTAAGTGATTAGGTCGCTTGGCTAAAAGCTGAATTGGGCATGTAATGTAATGTGAAAAATGTTTAGCAAGTTTTTAACGTAAAGTTTCTTAATGCCCAGGCGCAACCTCAAGTGCAGATTCCTAGTCCGACCCCTACACCAAGTACAGCTGTAATTTAAGAGAAGAACTTCCTTCTCAAACAAATCAAGCCACCTGAATTCGATGGTAAGGGAAGGACCGTCCAAACTGACACCAAGATCTGGATCGAATCCATGGAGGATTATTTTGAAGCAGCAGGTACTGCACCCACTAACCAAGCTATGCTCGCCAAATTGAAGCTTATCGTCAAAGCAAGACTTTGGTGGAAACAATGGTGCAGAGACCAAGGGATCTCGGAAGGGTCAGTTACTTAGGAGAAGCTTAAAAAAGCTGTGTGAGGGAGATATCTGCCACCTGCCTACTACACATAGAAGATGAACGAATTCTATGAATTAAAGCAGCTTGGACTGTCCCTGGATGCCTACTATTCAAAATTCATCTCTCTCTTAAAGTACGCGCCACAAATGGATATGACACGACAGGTGCCAAAGTTTTGTGCCAGGTTAAACCCACCCATAAACACCCATTTGGAATCGATACGTCCAACAGACCTTCAAGACGCACTCATTCGAGTTGCACCCATAATACAGGAGGTGGAAACCAAGCCAAGAAATAATAGGACTTGGTCTTACAAGGATCAGAACAAGGGAGTGTATAGGTCTCAGGCTAAGAGAGCCCAGGGCCAAAGTCAGGGACAAAGGAAGAAAGCTAGGGCCAACATTGTCAATAACTTCGTTCCTACCCAAGGTAATGGCCGCAATCTCCGTTGCTTCCATTGCAACGAGCCTGGTCACTTCAAGAGGCAGTGTCCCAAGCTTAGCAGAGAACAATGTCAAGGGCCATCCCAAGGGGCCGTCCATGGCCAAGGAGCCACCGTCATGGCCAGAGGGAGAACCTCCAGTGTTGCCAACAAGGAGCTGGGTGATGAGGAAGATCCATCCATGGAAGCTGACATTGAGAGGGCAACGGTTCATGCCGCTCTTCACAAGAAAGGCCCTAATCGCCAATTCTCGGTGATTCAAAATCCATTGGATTATCAAGGTAAAAGCTTCAAAAATTATTGATTGTGGCAGTATGCATTCCTTCATTTCACCGGTCTGTGCAAAAAGATTAGGAATAGCCACAATAGATTCACCTATCTTACTTGTGGAATTAGCAAATGGTTGAGAGGTCTCCTGTACCAGGCAAACTGCTAAGGTGAAATTATTACTGGATCGAAAGTCAACTTCGATCAGATTCAGGATAATGAACCTAGCTGTCCACGAGTGTTTGCTCGGAATGGATTGGTTAATACCCAATGATGCCCACATTCATTGTGGAAAGGGCCAAGTCTCCTTCCGAAATTCTGAAGGGGAACTAGTCACAACTCAAGGAGATGCTGGGAAGCCAAAAATTCACCAACTGGCCAAAGCAACACGGATAATAAAAGGAGTTAGAAAGGGGCTACCTATCTATTTGATTAAACTAAATAAGCTAGATCAGAATCAGGAATCTAGGGAAGAACCTTCATGGTTAAAGAAATACGTAGACGTATTTCCTGAAGAGCTGACAGAACTTCCTCCTCAAAGGGAAGTTGATCACGAAATCAAGGTGGTGACAGCGATCGCAAAGAGACCATATAGGATGTCCATCCCGAAAGCGATTGAGCTGAAGGAGCAACTCAAGCAACTGTTAGACCAAGGCTACATCCGTCCTAGCAGTTCGCCATGGGGAGCTCCACTGCTGTTCCAGAAGAAGAAAGATGGAACGCTTCGGTTATGCATTGACTACAGAGGGTTGAATCAATCGACCATTAAAAACAAATATCCCATTCCAAGAATAGATGAACTTCTTGACTGTCTTCAAGGTGAGGAGATATCCTCTAAGATAGATCTTGGGTCTCAATATTATCAGATAAGGATCAAGGAAGAAGATATCCCAAAGACGGCATTCAGTACAAGGTATGGACACTTTGAATTCCTAGTCATGTCATTCGGGCTGACAAATGCTCCTGCTATCTTCAACAGGTTAATGCAAGATATCTTTAGGCCCTATCTTGATGACTTTGTACTCGTCTTCTTTGACGATACCCTAGTTTACTCCAAACAGGAAGAAGATCATGAACCCTAGCTTCGCATTGTCCTTGAAATAATGAGGGCACACAAGCTTTATGCCAAGAAGAAGAAGTGTGCATTTTTCAAGCGACAGATTCAATATTTGGGATTCATTGTATCAACGGAAGGAATTTCAGTGGATCCGGACAAGAGATGTTCTAGACTGGCCAACACTGACTTCTGTCAAAGAAATACATAGTTTTCTTGGATTGGCAGGATAATACAGGGTCTTTATAAAAAACTATGCTTTGATTGCAGCATCTCTGACCGATCTACTAAAGAAGCAAGTATCAATTGTATGGTCACCTGCTGAACAATCCAGCTTTGACAAACTAAAGCAAAGCTTGGTATCAGCACCGATTCTGAAACCTTCGGATCTTAGTAAGGAGTTTGAAGTAGTGATAACTGATGCTAGCGCACTAGCCTTAGGATGTGTGCTCAGACAAGAGGGTCGTCTCGCAGCATACTCTTCAAGGAAAATGAAGAGCCATGAAAGGAACTATGCTACCCACTATCTAGAGCTGTTGGCTGTCATCCATGCTCTCAAACTTTGGAGACACTACTTGCTAGGTAACAAATTTACCTTAGTAACGGACCACAAGAGTCTTAAATGGATTTTCACCCAGAATGAGCTCAATATGAGGCAACGTCGATGAATTGAAGTGCTGGAAGAATATGATTTTGAAATCAAATACCGGCCTAGAAAGGAGAATGTAGTTGCCAATGCACTCAGTCTCGCAAGGCATTTCTGAATTCTCTGATTTTGCAAGATCCATCAACAAAGAGATCTCTAGCCACAAAAATATCCATGCCAAACAACCCAATTCTTGAGCTAGCTAAAGAAGAGGCATTCCATGACCCAACCTATAAAAAATTGCTAAGGGAGATCCCCATCAAAGATCAAAACCCGAAGCTACAAACAAAGTATCAAGAATTCTCTATAGTAGTAGACTTGTCTACTATAGGATGAGATTATGTATTCCAGCAAGCCAATCACTCAAGCAGAAGATACTTTGGGAAGCCCATGACTCCCCTTTCTCAGGACATCCTGGCTATGCCAAGACCCTTAATGTGGTCACGAAGAACTATTATTGGGATAGGCTCAAAGGTGACATACTCAAATATGTCATGGAATGTTTGTCTTGTCAACGCATTAAGACTGAACATGTCAAAATGCCAGGGAAATTGCAACCACTTGACATTCCCCAAATGAAATGGGAATTCATTAGTATGGACTTTGTTATTGGCCTGCCCCAAGTTCAGGGAGGATACAACTCCATTATGGTTGTGGTATATATGCCCACCAAGGTTGCACATCTCATCCCTGTTAAGACAAACTATAAAGCCTCAGACATTGCAAGGTTATTCATCAAGGAACTATTCAAACTACATGGGTTACCCAGAAGAATCATTAGTGATTATGACTCTCTCTTCACCTCATACTTCTGGAGGGCTATGTTCGAGGCCATTGGGACTCAACTCTGTTTCAGTACAGCTTACCATCCCCAAACCGATGGTCAAACAGAAGGAGTCAACCAAGTCATTGAAGATATGCTTAGGGCACACTGCTGTCGCGAACCCAAAAAGTGGATTCAATATTTGCCACTGGTTGAGTTTGCCTACAATGCTTCTTACCAACAAAGCATTCAGATGACCCCTTTTCAAGCATTGTATGGGCACGATTTTCGTAGTCCTTTGAGATTTTTGGACCCAACCTTGAGGGTTGAAGCTTCAAAGCAGATGCTGGAAGACATGGATGACCATATCAAATCAATAAGACAGGATATCCAAGCTGCCAAGGACAGACAGAAGGCCTACGCAGACTTGAAACGTCAAGACAGATCCTTTGTTGAAGGTGATATGGTCTTCGTTCGCGTACGTCCAAAGAAGAGTTTCCTATCCTTGGGTGAATGCAAAAAGCTAAGTCCAAGGTATTGTGGACCCTACAAGATTCTCAAGTGCCTAGGGCCTAATGCTTACAGACTGCAACTTCTTGAAAACCTGAAAGTTCATAATGTATTCCATATCAGTCTATTGAAAAAGTATGTGCCTAACCCTAGTCACGTGCTTGATGATCAACAAGTTGTAATGCCTAGCCAAGGAGTCCTTGAGCTATGGCCTGACAGGATCTTAGATGTTAGGGAGAGGCATTTGAGATCCACGACCTTGAGAGAATACCTCATCCAGTGGAAAGATTACCCTGAAGAGGATGCCACTTGGATGGATGAAAGTACTCTCAACCAATAATACCCCCAGATTTTCTCGAGATGAGGACATCTCGATTCCTCTAAGGGGAAGAGAATGTAATATTTCCGCAACAAAATATTAACGACTCTTGATCTTGCGCAAAATCGATTCAAAGTAATCCCCCGCAACAATAAAACTTTGGGCTAAGTGATCCATCTGCATGCATTAACAAACACCAGCCCCGCGTCGTGTATAGGAAGCCGTGGCTCAAATCCATAGTTCTCCATGGGAACACCCTCCAAGGGAAAAAGGATAAAGGATTAATTGCAAAATTTTTAAAACTCCCTCCCCTTCAGCCATTGCATGGCGGGGAGAGGGAGTATGAGCTGGAGATGTGGAGGGGCATGGGGGAGGGAAGCATGCACCCTGCCACTTGTGTGGCTACCCCCCCCCCCCCCCCCCCCCCCAACCTATATGAAGCCCCCCTCTCAAGCTTCAAGAGGAGGAAGGAAGGGATCATGGTCTGTGCTGCCACCGTGAAGTGATGTTGCCCGCCGCCAGAGAGCTGTTGCCGTCGTCGCAGGCTGCTGCCACGCCCCTGCCATCATCATCATCAACGACCACCGGAGTTGCTTCCACACTTGCGCTAGCTTTGGCTTTATGGACAGGGCTTGCGGGTTCGAGTTCTCCGCCCCCATGGGTCTCTTCCATCGATCTTCATGTAGCTTCCACCAGTTCGGCCAGTTCCTTTAGTCGCTGCTCCTCGGCTTCTTCCTCTGCCCTTCTTTTCATGTCCTCTTCTGCCTTCTTCGACTCCTCTCTTATCCTGGAAAGCTCCTCCTCCTCTTTCCTCTTCCTTTCTTCCTCAGCCCTTCGAGACTCTTTTTGAGCCCTTTTGATGTCAGCCCGTTCTTCCTTACTTAATTTCTCTTTCTTCTCCTTCTGCCTCCTATCACTTTTGCTTTGTTCTTCGGGTTTGCTCGCTCTTGGAGGCGGCACCTCCTGCTCTCCCTTGTCACTTATTGTTCTTTTGCTTGATTCCCCTCCTTCGTGGTGAGGTGGGCTTTGATGCGTGGCTTCCTTATCCATGACTCCCTCATCCTTTATTGCTTCGTCTATGATGGCTGTCAGAATACCCCCGTATCTGATTGTAGCTGCCTTTGACGCAGGTTTCTTCCTTGCGGAGCGCGTGGTGGAGGCAGGGGATTCTCCTCCTGCTCGTGCTTCCGCCGGAGTGAGGAGGGCAGCTGAAATTTGAATGGTCTTCTGTACGAATCCATTCCAGTCTATCTCTTCAGGAACTCTTGCTGCTATGCTTTCCAACAGTGGGACCCAGATCTTGTTCATCAGCGCATTGTACCGTTGGCCCGAGAAGAGGGTATGGATCATCTTTGCTTGTAATTTCACCGCTGGGTCCGGGATGTCAGCCAAGTTGATTCCATCCACGGTATGCACCGCTTCTTTCTTGACCCCCAGCATGGTGTAAACATCTTGCCTCGGCCGTCTCTCTTTCTTGGGCACAAGCCCCAGGGCCTTTTCTATGATTGTTGCATTGAGGGGCACTTCGATTCTTCTTTCCTACTCCCTTGTCCTTACTGTGACGGTGCCACAGTTCTTGCTTTTGTCGAAGTTTCTTAGGGAATCCGCACACATGCTGTAATCCACAGCCTGCCCCACCTTTTCCATGTACTTGTGGAGGTGGCATCTGTCCACCAAGTCTTTGATCGCGGGTTCCTCCAGGATGGCCTCGTCCAGATTTAGTGTGTGCTTGAAAGTGAACTGACTGAATCCTCGCGTCTCGATGCTGATGCCGAATTTGGTCATTTCCTCTTTAGAGAATGGGAGTTTGGCCCCTTTGTCCTATCCTACCATGGTGGTGACCTATCAACACACCATGCCAACATTAATGCCTAACAATCAGCTTATTTCTAATCAGAACTCAGTTTGAGAGAAAAATATAAGTGCTCAAAATGGGTACACTTGCTTAGAGGCTTGACCATTGCTATTGTTTTACTCTGCATTATTCTTCCATAGAAACTTACTTAATTATAACAATCTGCTAGCTAGATAGCATAGCTTTTCATTTTTGCTCTGCTCTTGCTCACATTGCTTCCCCCTCCGTCAGGGATATTTCAAAGAATCCTTCCTAGGATTAGCACAGGAAGGACGAGGTAAGCGCCGTTTCGCGTGGGTTGACTTACCTAGCCAATAGCCAATCATAGAAGCTTGGATTGTATTCGAGTTGGGCATGACAATCTAGAGTAGATGGTTGGATGGAGACTTGGGAAAAGTAGGTCAAAACGTCATGGAAGAGATCTCCAGTATTGAGGCAACTGGCAATATGTAATTCCTCTTTGGTGAGGAATTGGTCAATGTACGGGTGGGCGAGCACATGGTCGTCCAAATGCTGATTACGGGTGATAGCCAAGACCCTAAACGAGATAGGTGCCACATAAGTGGGGTCATATTTGATAGTTTTAACTGCCCTGCGTTGCTCAGCATTGGTCATTATTCGACAACCTTTTTTCTCCCATTGGATCCTTAGCGTAAACCATTGCCGCAAGAATGTGGAAGGTGAGCTTGCCATGTGCTTGTGCTCTTACAACTCCTGTTCAGGAACAAAACGAGGAGGCTTACGGTACGAAGTGATAAGTCTTCTGAGGGCATCTTGATCCTTCGAGATTTCGTCGTTTGCTATCAGTTCGACAGCAATTTTGGGGACTTTAGTGGTCATAAGTTCGTATTCTTCCCAAGTGCATGGTAATACATGAACATCCAAAGCAAGCATTTTGTCAAGAAGGCCTAGGTCTAGCCTCTCGTAAATTCTAGCAAATGTAGTGAAAGTTTCTTCCAACATTTTAATGCAAGTTATTAAGTCATCCCCAGAAGTTGCGGCAAGGTCCTTAGCCAATGAGAGGAAAGGTCGTATTGCGTATGAAGGCTTAAGACCCGTTGGCGGGGGTGGTGCAACTAGACTGGATAGTTGTGACTTCCTCATCGGTGTCACGGGTTGGGCCTTGCACTCTAAAGTACTTTGAGATGCTGCAGGAGGCTCCGGAGGCATGGGGGTTGTTCTAGGTTCTGAGTGAGCAGTCATAGTGGTTTGCAAGTTCTCTGGATTAGGTAGGTTTAAGGCCTATGGCATTCGCTTTGGTCGATAGATGAGCTGAGGCTTGCTAGCCACAGCTGGCCATGGCCTGCTAACTATGTTCTGGGCGCCACTTGTGCAAGCCTCTCTCATTAGGGTGAGATTGCTTGTAGATGAGCATCTTAGCTGGCCATTTTTAGGCACCCAAATCCAAGGATTCCCCTTGTAGTATCATTGTGCCCGCAAGAGATCTTTGGGAATCTAGTGTGGCATGGTTGTGTGTCTACGGCGATAGCACCTAGACTCCCTTTTAGATCGGGACGGTTGATAATTTTGATGTTTAGGATCATACTTGGGTGGTCTACCCGGATGTGGTTTTTGCCGTTTTGGCACCCATAGAAACTTGGACTCTTTGGCCTTGTGAGTGCTCTTGGTGGGTTTGGGCCTGGGGTCGAGAGCCCGGCATGAGGCCGTAGTTTCCTTCTGTTCAAACTCGGGCTGAAGCGTGGTCGTAGGGGTTTCTACCGGTGGCTTCGTAAAGGTGGGGGAATTAAGACAGCCCTTGCTGAAAGTCGTCACTATGCGCACATTGCCGATAGCAAGATGTATGCGGTTTAGGTTGTAATCCACATTACAGTTGGTTTGCTTCTTGAAAGTGCGACCCAATAGCGACACAGTACCAACTCCTTTATTGTCAAGTAACACATGGAAGAAGGCTGGTAAACTTTCAGACTTGATGGAAATGACCACCTTGCACTTCCCTAGGAGTGGGTAAGCGGTACCCCCAAACGGGGTGAGTTTAGCGTTAGTGAGTTGTAGTTGCAGTTGACCAATGCGTGTCCAATGGTCATGCGTTAAGATGTTGTAGTCGGCACCTTCATTAATCAAGGCTTCGAAAGAATACACCGCTCCTGCTGCAACTATGATCCGCAGGTACGCCGGTGCCACTGCTTCTTCGTCCTGATCTGTAAGGTCAGTTATAGTAGCCATGCTGACGTTCAATGGGGGTTCTAGCATGGGTGGCTCATGTAATGGATGTGAAAGAGGATAGTACTTCTTAATGCGGCTGCCGTTAAAAAAGCCTATTCCTTCACCGTCAAGTGTCTCCAACTCGACATTCCCGGTCCTACTGATCATACGTACTCTGAAAGGCCCTAGCCCCCGAAACTTCATCTTTTGTTTATGTCCTTTTACCGAGTATAGCAGAACAAGGTCCCCTTGTTCGAAGTCTCGCTGCTTGACATGCTTGTCAAACCACATCCTCCATCAAGCCTTTTCACAAATCAGAGAGTGAGTGGCAAGGAGTCGGATCTCCGTTAAGCGCTCGAGTTCCACCAACCGGTTGGTCCAAGACTCTCTTCCCTCCCAATGCTCATGGACTGCTAGCCTCAAACTAGGGATGAAGAATTCTAAGGGCAAAATGGCTTCAGTTCCGTACGTCAGCCTACTACAAACATTTTATAAGCTGTGCGATAGGCCCACAAGGCCGCCATTAGCTTGTTGTCCCAGTCACTTCTCGAAGTAGACACGACTTTTGTAAGCACATTGACTAGGATTTTATTTGTGGATTCGGCTTGGACATTAGCCTGAGGGTAATAGGGAGAGGACTTCCGATGAATTATTAGGAAGGTAGAGAGCAAGTGGGCAATCACTTCATTAATGAAGTGTGTGCCTTGGTCGCTTACAAGTTCGATTGGACAGCCAAACTGTGAAATGACCTGCTCCCACAATAACTTTGCGGTCGTCCTAGCATCGTTTTCCTCGTGGCTCGTGCCTCTGCCCATTTCATTAGATAGTCGATCGCCACTATGATGTATCGAGCTTGGGAATACTGTGTTGCAGGACTGATAGGTCCAATAAAATCGATGCCCCATTTTTCAAAGGGTTGCTATGACAGGGGTCAACTCCATCTTATTCTTTCACACAGGCACTTTGGTCCTTTGGCACTCATCGCAGTGCTTTACAAATTTAGCTGCATCGCGGAACAGGGTGGGCCACCATAGCTGGGATTGTAGCACCTTCCGAGCTGTTGTGTCCCCACTAAAGTGTCCTCCAGCGATTCCGCCATGTGCTTCGTTTAATGTGTCGTGAATCTCGTGCTCACATACGCATCTGCGCAATAAACCGTCTTGTCCCAACCTGTAGAGTTAGCCAACTATCAACTGGTATGGCTGACTTTTCAAGATAAGTCTTTTTAGCCTGGCCTTCTCAATAGGTTGCTTTGGTAATCCATTTCCTAGTACTTGCACTATGTCATCGGCCCAATACAGCGTCAGATCCGCTTTAAATAATTCTCGCTCACTAGACAAGTTAAAAAGATGGGCGTCCGGAAAATCGTCAGGCACGCCTTGCCCAACGGCTTCTCATGTGGGTATGTGGGACATGTGGTCAGCCATGTAGTGCTGCTTTTCTTTGCGTACAACCACAGAGAAGTCAAACTCCAGTAAAAGGAGTAACCATCTAGCTATGCGCCCCGTAGCGCAAGGCTTGTTCATAAGATATAGTAGGGCCTGATGGTCAACAAAGAAGACAAATGGAGTGGCCAACAGGTAATGCCTAAATTTCTTTACTACAAATACCATGGCCAACCCCTCCCTTTCCGTCATGGAATAGTTCATCTCGGTCTCTGTGAGCTGCCTGCTGGCAAAACTCACCGGGTAATCCAAGTTATGCTCACCAGGCTGGCATAGCATGGCTCCAATAGCGAACTTAGAGGCGTCTATGTGCACATGGAATGTTACATTCCAGTCTGGGGCTCGCAAGATTGGTGCAGTCGTAAGAGTCTTTTTCAATTCCTCATATACACGCTGGCATTCCTCCGTCCACTCAAACACTATCAATAGCTTGTACAAAGGTCTAGCTATTAATGCATAATTTAGCACAAATCATCGATAATATCCAGTGTGTCCCAAGAAGCACTGAACTCCCTTGTAGTTGTCGGGTGGCGGTAGGTCAACAATGACTTTGACTTTGGAAAAGTCAGTAGCAATGCCGTTCCTTGACACTACGTGCCCTAAGATGCATCCGTGTTTTACCTAGAACTGGCACTTTAAGGGGTTTAGCGAGAGGTGGTACAGCCTACACCTTTCAAAGACAGCTCTCAGTTTCTCCAAGTGTTCGGCCCAACTAGAGTGTAAACATAGGTCGTCTACAAACACTTCCAGTTCGCGCCTAAGCATGTCCTTAAAGATAGTGCACATTAGGCATTGGAAAGTTGCAGGTGCGTTCATTAGCCCAAAAGGCATGACAATGTAGGCGAACACGCCCCATTCCGTGGCAAAGGCAGTCTTGTGCGTGTCGTCGGGGTGCACTTGCACTTGATTGTAACCCAAGAAACCATCTAGAAAATTGTAGGCTTCCTTCCCTGCTACCCTCTCCAGCATGTGCTCGGTGTAAGGTAAAGGATAGTTATCCCTTTTCGTAGCGGCATTCACCTTTTTGTAGTTTACGCACACTCGGATTTTTCCATTTTTCTTCATGACAATCACAATAGGTGATACCCAGTCCGTGTGCTCGATCTCATATATGAAACCTGTCCTCATGAGTTTATCAATCTCCTCCTTCACTGCATGGGCGTGCTTGGGATTCATGGGGTAAGGTCGTTGTTTTGTTGGCACTGCATCTGGAACTATTGGGATGTTATGAGTCACGACCCTAGGGTCGACTCCCTTAAGTTCTCGTCCAATGTCCAGGCAAACACGTCAACGTACTCTTGCAGGAGCGCAACAAGTTTGGTCTCTTCCTCCTCCCCCAAGTCATCTGCACGAATACCGGTCTTGGTTTTTTGCCTTTCCCAGCCAAGTTAACCTCTTTGACTTTGGCGGGTCCCTTGATCGGTTCACTAGTCTAACCTTGTCTTTTTGCACTTAACAGGACCACCACTCTGTCACCCTTTTTAAATTTTGTAAACCGTTTGGGTAGATCCTGTGGTTTCCTCTGCCAATCCGCTTCTGAGTCCCTTGCTTGCTTCCTGGCCTCCTCTTTTAGTCTCCTGTGCCTCACGTGGAGTGGCAAGTCTCCCTTGGTGCGTTTGACCTTAGAGGGTTGCAGTATCTCGGGATCGCTCTTAGTGCTAACTTCTGACCCTTAGTTGAACTTGCATCCCTCACTTGAGGAAGGTGTTTCCCTAGGGGGTCGTAGTTCCGAAGGTGAATCTGTCTTGAGCACTAGGATTACCCATGGTTGTGCTACTCTGGCTTGCTCGTAATCCACGGCTCCTATTCGTTCTAGCTAGGATCTGTCACACTCCATTAGCATGACTCCTTTTTCGTTCCGACTGATCCCTTCTTTCCTAGGCCTTAAGTTTGCCCTGATTTTCTCTATTGCTTTTCCCTCCGTGTCGTATTCTATTGTGTTTACCTCTTCTTCACTCTCTTCTCCTGTAGAGTGACAGTCCTTATACTCCTCATCATCCGGATCCTATCCTTCTGACTGCTCATCATCCCCTAAGCTTCCCTCTTCAATCTCCTTGTCATCAATAACTAAAGCCCAGTTATATAACAAGTTCAGGTCATGGACCTTGGTCCATTTCCATTCTAGTTTAGCTAAAAGGTCACGTAGAGGTTTTAAGTTAGCAGCCAAATTGCCGTTCAATTTATCGGTCAGATACTCTACGATTTCCTGAAGCTCTAATTTGTTGTTAGGGATGCGGGACGAGGCCGATTTGCCTGGGTTGAGTGAGCTTCTTGCCATCATGCAAAGCGGCACAATTGGCTCCTCAGTTGACAAGGTAGTGGTTTTAGCAGCCTGCTGATGTGGTCCTTCCTCATCCGAGAATGGTAGGTCAATGGTTGCCAACATGTGCATCCAATCCCTCTCATCCTCAGGGCAAGGAATATATCTAGTGAGCGATCCATAGGGCTTGGTTGTTTGAGTATCGCCTTTTAGCATGGCTGAGATGGTAGCCAGGTCAACAGGCATCGTCGTCCAAGTGTCCATCTCTACCCTCATTGCACTAGTTCTATTCCCTAGGAAAATCAATCCATTGCCCCAATCCTCTATGACTCGTGCATTCCTCATCCAAGGTCGGCCTAATAGTATGTCGTAATCCACTCCCTTCATGACAATGAAGTTTATCGAGAATTGCACACCGGCAATCTTTACCAGCCAATTCTTTAAGACCCCAAATGGTCTTACCCTCATTCCGTTTGCTAGCTTGACATTGAATCTAGCAGTCTCTACAGGAGGGTTTCCCCATGCCTCTAGGACCGCATGGTTTAGCACATTAACACCGGTGCCTGTGTCTACAATTCCTTTCTGAGTCATGTCTCCTAAGGCTAGGACGGGCAAAACTGCGTGCATTTCAGTGCCTTCCCAAAAAGCATTGATGTGCAAAGACTTAGGATCTGAGTGTAGAGTTAGACTTGGGATTCGTGTAACTGCATCATGATCTTGCGGATCAGCACCTGTAAGTTCTGCGTGTCCCTCGATCGAGTCTTTTAACTCCTGCCACAAGGAGTGATTTTGCCTAAGCAGATCCTCCAAGCTTAGAGTTACTGGAGTGGACAACAAGGTTGTGAGGAGGCTACTGGACCCTTGTCTTCCTCTGAAGCTAGCTGTTCTAGGCCATGCATTCTGTCTGCTCTAGTAAGCTTCCCCCCGGCCTTGCTGCTCTGCTGAGTCACTCTTAGTGGTGCAGGTATGCTCCCAGCCTGTGGTTTTGAGGGTGAGACTGGTGTGCTAACACTGGAGAAGTCATCCATAGGATCTTCCAATATGGGTTCAGCATCTTCGAGGTACTTTTGGGCATCCTTGACCCACTCCTTGACCTTGGCTATAGCCTCAAGTTGCCGTTTGGGGTGGGGATATTTCCCTACCTTGGCACTCCCTAGCTCTGCTGTCTTAGGAGCTGAGGTCTCTGCCTCTGCGTCTGTGACCTTCTTCCCTGTTACCAGTGTAGTCATTTCCTCAGTTTTAAGGGTTATCATCGCCTCGGCTCTCTTTTTCTGTCTCCTCCGGCTTTTCTTCCCTATTGAGGTTGCATCAAGGTTACTTGGCCCTGGCAAGGAGATGCCTGCTTGTTTCGTCTGAGCTCGCATCATAGCATGTAGCGGGATGGGCGTATCCTCACTACCAAAAGTTTCAACTCCAAAGAGCCCCAAAGGCACTGATGGCATGTTGGTAGTGCTCGTTGATGGCTTCCGCCTAGGACAGTTAGGAAACAGATGTGTGATTCCACACTCTGTGCATCGGAGATCCACTTTGTCTTTGTTAGCTTGTTCTCGCTTTGGGCAACGCGATGAAATGTGGCCTGGGTGGCCGCAAGTCCAGCATGTGACTAGATCCTGGCTAGGCCCTCCAAAGCCTCTGCCTCGTCCTCTTCCTAAAGCCATCACCGGCACTGGCCGATAGTCCATCAGGACTGGGTTGCCCTCCTTGTCGTAGGATATGTACGGATTGACATATGTCTCTTCCTCATTAGGCTCCTCCACAAAGTAAACAGGAGCATCGCTAGGTGGGTGAGTCACAAAAGGCCCTGGTGGCCTGGGTATACCAGTTGGGTTCATTTCCAGCCTAGGCATGACATGTCTTGAGTCAGTTGGTGCTGGAAGAGTTAACTGGGTTCCCCTGCCAAAGAAATTAGGTGGCCTATTACCTAAGTATGGAGGGTTGTACTGTTGCGTGTATGGGAATCTCCTCGGCATTCTGCAATGCGTTGCATCATGTCCAAATCTACCGCAATTTGAGCACGGCCGAGATCTAGGATCTTGGCACTCCACTAGGAGGTGATTGCCGCCGTAGTACACACATTGTACATGCGATCTCACAGGCTTTCTAACGAGCTCTTGCAACCATGCAATCTCCATTCTCATCTCTACTATCCCTTGGTCGTGGTCTATACTCTTTCCCTTATCCTGCGTGCTAGCAGTTACTTTTTCCCCTAAGGTGGTTGATCTCTCACGGTCCCTCTGGCTTGTACTATCTCGGTTGGTAGCCCTCATGCTTCGTTCCCTAAGTTGATCATCTACGTGTATTTCCTCCTCGAAGACTCGAGCTAGCACGTCTCGTTGTAAGGTGGAGTTACTGGCCAAAGCCTTGTCGAGCTCCTCACTCTGAATCCTATTCATGAATATTGTAGACACTGCCCTCTCGGTAGGTCGCTCATTGGCAGGGATTCTCTTGTAGAGACTGCGCACTTGAGTAACGTAATTCCTAACGTCCTCCTTCTCACTTTGACTGATATTCATCACCCTAACTATGAGGTTATCCGAATACCCTGCCTCCGAAAACCTCTTGATGAAGAGGCCCTTAAGGCGAGTGAAGTTTGTACGTTTTGCGTCATCCAGACTAGAGTACTAGGTCCTCCCCTTGTCGCCTAAGCACAGGCCGAAGGCTTGAGCTCGCTGCACAGGGTCAGTAAGACTGTTTGCCTCACATACTTGCTCGAATTGCTCCATGAAGTTGTACAGGTCACTGCTAGGTTCATATCGAGCTAGTTGTTTTGCTACTACGGGGATTCTAGCCTGCCCTTTAGCCCCTTGCGTAACTCCCAATCCTGACAGTAGCGCGGTGGCTAGGGTAGTAGCACTCTGTTCCACAGATGTATTGTCCATGAGTCGCTTTGCCACCAGTTTACTCAACGTCATGCCAACCTCTGCTGCCCGTTCCCTCTCTACGTCCGGTCCAGACTTGGCTGACCCAGCTAGGTCTAGTACTCGTCTAGTCTCGTACATGTCCACGTCTTGCTACAGCCTTCTAGCCCTTTGCTCATGATTGTAGGCAATTATACCTTCCAGCACTCTCTTGATAGCTCTTCTCTCTTCTTCCAGGTTAGCCACCACTTCCTCTACAGGTCTACCTTGGATCACAGTCCCGGTGAGTAGATCGTAGTCGTGGACCAGTTCCTGGACCGAGGTTGGAAATTCTCCTAAGTCTAATTGGTCTTCCCCTTGGTCGCCTCTTGATCCCGACATTTTTTCTGCTTCCAGCTCCACGAGATTGTCAATGAATCCAATCAGCTTCGGCAGCTTCCACTCCTCTATCTTGTTGCTTTCCGTGTCTTCGTGTTTTCTCCAGGTACTACTAGTAGGGGCGCTCAGGCACCTGTCTAAGTCTTGGGGTCTTCTCCTACTAGTGGGTTCCTTAATGTTATTAGGTATCCAGATGTGTTTCTTGTTATTCGAAAGTAGCGGTGATCCTTACTCACACGTTGTGCTTAGTGCTTTCGTGGTGCTTCGTGCGAAAACCGGCTTTTCTCTTTTCCTGCTGTGCTAATTTAGTGAGCACAAGAGTGAAGTACCAATGTAGAAAGCGTTTAATGCAAACTCCACCTTGTTTCTACCCATGTTCCCAGCCTAATTTGAGTTTTCAACTCGGTCCCCGGCTATTCTACGGTCTTTCTGCACCCTAAGCTCGATTAGTCTCTGTGGTTCTAATGGCCAAACTAGGTCTTGGGGGTGTTCAGGGTTGCTTCCTGGGGTCAGGTCTGTGGCAAGGCCAGCAAAAGATCCTTATCTTTTTGTTCTGGCAAGATGGTCCGATTCTAGGAATCGGACAAGGCTGGTTCGACTCTGGGAGTTGGATGGTCCGATTCTGGCAATCGGACCGGTCTGGTCCGACTCTAACAGTCGGATGGGGTGGTCCAATTTTGGGACTCGTCCGACCCTTGTGGTCCGATTCTGGGAATCGGACTAGGAGGGTGGTCCTACTTTTGAAGTGGTCCGACTATGTACTTGTCTGAGTCCGGCCCCAATGGTTCGACTACGATGGTCCAATTCTAATGGGCAGTCCGAGTGCCACGTGGCACATCCGATCAGGTTGGTCCGATTCTGGCAATCGGACCAGTCTGGTCTAACTCTCTCTCAGTCGGACGGTCCAATTCTGGGAATCGGACGGTCCGACTCCAGAACTCGGGTGGTCCGATTTTGGGGATCGGACCACTGCGGGTTGGTCCGACTGCGTCGGCACGGGTGCGATTCCGACGCATTTGAATCCTTTCTAATGCCTGCTGCACTCAATCACCACAGACTTCCCACAACTGATTAGAGCACTAATGGAACACACCGGACTCACCTGAAGCAGCACGAATCAAATGCGCCTAGAATCGGAGTCGCGGTTCCTCGTCCTATGAATCAGAAGCTCTCTCTCTCTCTCTCACACACACACACACAAGGCCAACTAAAGAAATGAGGTCTATCCTGGCCTCCCAGGCCTCTTAAGGTCCGTTCCCAGCACTGCAAAACCTTACAGCTAGTTTCCTACCCCTGTTCCACCCAGAAACTCGAATCTGGTCCCCTGTTTTCCTGTTTCCAGCAGCACAGTCAGAACCTCAGTTTTCTCTTTTCTTACCCTAATCTAACCTTAATCTAGTGCAGCCAATATGAAAAACAGAAATGCAGAACAATAGTCCTAATCTAATGCTTCCAACAAACCCAAATACTTACATGTTCCACAGATTAAAATCTCCTAAATCTCCTAGTTATCTCGAGCACTGGTTCAGGCTGCAAACCCTACTTCCATGCTTGATCTGATGCGCGCGGTGCTCAAGGTTCGATTCCGTCTGTCCCGGAAATGGAACCAAAATGGAGGGGAGTTTCAAGCTCTACCCCGAGACCTACGGACCACTTATTGCTCAAGTGTTTCGAACTGAGCGGCCATGGCTATCTCTCACATAGCCGACGTGCAATGCCTACCTTACGGGTGTAGTGAGCTTACCTTGATGCTCGATCGAGTACCCTCCTCTTTCTTGCACACCAGTAGCTCCACGATCCTTGAGGCAAGCTCAAGCAACCTCAATCCCTCTCCCATGAGCTTCATCCTCCATAGCCACGCGCGAGACAAGAGAAGAGAAGAAAGGAGGAGAAGATGAAGAGAGAAGATGGAGAGCTTCTTCTCCAAGATCCCTCGCTCTCACACAATCACTCCCTCACTCCCTCACACTCTCTCAATCCCTCTCTCAAGCACAAGCAAGAAGGCAAGAAACAAGAGAAGAAGAAGAAGAAGCTTTTGCCACGCACAAGAATGAGCTTCCCATTCACTTTTCAACTTTATATAATGCCCTAATTTCCATGGGCAGTCATCCCCTTTTTTACATGGCCGGCCCTTAGCCTAGGCCCATTTCCTCATTTCCCACCGTTCTAGTCTATCCTATCCCCAACTAATGCATACAATTTGCACAGGAGTGAGCCTGGCACTCTTTTACAAGGTTTTGGAAGTGTTTTCGCACTTAATGGTGCGCTTTTTATTCTTTTACTCTCCTTGGGCGACTCCAAGACTTCTTGAGGATCATGCCCGTGCATTTAATATTTTTTCGGGTACCGTGCAAGAACGATCTAGGGTTCTCACCCTAAGGATAAATTGAACAAATACTAGACCTCCGTATGAATTTAGGAACCCTAACGTTATCGGCCTAGTAGGGTTAGGGTTGGAATGGGTCAAGAGGACTCCCAAGCCCTTATCTTGATCAAGAAAGACCGTACGAAGGGAGATATAAATCCCACAAGTTAGGTGCTGACACCTCGTAGAACAATGTATATCAGGATTGTATTGATGTTGCCAAGGCATTCCTAAGATAATGTCACTAGACTGCAAAGGCACAACTAAGAAATTTCTTCATTCAGTATAATCACAAATTTTAATTTCTAAATCATGCACCTCTTGTGTTCCATTATATCTCGTACCTAGGAATGCAGCCTTGATGCGATAATGTGTAGAAACAGTATGTAAATTCAATTCTTTGACCAATTTTGCAGAAATAAAATCGTATGTGCTCCCATGATCATGTAAAATAGTATTTTCTTTACCATGCACAAGAAATTTCATTGTTAATAAGGAATGGGGATTCGGCATACCTGGCAAAGTATCTGAAGTAGTACCAATGTCGTCATCGTCTTATCCGGTATCTGTTCACATTCTTCATCTTCTATTGCTCCCAAATAATTGATATGAACAATTGGCTTTTTTAATTGACAATTGGCCGCTAGATGTCTAGGTTGATGACATTTGTAACAAACTATGGGTTTTACTTTGGATACATTATTGGTAATGGCAGGAAGTTTAGGAATGTTGGGATTTGACTAGAGAGATGGCTTAGGGTTTGAATTTTTGTTTGATGGCAAAGCAAGTGGTCGTGTCCAAGATTTACGGAATGAAGATGGAAGAAAACAACTTTGATTGAATCTTTGAAAATTTGAATTGAATTGTTTTGAACCAAAGTTACCATTAGTTTGAAATTGTTGTGGTCGCTTATCTCGTCCTCGAATTTTGTCTTCAGTGTCATGGGCCAAGGAAATTTCATCTTCGAGAGTTGTTGGCTTGAACATATTGACCTCCGCATAAAAATGTTCAAGTAAGCCAGACATAAACTTGCATTTATGGGTTGCTTCAGGTACATCTTCGAGCATTCGCAGTTACAATAAAGTGTTCAAAAAACGCTCAGTATATTGTGAAATAGGTTCACGATCCCTTTCTTATAGAAGATCCCATTGTTTGATTGCTTTTTCATGGAATTGGAGTGGAAGGAAATTCTGCAAAAATTTCTTTTGGAAAGTCTCCCAAGTAGTGGGACAATCAACACTTTTGCGGACAATAGTCCACCATAGGGATGCTTGATCAACTAGATGGTTAGTGACACATTTAATTTTGTCTTTCTCAGCATATGATTCTTCATGGAAATAATCATCAAATTGACTAATAAAAGCAAGTACAGTCTTTCCATCGCGTGATCCATTGAAAGTACGAAATTTGAAGTTTCTTTTACTTATCTTTGTTTCTTTCCGAATAGATTGCGCTTCAAGTGTTGCATCGATCGTACGTTGTATAAGATCTTCAGGTTGCGATCCATCTTGGTCGGCGGTAGATCATTGCAAATTGGCCAATTGAGCTTGCAAGGTTTGTCATGCTCTTCGTTTCTCTTGAAGCTGCATCATAATCAAATCCATTTTTTGCTCCATCGTTGGTTCGGGTAGGTCACCTTCAGCCATAAAATCTTCCATGGTTTGATTGGACATCCTGCAAAATTCCAAAAGACCTCACACACTCGAAACCTTGTTAGCGGGATGATGAGCATAGCTCAAAGTCAGGTTTACAAGGCTTTTTTTTTTTGGCTTTTGTAGTATCTCTCCTTTGCGATTTTGAAATTTGATATCACGGTCGTCTTCCAAAAAGATAATCTTGCATATAGACTGCGTGTTGCCAACTTTTCGCTGGAATCTGGTTCTGTCAGTCCTCCACAGGTGTGAACAAGGGCTTCCAGAGAATTGTAAATAGGTCCGTGTGTAATCGAATAGGAACTGTCGCTATGCTAAGTAATTGGAGTTGAAGCTTGGAAGCTTTAGAACCTTTGGGGTTCTAAGATTTAGTTTTTTTAAAGATAATACGTGATTTTTTTTGAGGACAAGAGGATGTTGTAGTCCGTTTCGGCAACGTGCAGTATATACTGCCGCCGCCGACGGAAAAAAATGGTGGTTTAAGCTTTTTAAAAGCTTCCCTTAAAGCTTTCTAAGCTTATTCTCCAAGCTTTAATGGCAATGGATAGAAATTTTCTTATCGGAGCAGAAGAAATCAATGACTTGATGTAGAAGCTTTCCGCGTGGTCCTCCGCCTGTAGAGGCCGGTCCCTCGCGATCTGAGTGTATAGCAGGGGGTTCTTGACTGCCAGGAACATGCTGGTATCGACCGTTTACCACGAGACTGACTGTAGAGCTCGATCGTTCCAGGAGCTCTGCCTTCGCACGAGATGGTAAGCGATTAGAAGCTCTCGTACTTAGCTTCACTTTGATACCACTGATGCACAGATCGGACGCCGTATGCGCGTGTAGTGAGCGTCGTAAGGGCCGCAAGAACAAAAGAACTCTACTTTTGCACAAAAAATAAGGAAGAAAGGTTGCATGACATGAAGTAAGAGACTAATTAGGTACAATTTCCCCCCATGCCTTGTGTGACCGCTCCACAAAGCATGTATTTGATATATTATTGATCTCCAAGCTCAAAAAAATAGCCCAATTTACAATTAGCATGCTTTAGCTTTTGTGTTTGCTTTTGTGCCACTAAAGAATTAAAGCTATTGGGCGCCCAAGGAGTCGGGTGGTACCCAAATACCATGTCCAATACAAATATTTAAATTGTGCACCCATGCGCATACAAAAATAATAAATAAATGTCAAGTGCTTTAATAAATAAGCGCGTCAAAATATTGGCGCCATGCCTAAGATGCGTGCCCATAAAAAATTGATAATAATTTGAATACACGCTATTCTCCAATGCTTCCCAACGCCACCGCTGCTTGCTCTACACATCAACTGAAGCATTCACAATTGTTAGAAAAATAATAAAATTAAACTGACAAAAGTGAATACCTAGTAGTCTTTAGCTACAAAATAAATAAATTGGTTAGAACTCAATCCTAATCTTAATTTATTACGAGTGCGCACTCTAAACTCATAAACATGTATTAATTTAAATATGTATTTTGTGGAATCACCCGCTATGGAATCACCCACTTGCACATTAAATTAACAAGACGCCCAAAAAGGATAGGTGTCCCCATTGACTTTTCGCACAAAGAATTCACCTTGTGTACGAGCCCCGATAATAAAATTTTACGGAATCCACCGCAAAAACTCACGGAATCCACTGTGGAATATGCCTCATGGCATCATTGTCTTCCTCTTCTTCTTGTCCACATGGACAAATGAATCACATCCAAAGATGTGAAAGTGAGACACAAAGGGATTTTGACAAAAGAAAGCCTCGTAGGGAGTCATCTCTTGTAACACAGAAGTCAAGGAATGGTTAGGGATGTGAACCGTAGTAGCCATCACCTCACCACAAAGGGTATGATGAAGACCTTGATGCTCTAGGCCATCTCTAGCATGGTCTGATTTGCAGGGTCCACCAGACCATTCTCTGAAGATGTGTTCATATGGGTATACTCCAGTTAAATGTTGTGATCCTTGCAAAACTGAGAAAATAGGTTAGAAGTAAACTCTCCACCATGATCTACTTGTACGGCACAAACTTTGGAAGTAGTTTGTCTCTCCATAAACACCTTCCACTCGTAGAAACAAGAGTATGCCTTCCTCTTATACTCTACAAAATAAGGCCACACATAATGACTAAGGTCATCTACAATCAACATTGGATACTTGGCCTTGCCAAGGGAGGTCATGCCCATAGGTCCACAAAGGTTGGTTTGGACCAACGCAAGTAGGGTAGAAGCCCTCCTAGTGGTAGCTTGGAGATATGGCTACCTATACTACTTGCCCCTCAAACAACTAGGGCATAAAGTGTGAATGGGACTGAAGTCAAGAAGTACCTTCACCATCTTCTTTCGAGATGCTCATTGTTTAGTGTCAAAATTGAGATGACCATAATGAGCATGCCAAAGTAACCCAGGATTGTGGGAAGACCTTGCAACTATGACTATGAGAATGTAAAGCTCACCCTCTTGGGGTCCTATCCAAATAATGACACCTATAGAAGCATCCTCCACTATCACTACATCCTGTATAAATACCATGTGGGTACCAAGCCGTGTAAGACCATGAACAGACAAGAGGTTAAAACCTAAATCTAATACATGGAGAACTTTGGCTAAAGAAAACTACTTGTTTGGCAACAAAGGAATAGTCACCACTCCTCAAATGGGAATAGTAGAGTTGTCACTATGCTTGCTCTAGGACTCAAATATTCTAAATCCAATCCTATCTGTAGGTCATGTGAGAAGAGGTCCCACTATCACCAGCAAGCCAAGGCTTCTGAGCAGAAGAAGCAAGAACTGTATCCTCCTCATCAAATACATCACAAAGACAGACTCTGTCACCATTGGGGTAGCCTTCAAATTCTTAAAATCCTTCTCCTTTGGCTTGAAATGGGGATACTTTTGCTAGCATTTCTCTTTAAGATGACTGCCCTTCCCATAGTGTGGGCACTTGGGATTCTTCTCCTTCTTTTGATCCTTCTTGTCCTCTTGCATCTTGCCCTTGACATGTGCCTTCTTCTTCTTTCTTCCACTTGTACTTGCAATAAATGCCTTGGTGGAGCGAGAACCATTGGCCCCAACCTCTCTAAGTTGCTTGTCATGCTCTAAGACAAGCGGTGAAAGTCCTCCCATAAGTGTGTCTTGTAGGTCCTCGATGTGATAAGGTTGGTGTAGAAGACATTGAATTGAGGAGATGGCAATTTTGAGTCAAAGGATCATAGCCATGTCTTCAAAGCATATCATCCAACCAAGAGAGGAAAGCTCACCTCTCATGTCTTCCATCTTTGTGATGTGCTCCTTCATAAAGGAGGAATCATCAAGACTGAGAAACTGCAACTTCTTCTCAAGGGAAATCTTGTGGGCAAGTGTCTTGTGTTGATATAAAGGCACAAGCTTCTTGCACACTTATTCTGCGATCTTCAACCTTTCAACTTGGACAAGGGCAAAACCTTGCAAACTCATAAATAAAAGGAGTCGTTCCCACAAGGCTGCACTATCCATATAAGTCCTATTTGTTGGATCCTCTGTAGGACAAGGGATTGAATCTAAAACAAGAGCCCAAAGATCAAAGGTGTCAAGTATGCACTCCACCTTACATGACCACAATGAATAGTTCAAACCATCGAGTTTATCTTCTTTGGGTAATGAAGGTACATGGGAAATTGGTGTACTCCTCTCGCCAACTATAATTGTGATAATTGCATCTCCACTCTCAGAAGAGTATATTAAAACAAGCTCTTCATCTGAGTCATTAAAGCTTGTGAATTGGTAAGACATCTTCAAACCTGCAATCACCCAAAAATATGAAATTTGATGGAGAAAAGCTATTACATGCAACCAAAAGTTGTTGCTTGCATGAGGATGTTGCCATCTATATCTAAATGTGGTCGTCTATAGTAGAAAGTTATCACATATACCCAAGAAATTATGGCCTACAACAAGATGCTGTTGCCTGCACTAGGGAGAGGTCATCTACAAATGCAAATTTTCCTTTTTTGCAAAACATAGAAAGTTAGGCTAGTTGATGGTGACCAGACAAAGTTACTCGGTCCTGGAGTACCTGTATAGGGTGTAAACATAGTAAACACATGCTAAAAATCTGCATTTTGAAGATCTGGGGTCCTCCATAGGGAAAATTGCTATTCTGTAAGAAATCTCTAGATTGTTTCCTCACTTTAGTGATGATACCATGTGAGAGTGTGAAATGGAAGAGAATCACGAACATAGAGAGAAATAAAGAGACATAAAGAGAGGAAGTAGAGGATTAAGGAAGAATACTATATTGATTGAAGAAAAATGCTAATACAATGATGATGGACTAATCATCTTCTACATGCAACACAATGCATTAGTGAGGGCACTAGATCAGGCTGATGATGATGGTAGCACCAAGCATAGAGAGTCAAAGTATCGGAGTGTGCACCTATAAAGGGAAGAGAGAATACTGAAGACTGAAGAGTGTGTGTATGTTTGCAAAGTGGGGGAGATCGCTATAAATAACCAAATTACCAAAAAACTAGTTGAGCAGCATTTATTGCTAGTCATTGAAGAAAAATACTAGAAAAAATAGGGGTGACCTCAAAAAAATCCCAGATGACAATGATTATGTCTAGTAGGTGTAGGCACAAACTGTGGAAAGCAGCAACTGGCCTGAGAATGCACATAGGAAGTTGAAAGAAAAAGAAAATGCATGTAAATTGCTAGAGCTCCTATGTCTTTGTTAGACTTTGATAAGAGCTTGAAGCTGGACTAACATATCTTACATAGTCATGCTAACATTTGCATGCATACTTATAAGAATCATCATTCAGACTATCAAAACATGTTTTTCAAGATATAATATTTTGTGATTATAAGAATCATCATTCATCAATGTGAAGATATTCTATTTCGTGACTATATATTAAAAATTTGTAAAGTATCTTAAATACATAGCTTGCTCAAGATTCTTTTTTGTATAAGACTCAGTTTTAATTCTGATTTGATTACAAAGGAGTCACACCTATATGGGGTGAAAGTATATTCAATATGCTTTCTTTTGACTCATAGCACACTTGATTTGGATATGCCCATCAAAAGACATCTCAATTTTACTATAGCAGGGTTTGTAGTAGACAGCAAGCTACCTATTATTTGCATGTGTCTTTTCTTAGAGTTATGGTGGTCTAGTTCTCAATTTTATCATTTCAAATGGATGTCCATATGGTCTATTTGCTTTTCCACTTCTGATTCCATCCACTATTTAGTATATATTAGTGATTTTCCTATTTTTGTAGCCACTTGCAACTTGTAACAGAGTAGTACTCTGATTCCCTTTACATTTAGCCATTGTAAATAGTCCACCAATGTTTTTGAGGACAAAAAACTTCTTTTGAGTGGGGATGGAATGTAAGAGTTGGAAAATAGGGTACATAGGGGCAGGTATAAAAGGTGAAGGTACCAATCATTTTGTATCTAGTTTTTGTATCCAATTTTGACATAAGTACAAGTTTTTTTTTTTGTTTCATCTTTCTCTTTCTGTCCTTTTAGGGCTGCTAGCCATCTCTTTCCTACTTTCTTGTCTTTCTCTCTCCATTTCTAGTATTTCTCTCTCCTTGACTAGACTTTCTCTCTCCTCTGCACTCTTCTTCTCTCATTCTTGCAATAATCTCTCTCCTCTTAGGTTTTCTTCACGACACTTTTCCATAGCCTCTTCTTGGAATCCATGTAACTCTATACAATTGTGCAATGCTACAATGCAAGAGAGAATGATATTTGTATCAAATAAGCTACAAGCTCCATGATTGGATAACAAGGTTTTTTCTTGTGTAAAGGTTGTTATAAGTTTAAACAGAAAAGAGAAAACACATTGAGATTTTAGTACAAAGGATGAGTTCTGGGATTTGAAATTTACAAAATTAAAAATGACATACAAACCTTCGACATATGTAACCTATAAAGGATCTTCACTTTGAACATTTTATACAACAATATTTTTAACATTATTGTAAGGTATTAAAATTTATCTTTTAAGAAAGATTTATGTTTAATGTATAACTTTTTACTGTCCCACTAAGCTTGTTAACTAACTTTGACCATATTTCTATTTTAGCCTTAGTGTGTCTCATTTCTTTTCAATACCAAGTCAATACCTCAAACTTCTTCCATGGCTTTTTGTAGGAAACCATATAGGTCGATACGAACATACATAAGTCAAAATACAAGATCAAATGATGTATACCATCAAATTACCTACAAGATCCACAATTGGATAAGAATGATTGCCTTTTACAAACATCCTCACAAGTTTAATAAACAAAAAAAAAAGATAATGTCAACTTTCACAATATAAGATTTTGTATTCTTTTCACTTTCTCATAATTGACTAAGCTTAAAGGACTAGAATATTCCTAACACAAGAATTACATGTTGCAATATTAATAAGACATGATATTGAGCCTTCTTTGGCATAAATAATTGAGGCCAAGGGTAGATTGATGATGATACAACGTGTAAAAAATTGTGATACCTGTGGATTTTCAATATATAAGAGCCTAGACATTGAAATAAAGGGCTATATTAAGTACAATAATATCTTCACACCCCTCCCCTCCTTTCCCTTGTCTCCTTCCCCACTTGCCACTCCCCTTCCTCTAAACCATCCCTCCTTACTTTTAAGGGGAGAAATTAATGGGGTCCTACCCTTAATTTATATGCTTATACACTTTTTGAGAAAATCCCCCTTCCCTATACTTACATGATTTCATAAGTTACAAATGGCAAAATCCCTGGGGCACAAACATGACTCTTTGTAGTGAAAGATATGACCCTTTTTGTGGTGCAATTTTTGACTTAGACCCTACAGCATGCACAGGACCAATCCCCAACCCAAATTTTTTTTTGCATCAAGAATTATTTTAATTATATTATTATTTTTCCTTCCATTTCAAATTGTAACTCATGGAACTATTTTTTCTCCAAGTCTAGTTGTTATATCATTCAAGTCTCCTACTATATCATCCAAGCCTAAGTATTTGATGAAGTTCTCTCTCTCTCTCTCTCTCTCTCTCTCTCTCTATCTCTCTCTCTCTCTCTCTCTCTCTCTCTCTCTCTCTCTCTCTCTCTCTCTCTCTCTCTCTCTCTCTCTCTCTCTCTATTTTCCAGTAGGGCCCTATAGTGCACAAGGATATCATCCAGAGTTGTTACAATGGCCCCGTGACGTATGCCGTAGGTCTGAATTTTGACAAGTTGAGTGAACTCCTGGCAAATGTGATGTAATCTCCCTATGTGGATTAGATGAGAAAAAGCACACAAGAAAAGGAATAGGAAAACAAATCTAAGTATTTGTTTGTTTGTCATTTAATAAACTCTTCCTCCATCGTATTAACTATGTGTCAATGGAGTGCAACAAGTAAGCACAATGGATAATAAAATCCTTCGTGAACATGTGCCATGCTTATGTGTAATGTAAAGTAAAATATACATCATCTAGTGAGAAAACAATGAGATCATTATTATCGCATGCCAAGGTTAAACTTCCTTGTGTACAAGATGGTAGGATATATTGTATGTCAATTCTTGAGCACTTGTAAAAGCTCTTGACCCTTGAAGAATGTATCTGATCCGCGAATGTATCTGCCACACCAACTCTGGAAAGCCTAGTTTTGCCTACCTTGTAGGGAAAAAAAGCACGTGTGCGCTAAGAGTCTGTGACTATTTAAGTAATTTGGCATTATAAATGGGCTTATGAACTTATGGCCTTCCATTCAAGTAACATTGGGAGCTAGTGGAGTGGTAGATATGCAACTATCTTATCTGAGAAAAGAAAGCGCTGAGTGATGTCTTATTGCCCTAAAGCTTGTTTCTCTACTAGGATTGAGGGCAACTATTGGGTAGTTTTATACTATATTAACAATTTTTCTTGAGCTACAACCTCATCTATTAGGACATTGAAGGGTGCCAAAATTATCCCCTCATCTTGGAATACTCTTCCCAACCTCTACATTGGACTTATCAAATTTGAGCTATAGTGAATTCTTGAAAGGGGTTGGGTAAGCTGTTAGTATTTCACTATATTTGACTTGCTTATCCTAGTAGAGGTGGAGGATGCAAGAAGATGCACAGATTGTGAAAGCTTTCTTGGAATTGTAAAGCATAGATGGTAAGCTAGAAAAAAGTAGCCTCTTCAAGGTAGATATCCTTAAGACAAATTTGCAAGTTTGAGGTTTAAGCCGCCTAATAATTTAACTATTCAAAAGATTGGTAAGAGGACGATGCAATTCATGTCCCACTTAAATGCTATTAATAGCTGATTGGTATTAAATGTTTTAAAACATTAATGAGTGAGTTACATGAGTAATGAGGTTCTTGCTTGTTGCCTACTTAGTGACATGTTTAGTGTTTCCTCTTGTAAGAAAGAGAACTTAACATTCTAGATATCAGAAGCATGTTATACTCTTCTAACAATTATGAGTGATTTAAGTTAAAACTCCAAATTCTTCTAAAAATCACTTCCTTTTGGGTGGTAAATCTATCCATTTCAATTGAAGAGACCAATAGAAATATCCAAATGTGGGCTTTCTAGAAGTCCATTTGGAACAATGTGATTACATAGCATTATCATAAACATCCACCTTTAACATTATCAAATTTCAACAAATGCAAACAATGAAGCATGTGCAATCAATCATCATATTACGTGTGATTAGTCAGCATGCTTATGAGGGTATACCAATGCTTGCAATTGTCTCAGATTATATAGGTCACCCATACTCAGTTTTGTCTTTTACATATGGATAACAAAATGTGCACCTTCTAGAACTCCTTTGCACCACAGATAACAGTGAACCTTTTACCCATGATGTTTACATGGGTAAGTAAATGTGCACCTTTGGAACTCCTTTGGATTGTATATATTAATGTACTTAGTAATGAAGACCCCTCCTATTACTAATAAATGCATTTCTATATCAATTGGTGTTTTGCATTGCTTCTCTTTGGAGCACTCTCTCTTCCTTTTTCATTTTGCTCTCACGATCCCTCTCTTCCAAGTCTTTAGTGATATTTGATTCGTACATTTCAGGAAGGTCCCCCTAGAGAGAGAGAGAGAGAGAGAGAGAGAGAGAGAGAGAGAGAGAGAGAGAGAGAGAGAGAGAGAGAGAGAGAGAGAGAGAGAGAGAGAGAGAGAGAGAGAGAGAGAGAGAGAGAGAGAGAGAGAGAGAGAGAGCTTGAAAAAGTAGGTTTGCTCTTATTTAATCTGTTGTTTTTTTTCACTTGTAAAAAGTTTTCCATTTAATGAATCATTTCCATCAAGGGGATTACAAAGATATCGAGTTTGAAAAAGTAGGTTGCTCTTATCTAATCCTTTTTTTCTTTTCACTTAGCCTAATGATTCATTACATATATTTCCAACAGTCATTTTAGGAGTGCTTGCATGTACTATGGGTAGTATGGTTTGGAAACCATACATGATTGGTGAATCAAAAAACCCTTTTTTGACTTCATTGGAAAAATTACACAAATGGTACTTTTTCCCTATCTTTCAAATACTTGGTATACTGCCATAGAAAATATAGGGTATAGGGGGCATTAGGGTGATGCCTAATAGTCCCCCATTAGATCATTGCTTTCCAAGCAGGTTATGAATATTTATCTACTAGTTGGAAATGTGACAACCTTTAAAATGACTCCAAATGCTTTAAATTTTGACATTGGATAAGGAAGAGACAATAAAACTACATTTTTGCTTTGTTCTTTTATTTTGCACATGATCTAGTTGCTTTATAAAGAAAGCTAAAAAATCTTTCTAAAAATAAACCACATAAAGAAAATATCAAAGCATTCTATAAAAAATATTATTTTGATAAAAGCATATCATCAATCTAATATTTTAATATTACTTATATTAAAAATATCAAACTAAATAAATTAATACTAAAAATAAATTAAAAAATTCACAATATAAACAGTCAATGATTTAGTTAAATTTATACTAAAGAAGCTTAAATATGTACTTTGCAAATATAATAATAATTTTAATAATATATAATATATAATATATATATTATAATACCATGTAAATACATACTACTATATATTACACTTCCTATATAGATTCACCTAAATATTATTTACACTTGATAATTCTTTAAAACTATTGCTTCACCTGATTCCACCTAATAATTTGCTTGCCACAATACAAAATAATATGACAATCTCACACAAGTGCACTTTTATAATAAGTCATGGATCATGCAACAAATAGATAAATCTACAAAAATAAATAATTTTAAGTAATTTAATTTTCAAAGGGAATTTGGTAAATCCATAAATCCATAATTTTTGTGTGTTTAGTATTGTAGTAGTTGTTTAACTAGTCTTTTCATTTGAGGACTCTTCTAAAATCATTCTATTGAGAATTGCAGGTCACTTTGTTATGTTGTGGGTATAAGTAAGATGTATTTCAATGCCATATCAAATCTTTAGTTTGCTCTTTTTCAATTCTCATTATTCCTAGCTAGATATTTTTGTAGTCATGTAACGAAACGTTGAGGTAACCCAAAATTATCAACTTGACAATGCATATACTCCTAATCTCTTCTTAAAACAACAATCTACTATCTATCCTAAAGAGATCACTCATAGCCTCTCAAGGATGAGATGTAGTAAATATCATGCTTAGTTCATAGGGAGGGTTGATAGTCTCTTAACTTTGACAGCCTTAAGGACTAGTATTCTATAATACATCATTTCATGAAAATAATGTTAGTTTGGGATCTGACCTACTACTTAGGTAGTTATTATGATCGATTAGTTCTAATTCTAAATAACCACATAAAAAGCCACTTGACTAATTGGGTCCAACCATCCTTAGAATAGGGTCACCCAAACTCCCATCAACCTACTTTTCATCCACATTTTGAATATATTTAATTTTCTAATTAAGCATTCTATCACACTGTTAGCATAGCTAAAAATGACTTTCTTGATTATTAGCTTATACAATGTTTGTTTAGCATCCTTTAGATATATACACAAAGACAATTGGGAAAAATCCCTTTAATAGTTATTGGAAAACAACTTGACTAGCTTATATGGCTTGTCCCCTTCATGATAGATATCCAAGTACCAGATATCCTAATCCTATTGGGCTCATATTATAGCCCTATTTGGACTACCATTATCTAGAAATGGGTATTCCAATGTCCTCGAGCATTGGTCCACAAAGATGCGTTCCCTTAGTATGATCAATGTGAGACTGTTGATAGCCCTTCTGATTCTCAGTGTGCCATAGAAGTGAGTCTACTTATGCAATGGCCTTTTCACCACTCAAGTGTTAACTATTATATTGGGCTAAGTGCCCTTCAATCATTTTTCATCTCCACACAAGTGGTATGGTGGAGGACATTGAGGATGAGTCCACCACTATACAATCTCCACTCATCTAATCCATTGAAAATCTTTGGAGACCAAGTCAATGGGGCGTCACTTTCATCATCGTAATCAATAACCAAGAAAAATGAAGGCAAGTCCAAAACCAATCCTTTCAAGGCATTTAATCCACTTCAAGTTATGGCAATGATATAATCATTGGATGTCAATACATCCATGCAAGCACTAGGTGCTATTTAGCTAAGTAATATTCTTATCATGAAAAATGGATAAATATATGGCTCAATCTCAATCTCTCTCTTTCGGACTGTCTAAAACAATTGTTGATATATCATTCCAACAAAAAGTCTTATAATTGGTTCTTAAAGACTTTACCTTTCCAATAGTACTAAGCATTTATCCTTTATCACAAAAGTTTTAGCATTCGCATTAAGATCTAAAGTTACTTGATCATTTTGAGAGTATTCTTTTAACCTTCTTCTTATAGTAGACTACCTAGATCCATAGTATTCTTTATTGTAGGGATCGTAATGAGAAATCTATCCTATAACAAACTTAGTGTTTGGGGTTTCCTTCCGAGTCATGCTAACTTTGGCGGGGTAAAGTCCAATGTGGTTGACTACCCATCTTACTCACTAATCCTAACTATATATGTACACACTCATACTTTATTCTTTGAGTAATAAGATAATAAGGTGTTTCTCACAATAGAGCTCTTAGAGGAACCGCAAACATTGCGTCCTCTCTCTCTCTCTCTCTCTCTGTCTGTCTCTTTGTGTCTCTCTTTGTCTCTGTCTGTGTCTGTCTGTGTCTGTGTTTGTATCTGTGTCTTTCTCTCTTTGTGCAACCTCCACTCTCCTTGTAGTAATAATTGGTATCAGAGTGTATGGGAGTCTCTAGCTAGGCATGCTAATAGAAATCATCACGGTCTCCATTTTCAATGAGATTCAATGTTTGTGTGGAGGTCAACAAATTCTCAAAGTAAGTCTCTAAGGGCTTAAAGTTACTCTAGTTTTTGATCTAAGGTTGTTTCGGGATTTCTTTTTTAACCTAAGTGCTATACAGACTAGTTCAGCTTTTTTGCAATTTCACATAGGTTTTTGAGGACTTAGAAAACAGTTTAAGGCTTATAGTATCCACTATAGAGATGATGTGTATAGGTTACTAGGCATGGGTACCCAATGGTAAACTGTTAGAAACAAGTAGTTTTAGATTGTAGGTGTTTGATATAGGTTGCCAATTACGAATTACATAGTTTTGGAGTTTATGGTTGGCTATGCAACAAGTGTAGAATAAAAGTCCACGATCCAATGTCTTATGAATGAGAGTTTACATAAACAATGGTTGGGGAAGATGTAGATTGGGGTGGAGGAGGACTCACAAAACATCACTTGTGTGAAAATATGTGAAAACTAGGGTATAGTGAAGGTGAAGGCTGTTGAGAATCTGCCAATCACACCCCATGTATGCCCCTTTGTATGGAACAACTAGGCTAGGGAGATGCAGTTCATTCTAGGAAGAGAGACAGATCCCATAGGCACAGTGGATGTAGTGTGCTATCAAGCAATCCTATAAAATGATGTACTTGAATATCACTTTAATATGATGATAATGCAATAGTACTTGTCTCTTTTTATCAAGTGTTTATGTCATCGTCAGTACTACACAAGAATGTCTTTATGAGTCCAAGTCTCAATCTTGGAACCTAATTCACTTGTGTAATAACAGTTGTCTTCTTTGTCAATGTCATCATGAGTTCTCTCTTCATCTTCCATCCTCCATAGCTTCCGCAGTTTGCCATGCTTTAGATCCAACATCTTTAACAAAGGCTATGCTGGAGAGGAGAAGGCTGGACAACACAAGGTATGAGAAGGGTATGGCAAGGATGAAGTGAAGGATGGTGAGGTTTGGCAAGAGATTCTTGTGCGATGGTGAGGGTTTTACTGGCGATGGAGGTCAAGAAGGGAGCATTGGTTGAGGGGAAGGATGGCGAGGAGGAAGATGGAGACAAGGTAGTTGGGGCCACCAATGTAGACACTACTTACGGGTGATGGAGAGAAAATTATGAGGATAGTTGCTATATGTGGATGGAAGGCCGATATGGTGTTGTAGTGAAGCTTCTTTGGGGACGATGCAATGGAAGAGGAGATAAGGCATATGGGGGGGATTAAACTTGATTAAGTAATAATTATGCTCTTTTTAGAGACACCATTTTCTTTTTGTGTGTGATGATTTATGGTGCCACTCATAAGGCTTGTAGATTTCCTTAATGGTGTATGGTACTTGCATCATGATGCCTCGCCCCATCATATGATGCCTCGAATTAGTAGTGCACTAGGGTGCTGCTCATGGTAGCATGGTTATTATGGTGCCATCTCACGGTTGTATGAAGCTTATCATCATGCCTCTAATCAGTCATGGGGGGTGTTGCTCATGATAGCATGGCTACTATGGTTCCATCTCCTGGTCATATGAAGCTTATCCTCATGATCGCATGCTTTCTATCATGCTTTCATGCTTATATTGATTGCGTGCTTATTAACATTCCCACATTACATGACAATGTCCATTACATTACTAATGCTTATTATCAAGGCACCTCATGTTGGTATGAAGCTTTAATCACATATAATGTTTGCCTTGGTATGATGGAGTGATCATGTTGTGGGTGCATGATCAATGGGTTATGGACTACAGACTTATGGTTTATGATTATAGCATGTGGAGGAGGGATAAGGGCTCTGTCGTCACACTAGGGGTAATGGGGTCAATGGGGGCTCTCATGAAATACATGCTCCACTTAAGTCACACCTAATCTCTCTCTACAAAATTTTTCAAAGCAAGCAATATAAAATCATAATGAAGGTGTTAAAACTTGCATCTAGTTGGTTGTTGATCTCTACCCTGTTATCGAACCATGGAATTGGTTAACCCTCTTAGATAGCGATTGGTTGTCATAGCCTTTTTTTCCAAGGCTAGCATAGGGATTGGAGGGGTAAGGAAAACCCATTCTTTGAGTTTGCATTGACTATGACCATGTGAGTAGTGGGATTCCCCTACCCCCATTCCACTCAAGTGCGACTAGGCCCTAAGACTTGTGTGAGTACCTATTGTGAGGGATGGGATCAATTGTGAGATGGTGGGATACTCAATAGTAGTGGAGATATAGACCTAAGGCTCATGTGAGTACCTATCTTGAGGGATGTGATCAATTGTGAGATGGTGGGGTACTCAAGAGTGGAGATCATGCAAGTGTAGATATAGACCTTGGTCATATGTGACCAGTCGTAAGAGGGTGTGGATGCTCAAGAGTGGAGATACAAACCTTTGTCATGTGGAAGGAGGATTGTCAAGTGATGGTGGGGAAAATATACGTTTCAAAGTGGGCATGATATTGAGATGTCGATCTCTACATGAGCTAGCATCCACTATGTGCCTTGTGATGTGGCATGATATTATTCATTGGTGTGTTAGGTGACTGACATGAGGATACACTAGTGATTCTATAGTTGGACTATACCCACATAGTCCATCCTTGGTTATGACACATTCATTGTGCGGCCTCTTCTTTTCTAGTGGGTTCACACTTAGTAACCGCATTTACATACATTGTAGTACTTTCATATTAATCTTTTATCATATTATAGACTTAGTTCTTTAATGTGACAGAAGAAAAAAGAAGAAGAGGAATATTTCAACCCTATCTCTGCGTGTTCTCAAGTCTCCATTTCTTTTTTGTGTGTGTGCTCTTGGGTGCCTTACCTCTCTCCCCTCTTGTCTATTTTCATGGCATCAAAGCCATCCCATGACTATGCGAAGCTTGATTAAAGGCTGAGATGAAGGCATTGGAGCACAAAAGCAAGCAAGGAAGTAATGGGTAAGAAGCTCTTTCCACCTTACTCAATTTGCCTTAGATTATAGAGTTGTAAGAGGCTTGTGAGGATAGCAGGGTTGTAGTCTTCGATTGCAATGATACTTGGTGAGCAAAAAGAATAGTGTGTATACTTTAAAATTTTCTTGTAGGGATTTCTCATTGTGATTTTTGGTATTTGAGGTAATTTCGGCCACCGTTTTGAACGTGTAAGTGGTCATGTCAACAATTTTGGGATATACTACAATTTTGGTTGTGTTTACCATTTAAAGATTCACATGCTACAAATTTTGAATTTATAAGATTGTAGGTGTTTGCTAGGTTGCAGACACAAAACACATCTGCATATAGATTTCGGATTACAATTATTATTGTGCAACCAATGAAAAATGCTGTGCGTTTAGTTGTGGTGCACTTGGGATCAACTTGCTTATTGATTATAATTTTTCGCAAGGTTTTCTATTTTGTCAAAATGTCTGACAATTTCAACTAGATTGTTAGCAAGAAGCTTGATAAGAACATTTATCTTGCATGGAAGTTTAGGATGCCAAAATTCTTGAAGGAGACATGGCAATTACACTTGAAGTTCCTGCATGAAATGCTATTGTAGAACATGTAAAGGATAAGAAAGATTAGGAGCAGACACAAAGTAAAGTCATGTATTGACTATTTGTTAGTGTCATAGATAGCATGATGAGCTATTTGTAAGAATCTAAAATCCTTGCTATTGCATAGAAGAATTTCACAAGGTTGTTCAAAGTAAATACAAAGACCAAAAAGCTATAACTCAAGTCCAAAGCTGAACCAAATGAAAAGAGGGAACTTGTCCATTAATGATTATACCTTGAAGATCAAAAGGATTTTTTAAGCTCTTGGATCTATCAGTGCGGTAGTTGATAATGATGATGTCGTGTGTGCATGCTTAGATGGGCTTGAAGATGAATACAAGAGCTTCATGTCATCTATGAATACAAAGGATGATATCCATGATTTTGCAAACTTGATTTCAATGCTAATACTTGAGGAGAAGAACCTTGACTTGGATTCCTCTTCTTCTCAAAGAAAAAACAAGGCTGAACATGTGTTTTACTCTACTAGTAGATGAAGAGGTCATGCCACATGCCAAGATGGTAGTCATGGTCAAGATTATGATGCATAGAAAAATAGAGGATATCAGTCTTGAGGAAGGGGGAGTTAAATAGAAAATTGCAGATTCTAGTAAGCAATAGAATTTTGGTGATAGAAGATAGTACCAACATTGTAGTAAAAAAAGTCACATTTCTGGAAAAAGAAGGCTGAAATTAGAAATGAAAACAAGCAACAAGATAATTATACATCTAGTAGTAGCAAACACAATGATGACATAAGTAAATAGTTATTTGTTATGTTGTACTTTATGAATACTATGACTACTAATGGCTCATCAAATAATGATATATGGTATGTAGATTTAGGTGCCTCTAACCACATGACTTCTCATGGAGAGAGTGGTTTAGAGATATGTGCAGTCCAAAGTCTTTGACCTATGTGGAGACAGGGGATGATTTGTTAGATATGCTCAATGCTCCACCCTCATAAGGTGCCACCAATGATCCATGGTGCTCAAAGTTGTAAGGCCCCCATTATGAGGAGAAGCTATATGTGAGCCCGGACATTGGTTGAGTCCTGACTTGTATGTCATATAAGGTCTATGTGACCGAATTGCAAAAAGGTGACCGTTGTGGGTCTAATATTTGGGTTAGACACAGTAGTTAATCTCGTAGCAACTCGAGGCACATTGCATCGAGTTGTGGGGTAAGAGAGTTATCAGGGGCCCTAGCCAATGGTAAAGGGAATATTCCCTAGAATATTTCCTGGCCAACTAGTGGAGGTGCACATGGAAGGTCAATAGACACATGGGCATATGGAAGGTCAACAGACACATGGGCACATGGAAGGTCAACATACACATGTGCATATAGAAGGTCAACAGACACATGGGCACATGGAAGGTCAACAAACACAGGTGCATATGGAAGGTCATCCATCATGACCCCCTTCACAAGCTATAAAAGCTAAACGCCTTCATAGCCATCAATTATCCATCTTTCACCCAGTGAGAGTTGCTCTTTACCTATCTTCTGTCTAGATCGCCATCTAAGCTTCACAGTGGAAGCGCACGGGTGGACAGAGCCATCTTTGTATCAGTTGTTTGGAGATAAATAAATTTTGTTATTCTCTTCTTATCTGTTGTGTACTCTCTATCTATTTCTCAGATTCTATTCGCTACGCCGTGTAAATTTTTACATGGTATCAGAGCACAAGGGCTCTAGGGATCAAAGAGTGCGCAAGAGGCAAAGGCTTCAACAGCAAAGATGAACGATTGTCATCTTTCGGAAGCAATTCTGGCGCATTAGGAAGTGGTGCTTTTGTGCCAGCTATTCAAACAGTGAGGATTCATCCACCATCCTTCAACGAAGGCAAGTTAGATGGTACAAACTACACCTTGTGGAAGTTCAAAATTACAACTATCCTTGATTCTTATGAGATTTTGGAGACTGTGCTGGGGACTGATGTAGAACCATAGCCTACCCCCAACCCATCAAATTCTAGTGTGATGATTCCTTCGAATGCAGAACTTCTACGAGCTCGGAAACGAAGGAATGCAGATGCATTGTGTGCCTAGTTACAAGCTGTTTTGACAGTTTTCTGACTTTGATTTAGCATACAACCAAAGCATCAGAGGCTTGGAATGTACTGAGGAGTCATTATGAAACATGAAACCAAACAAGGATTTAAAACTTGGAGAATCAACTAGCAGCGGAGAAGTTTGTTGAAGGAGAGACGGTTGAAGCATTCATCACTCGGATTAAGAATTTGCGCGACTAGATGGATGTCGCTGGGATACAAAAGACTAGCGAAGAGCTAGCTCGGAGGTGTCTTCGGATTTGTCCACAAAAGTTTGATGGACTAGTAACTGCCCTTAATATTCAGGTAAGACCTCAAGCTTTGCCTTTTGAGGAGTTTTGTGCATTATTGATGGAGGAGGAGTTGAGTTTGAAAGCCCGAGAAGGAAGCAACAATGGGAGATGCTACATTCTTTGCCAATGCAAAAGGCAAAGGTGGTTCCTCCACCAAAAATGATGGGGACAAAAGAAGAAGGGCGGTAAGAAGAAGTTTCAAGGAGAGTGCTTCTACTGCAAGAAGAAAGGACATGCAATCGCAGATTGTCGTGTCAAGAAGGTAGATGAAAATAATGGTATCCTTAAAAGTAAAGGGAAAGAGACAACCAATACGGCTGAAGCAGAGTTGGAGTTATTTATGGTGACCATTGAGTGACTCATGGGTGTTGGATAGTGGGGCCTCCTGTCACATGACCAACAAGAAAGGTCTATATAGTTCTATGTAGCCTCTACAAGAATCCATCACTGTGACGGTTGGAAATGATGCAAAATGCCATGCTGCAGGCACATGTACTATTTCTTTTGTTGCTGTAAATGGTGAAGTCAAAAAGCTTTTAGATGTGTTGTATGTTCCTGAAACTAGGAGAAATCTATTATCAGTTGCTGCCATAATTGATCTTGGTCATGAAGTGAGGTTCAAGAAGACAGGTGCATAAATTCTTGATAGTGCTAGTAAAATTGTTGGCAAAAGAGAAAGAAAGAACAACCTATATGAGCTAAATACTCTTACAGCCACCGCTGGAGTGGGCACAAGTAAGCTTTGGCATGAAAGAATTGGACACATTGGATTTGCAGTGTTGAAGGAGATGCAAAAGCAAGGTATGGTTGCTCACCTACCTATAGTGACTGAATTGAAGGAACCATGTGAAGCTTGTATGATGGGCAAGCAACAGAGAAAGGCATTTCCACAGGAAAGAAAGAATAGAGCACATGCTCCTCTAGAGTTGGTGCATGCTGACTTGTGCGGTAAGATGCCTACACAGGCCTTGGGGGGATCTTCTTATTTTATGTTGATTGTCGACGACTATAGTAGGAAGATGTGGGTGTACTTCCTTTGTGATAAGGCTCAAGCTTTTGGTAAGTTTAAAGAATGGCTAAAACTTGTTGAGAATGAAACAGGAAAAAGTGTGAAGAAATTTAGCACAAATGGTGGTGGTGAGTTCAACTCAAAGGAGTTTGAAGACTTTTGCAAGAGCAAAGGGATCAATTGTAAATTGACGACGCCTCACACACCTCAGCAGAATGGTGTTGTGGAACGTAGGAATCGCACCATTGTGGAGATGGCAAAATGCATGCTAAAGGGCAAGGGATTGCCTAACCATTTTTGGGCTGAAGTTGTTAATACTGTAGTCTACATTCTAGATCGGAGCTACACAAAGGCTCTCAAGGAAAAAACACCTCATGAGGCTTACACTGGTAAGAAACCATCTGTCTCACATTTCAAAGTTTTTGGATATGAATGTTATGCACATGTTTTAGATGAGAAGAGAAACAAGTTAAAACCAAAAAATAGAAAATATATCTTCTTGGGTTATATTGAGATCCAACATGGAAGGTAGCTATGCAAGCCGAGTATGACAGCATAATGAAGAATGACACTTGGGAGCTAGTGGATTGGCCAGCAAAGTGGAAGGTTGTTGGCACCAAGTGGATTTGGAAGGTAAAGTACAAGGCTAATGGTACCTTAGAAAAGTACAAAGCCAGACTGGTTGTTGAGGGATTTTCATAGGTTGAAGGGTTTGATTTTCAAGAGTCATTTGCCCCAACTGCCATAATGACCACTATTCGCACAGTACTTGTAGTGGCCGCCCACAAGCAGTGGCTAGTTTACCAAATGGATGTTAAATCAACGTTCTTAAATGGTGACCTCAAGGAGGTGTACGTGGCTCAGCCACCAAGGTTTGAGGCCCCCATTCTGACAACAAAGTGTGTAAGCTGAAGAAGGCATTGTATGGGCTAAACAAGCCCCATGGCATGGTACTAGCGGATAGATAAGTTATTTTTAAGCTTAAACTTCAAAAGATGTGCCTCAGATGCTTACTTGTATGTTTGCAGGGATGGTAAAAAGTCTGTAGTGATTGTCCTATATGTGGATGACCTTCTTATTACAGGTGACTATGAAGATATAATCAACCAATCCTGAAAGACTTTGAGTTCTGAGTTTGAAATGACACACTTAGGCTTGCTGCACTATTGTTTGGGGATTGAAGTCTGGCAAGATCCAGGAAGGATCTTCATCTCTCAGAAGAAGTATGCATGGGAGATCTTGAAGTTGTTTGGCATGATCGAGTGCAAGGAGATAGCTACACCTATGGAGGTGAATGCAAAGTTATCCATTGAGGATACATCAGCACTAGTAGACATTGGGAGATAAAGGAGGTTGGTTGACAGTCTGATCTACTTGTGTAACACCAGACCAGATATCAATTTTGCTGTTGGTGTTTTGAGCAGGTTCTCAAACAAACCTCATGAGAGTCATTGGAAAGTTGGGATGCGGGTGCTCAGATACTTCAAGGAAACTCTTGACTATGGTATCACATACAGTTCCGGAACTTCTCTTATGGGGAATTGTGACTCAGATTGAGACAGTGATTCCAGGAAGTCTGTTTCTGGTTATTGTTTCTCTTTAGGTTCAGGAATTTTCTCTTAATTAGTAAGAAGCAGCCAAACAGTAGCATTGTCTTCTACTGAAGCAGAGTACAAAAGGCAGCTTGTTTTGCTACATGTGAAGTAGTATGGTTGAGAAGGATCCTATGGCATATGGGAGTGCAGGATGAAGAACCAACTGTGCTGAGATGTGATAATCAAAGTTGCATTGCCATTGCCAAAAATCTAGCATGCGCGCACCAAACATATAGAGATCTAGTATCACTATGTGCGTGATTTGATCGAGGATGGGATAGTGAAACTGGTCTACTGTCCAATAGAGGAGAATGGAGTGGATATCTTCACCAAAGCACTTACGAAGGATTTTCTTCAAGTTAATCTTCAGAGACTTGGCATTGGGCTGAGGATATAGTTTACCTGCGGGTGGACATTGAAGGGGGGTGTTAGATATGCTCAATGCCTCACCCTCATAAGATACCACCAATGATCCATGGTGCTCAAAGTTGTAAGGCCCCCATTATGAGAAGAAGCCATATGTGAGCCCGGACATTGGTTGAGTCCTGAATTGTATGTCAGATGAGGTCTATGTGACCAGATGGCAAAAAGGTGACTGTTGTGGGTCTAATCTTTGGGTTAGACAAAGTAGTTAAGCTGGTAGCAACTCGAGGCACATTGTATCGAGTTGCGGGGTAAGAGAGTTATCAGGGGCCCAAGCTAATGGTAAAGGGAATATTCTCTAGAATATTCCTTGGACAACTAGTGGAGGTGCACATGGAAGGTCAACAGACACATGTGCATATGGAAGGTCAATAGACACATGGGCACATGGAAGGTCAACAGACACAGGTGCATATGGAAGGTCATCCATCATGACCCCCTTTAGAAGCTATAAAAGCTAAACCCCTTCACAGCCATCAATTATCCATCTTTCACCCAGTCAGAGTTGCTCTTTACCTATCGTCTGTCTAGATCGCCATCTAAGCTTCATAGTGGAAGCGCACGGGTGGACAGAGCAATCTTTCTATTAGTTGTTTGTAGATAAAGAAATTTTGTTATTCTCCTCTTATCTATTGTGTACTCTTTATCTCTTTCTCAGATTTTGTTTGCTGCGTCGTGTAATTTTTTACATGATTCAACTCACCCCATTACTCCCCCATTACTCATGTTCAATATATTCCTTTGAATATGTAGGTTGGCAAAACTTAGTACTTGATTGATGTGCCACATGTACCAAATATTATAAAAAACTTAGTTTTTATTGGTTAGATGATAGAATAGGGATAGTAGGTTTGGTTTGCATCCTGGTTTGCATCCGATGGTTGTTATGTAGAAGATCTAAAAAATAATTCTTGGTTGATTGCAAAAGAGAATAATCTTGATATAAGTGTGCCTGAAATGGATGTTGCCATGTTTGCACAAGATTTAGGTATTGTGACTAATATTGAAACTTGGCATAAGAGAATTGGTCATGTGAATGTACAGTGGTGGAAAGACATGCAATCAAATAGATTGTGGATGGATTGCCCAAGTTTAGGGTCGATGGAATGTATAAAGTATGTGAAGCATGCCAATTTGGAAAGTAAGCAAGGGATACATTTCCACATGAAAAGCATGTATGCAAGAAGCCACTTGAATTGATACATTTTGATGTATGGGGTCCTACAAAGACTGCAACTTTGAATGGTTGTAGGTATTATATTTTCTTCATTGATGATCATACTTGCAAAGTGTGGGTTTACTTTATGTGTGAGAAAAGTGAGGTGTTCACTCACTTTAAAATTTTTGAGGCTTTTGTTGAGAAGGAGACAGGTTTGCATATTAACTACCTAAGGTTGGATGGAGGGAGAGAATATATCTCCAATGAGTTTTTTGATTTTTTGCAAAAAATGGTATGTAGAGGTATTATACATTTAGATATACTCCGCAACGAAATGGAGTTATTGAGAAAAAAAATAGATATATTATAGGTGGCTCGTACACTGATGTTAGAAAGAAACTTGCCTCAAGAAAATATAGGTAGAAAGTCAAATCTATCTCATTTGAAACTATTTGGATGAATTGCTTATGCGCATATTCCTTATGAGTTGTGTAGTAAATTGTATCCCAAAGCACAAAAATGTGTATTTATTGGATATTCTCTTGAGGAGAAAGGATATAGGTGTTATAACCCTATTACATGTGAGTTGAGAGTTAGTAGGGATGTTGTTTTTGATGAAATGAGTAGCTGGTATAGTAATGTGCAAAATAAAGTGGGATTGATGAGCATGAGAGTGTGGCTGTGTGGAAAACATGTCAGATAGACATTAAGTGAAGTACAAGAGTCTCCTAGTCATGGTTCTATTGATAAATCGTAGAGTGGCAGATTGAGATTGCAAGCTACTCCACTAAGGACATGGCAAATGTCAGGAAAAGGTAAAGAGAAAGTTGGGGACTCAGCTATTGTGAATTCCATCTATTAAAATACTTGGTGTGCAAAAGCCCAAGAGGATGTTAAAGCACTTGGTAGTGTTCTAGGTCCACGTAGGTCAAGTAGAACAAGAAAGCCAATGTAGCAATTGACATATGATAGATCTGTAGATCATCACTTGCATACATGATGGTTAAGGTTGCATAAGATGTGGAGCACACGTGTTTTGAGAATGCAGTGGGTAATGAGTATTGGGATCATGCTATGGATGAAGAAATGGCATCACTTATGGATAATGACACATGCGAGTTAGTGCCCTTACTTGAAGGTAAGAACGTTATTGGCTACAAATGGGTTTACAAGGTCAAGTATAAGTCACATGGACATATTGAGCGATATAAGGGGGCATGACTAGTTGCCAACGAGTATGCACAGACTCATGGCATTCATTATGAGCAGACATTTTTCCAATGGCTAAAATGACCATTACATGGACTATCATAGTAGTGGATGCATAAAAAAACTGGATGATGTATCAAATGAATGTTAAGAATGCCTTCTTGTGGGGGAAGCTACAACAAGAAATTTAGGTGGAGCAGCCACCTAGTTATGTGAATGAGAGTCATGTAGATTATGTATGTAGGCTTATAAAATGGCATGACATGATTGTAGAATACATTATTGACATTGGATTTTGTAGAGTATAGGTTGATCAATCACTCCATGTATATGAGAGTGATGTAGGTATTATGGTCATTACTATATATGTGGATGATTTGATCATTATGGGTGATACTAAGACCAGAGATTGACAATGTGAAAGGTCTTCTCAAAGCTGAATTTGAGATGAAGGATGTGGGAGAGCTATGCTATTTTCTTAGCATAAAGATAATCAGGACTCCAGAGGGTATATGGTTGTCATAGAGACATGTGTTGGATATGTTGAAGAAGCATGATATGGTTGATTGCAAGCCTATTTCTATACATTTGGATATTAATGCTAAGCCTAGTGTACATGAGGGTGACTTGATTGAGGATATTACTATATATTAGAAGTTTTTGAGAAGCATGATCTATTTGAGGATCACTAGGCTACACCTAATCTACATAGTTGGTTTCGAGAGTCAAGGCCCAACACCCGAGGACTATGCCTTATTCTATGGTGTAGGTGTATCAATGGATTTGTATGGTTACAAAGATGCAGATTGGATTAGCAGTGTTTCAGACTTAAGATCTACTAGTGGTTTTATATATTCCTAAGGAAGTACTATTGTTACACGGAGCAACAAGAAACAACCAATAGTTGCCTTGTCTAGTATAGAGGTAGAGTACAAAGATGTTGTGATTGTAGCATATGAGCTAGCTTGGTTATGAAAGCTACTTCGTGATTTGGGGATGAAGGTGGATAAGAAGGCGATCATCTAGTGTGATAACCTTAATAGCATTCAATGGGCTAGAAACCTAGTGTAGGATGTGTGGACCAAACAGATAGAGATCCATTACCATTTCATTCAAGAGCAAGTTCTAGTAGGTGATATTGACTTGGTATACATCAGCACATAGGATCAAGTTTTTAATATTTTCACTAAGGTCTTAAGAGTTGAGAAGCTTCAACACTTCAAGACTATGCTTGAACTATTACTTCACTTGATTCTATCTAATAATTTGCTTGCCATAACACAAAATAATGTGACCAATGTCACACATGTGCACTTGTGTAATAAGTCATCGATCATGTGACAAATAGATAAAATCTACAAAAATAAATAAGTTAAAATAATCAAATTTTCAAGGGGAATTCTGAAAAATCCATAATTTCATAATTTTTTTGTGTGTTTAGTACTATAGTAGTTGTTTAACTAGTCTTTTCATTTGAGGACTCTTATGAAACCATTCTATTGAGAATTGGGGGTTGCTTTTTATAAGTAAGCTATATTTCAACGTTGTTATGCGAGCAGCGACGATCGAGAGCAAGTCTCCACTCACAACCCGATAACGAAATGTTAAGGAGTGTCGATGAGAATAATTGACTTTGTCGAATGCACAACACAACACAACACAAAAATATAATTGTTTCGACAAACATCACAAGAACCATACACAAAACCAAACAACGCACAATGCCTGTTGTAGCTCAAACAACTAAAACCCAAATTTGGGTAGAGCACCACACAAATCTAACAAAGCTTGAAAACACAAACTTCTAAAACAAAACCAATTCACACAAAATTTTCATACCTTGATAACCTTGAGCGGACTCTCGGCACTACAAATTCCAAGTCCTCCAACTTCCAAATTGGCACGACAAGAGCCCTTGCTCTCACACTGGTGAGACGCTCCACTCTCCTCTCACACACAAGTTACAAGAAGATTTCTATATGGGGTAGGTCCTCCTAAGAGCACCACTAACATCCCCTTATATAGTTTTTTCAATCTCCTCGTACCCACGATGAGTTTTCTTTTTGGCTTTTCGAAAAGCCTAAAGGTTTTAATACTTTACCTTTTAAAGGCTAAACATGTTTTCGCTAAAGGTAAGCCTTAAAGGCTAAATAAAACGTATAGCCAAGCCTTTCAGCGTTTCGAAAACACTGCAAATCACCATCCTGCACTGCATTTACGCCATCAAATGGATCAAATTGTTTTACAAACTACCATGCATAATTGCCATCTTCGGCCTACGGAATACAAACTACCATGCATGCATTTCAGCACGCCATCCCTTGTCCAAATTCAATGATGTTGATGCCTTCATCCTTGCCCATCCTGGCCGTAATGCCAAAAATCTCCATCTTTTTGCTTTTAAAAATAAGCTCCATCATGTCGCAATTATACCATCATCTAGCCATACAGTACTGCCATGTCGTTGTGTTTTCAAAACACCAACCGTCATCATAGATGCAACAGGCACACAACATCTCGATTTTCATCCAGATTCAGGACACAAGATGCATCCTTTGCGGACAATGGAGCCTCTCTTGTATTAGCCTTGATAATCCCAAGTCCTCCATCTTTCCAACTTGCTAAAGTGACTTTCTATGCTTCCCAAGATTCAACAACCTATATGGACTCAACTCCACAAGTATTTCCACAGTGATTCCGATGCCTAACCCACTAGTGAGCATCACTGTCAGTATAGCTGTGTGGAGCATCATAAGATGATAGAAAACCCTGTGATCATAGAAACTTGTACACATGACCGCGTTTGTTGCCACTCCAATCTCCACAAACGAAAATTGGATGTTTACCACCCAAAAGTAGCCCCCTTAAATCACATTGATAAGATAGCCTCTCCTTTGTCATTGAATGCCTTTTCTTCAATAAAACACTATTGGCATTTTTATGGAAGTAGCTATCTTCAACATGCTTCCAAGTTTTTTAGAGAATATACTAATGTGTGAGGGATCAAATCATGAACAAGCTCTTCCATAAGTTGCACAAGTTTTGTGCATTCATCTTTGCATCACCATAAAAAGCCACCCTGACATACTCCTTAAGTCTTTAAAGACTGATATTTCCTTTATATGTACCTAGGTTTGTTCACGCAATGTGCCCTAACAAGAATATGCTTTGAAAAAATGTACGTCATGCCCAATCATCCATATGATTTGAGAAAATATGCAAATTGAACACATTTTGATGAGACGATTGAGTGTAGGGTCAACCAATTTGATCTCACATTCAAGCTGTACATCTTTTTTACTACTTTGCATGCCTTGATTTAATTGATATATGTCTTGCTTAGATGAATTGTTGTGTTAGTGGCATTTACTTACCATTATTTTTGTTTTTATTATAGGTATTTCATTGCTAGACAAACTCTATGCATTCGATTTCGATATAGAAGATGGTAACTTTTGCGAGGGGAGTGGATCATACCTGAGATGAGACACATGCAGCTCTCATAGATGTGGTTATCTTGTGAAATGGTCATAATCCTTTTGTGGTCAGTGCAGAGAGCCATTGAACCATTTCTTTTATGAGAGAAGAAATCCAATTAATGTCCAATGAGCGCCTTTGCAACTTCTATTTCAAGTTAGATAATAGAAAAGTCAGGATTCATAATGAGCAATCCATGACATGTAAATAATATGCTTCTCCACATATCCTTGAGATAGTGGAATCCTTGTAATTTTTTTAAAATAAAGAACAAATACAAACTTTTTTAAACTTTTGAGTACCTTCAATTTTGATAATATTAGTTTATTGTGATCCAAGCATGTGATAATACATACTATAATTAGTCAATCGTGCTGGTTAAAATCATAATTAAATTGCAGGTTGGAGTTCTATAATCTATGCAATATTGTCTTTGCATAATGATTTATTGTAGCTCATCTTTTCTACTCATTTATTAAATTTAAATATTAAATTGGATCCAAAGGGATTTTGAAGATATTTTAGATTTCTATTCTTAAAGAATTTCTATATTTTCTCTAGTTGGACTTGAATATACTCAATGATCCAAGTATATTTGAGGATATAATAATGTAGAATGAAGTGTTTGTCCGTATGAGTAATTTTAATGGTGACTTTAAAGTATTGAAATAAAGAAACTAAGGTAAGAGTTTTAATTTGAATCTTTAGGGTTAATAGACATAGCCAATCTCCTAGAAACTCAACGGTATCCTCCTGGCATCTCAAGCTATGAGAAGAAGAAGCTTCTGTTAGAATCAGCTCCCTACACCTTGCTAGGTGGTGCACTGTACAAGATGGAAAAAGATGAAGTGCTGAGAAGATGTGTCGCAGGAGACGAAATCGGCATAGTATTGAAAGCATGCCATGAAAAACCATGTGGTGGACACTCCGCAGGATAAGCAACAGGCAGGAAGGCTCTGTTAGCAGGATACTAGTGGTTGACCCTCTACAAGGATGCATATGACTACTACAAGAGATGTGATGCTTGTCAGCGAATGGGGTGACCCACTAAAATAAGTGCCATGCCACTGCAACCTATTCTTCCAGTGAAGCCCTTTGAGAAGTGGGGGATTGATTTCGTGGGACCCATCGATCCACCCATTAGACGAAAGTAGAATAGATACATCTTAGTATTTACGGATTATGTCACAAAGTGGAGTGAAGCTAAAGCTCTGAAGCGGGATGATGGTAACAGCGTAGCCCTGTTCATGTACAAAAATATTATCACCTGTTTTGGTAGTCCCCTCGAGTTGGTAAGTGATATATGTACTCATTTCCTTAACAAAATCATAGAGGAGCTGACAGAGCTGTATAAGATCAGCCATCGCAAGTCCACTCCCTATTACCCTAGAGCCACGGCCAAGTTGAAGTCACCAATTGCATCCTCTGCTCGATCCTGACAAGAACGATTGCCCCACATTATCATGATTGGGACGATCAACTTACAGAGGCCCTCTAGGCATACATAACCTACCATAAGGTAGTTACAGGATAGACGCCTTTCCAGCTGGTATATGGTACTGAAGCCGTCTTCCATGTTGAGCTAGAATTACCCTCTTTGCGAGTGGTAGTTAAAGAACGCTTGGGAGATGATGAGTTACTTCAACACTGCCTCCTACACTTGGAATGTTTGGATAAGATTCGGCGGATGGCCCTACAATGTATGAAAACCACTCAAGCATGATGCAAGGCCTATCATGATAGTTTCATCAAGCACAAGGAGTTCAAAGAAGGTGATCTTGTCCTCGCCTATGATTCAAGATTTGGCAAGTTTCCTGGCAAGCTTCAACAATGGTGGATGGGCCCTTACAAGGTACTTGCTGTCAATCCTAATGGCTCTGTCCAAGTGCAAGCTACCGACGCTTCTGAGGATCCCTTTCTGATAAATGGCTATCATTTGAAGAAGTACTTCCCTCCCTGGGGATCTTGACAATCACAGTCGACTCACCCTTTCCCTTTTTGGTGTCGCACTGTCATTCTCTTTGTACTTCTGATAGCCCTTATGATCTTCCTCATGAGGCGATCTCGTTCTGCTAGCCCCTCACAGATACCTCTCAACCCTACCTTGTTCTCTTCTCTCTGCTTCAGCAAACGATGGAAAGGTTGGTCCTGACACTTGGTATTTCTACATTCTCTTTATTAATGAAAGAAAAGAAAAGAAAAAAAAACAAACAAACTGTTATGGGAGAAAAGGAAGAAATTCCTGTCATAGCAGGCCTCGTTCCAAGAAAAGGTGAAAACATCCTTGGGCGGGAAGCTGAATGTGGAAAAGGTGGTAATACCTTGCATTTCAGGATAGTTGATTCATCAGTAGAACCTTTCCAACAAGTACTTTAAAGCCACCTCCCTTGGTGCACTGTCTCTGCAATATCAGTCAGTCTGCCCTCCTTAACAGACGATCTTTCATATAAATCATTGAAGTACCTGACGTATCAGCTACCTCCCTAGGTAGCCTCATCTTCGACACTCTGGTAACAACAACAATCGACATGATCTTCATTACCAACCCCTTGAGTGATGTGAGCTTTCATCCTAACAGGATGGGGACGTGAGTATGGGCTGCCCTCTGTATCTATCAATGAGCATGAAACAGAGGGTGGGCTGAGTGACCAGTTTTTTCCTTCAAATCAAATGAGAGGTGAGATGTGTGACTGGAGGGTTTCACGCACGGGATGGGCCTCTATGCACAACGCACGATCTGTTCCTATGCACTGCACAATAAGGCTCTCTGGCCTTCCTTCTTGCACTATATGCCGGCACAGGGCCGGATGCACAGTTGCACCATCAACCACACACAAGGCATACAACCTCTACACAAGTGATAGTGAGGATTACATCAATGGGTTTCAGGAATGGGTTGCCCTCCTATATCTTTCAACAGAGAGTGAGAAAGAGGGTGGGTTGAGTGTGACTGGTGTTTCTTTAATCAATTCTTGAGAGGTGAGGATTGAGAGGCATTACGACAATTGGCGTCAAGTACGTTTATGTTTCCTATGCACCCACGGGATGGGTCTCTGCCATCGTCATAGGACACGCCACTCTGTTCTGTGCATTACACTAAAGGGCTCCCCGGCCTTTCTCCTTGCACCTATGCCAGACGGGTTGGACGCACTGATGCACCATCAACTATACACCCTGGCATACTCCCTCTGCATCATTCCCTTTTTGATTCCTGAACCGGGTGTGAGATCTGAGTTTCCATCAATATTCACTCGTGTGATGTAAGTTATGGGGTGAGTGACTGTTCTCTCATCCCATTTGAGTGCCCGTGAGTTGAGTGACTCTCCTTCGTCAACGACACCTACCCCGACGAGCTTTATCAACTAGCTACCTCCTTGGCTGTTGCTACATACTCCTTGCCATGCTGGCTAAATGTTGGAGCGAGCCCTGGTACATCCTGCAGAGCCGACTCCAACCCTTCTGTAGCAGTGGCGGTTCCTTCAACCACCATATGCAAAACGAGCCAAGTTTTTCTAACCTTATCCTTATGATTGCAAGTGTATGTTATATTTTAAGTGTGGGGATGTCAGAGTCTAGTTGGTTGAAGAGTCCTAGGCTGTGTTGCTGCATCTAACCCTGTCTGTTAAGGTTTTAAGTGTGGGGACGAGTCCTTGCGCGTCTATGATGCATACCCCTTGCATATGCCTCACTTTAATCTTGCATGTATGCCATGACTTGCTTTTACCATGATGGGGTCCCTTCCCCACCCACCCGTCCATGTTCACCCTCCCCCCTTGGGGATGTTCCTTCTCTTTTTCTTTTTATTCCCTTGTTGTGACGTTTTTTCAGGTGAACGTCTCCTACATTCACCGACATCCCTATCCAACCTTCCAGCCATGTTTGTCCTTTTGAATGGTACATTTTTCCTTTTTACCAACCCTTGTTCAGACCGCCGGTTCTTGAGTTATTGATTTTTGAAGCATTTCATGTACATTGGATGGTTTTCCATGTGAACGCATCTTTATTGTTTCAGAACAACACTTTGCCATGCCAGCCTCTTTGACCTCCATCTTCCCCATGCCCTTTTTTCCTTTTTACTTCCTATTCTTACGATGCTCAGTTTCTTTGATCTTAATTTTTGCATGTTTCCCACGTCATGGTCCACTCCCACAGGCCGTTCCATAAGAGCCATCTTGAGACACTATATGCCGCGCCAACGTGCCTCACAGATAAGGGCTACATGGAGTGGCATGCCGCAGCTGCTTGGTTCCAAGCGGTGGTTGATTGTTTCAAGCTCGCAAGTTCTACCGCACTGGATTGGCTTCCTTTTCCCTTTCTCATTGTCTTTTGCAAACTGCGAGCGCGATTTATTTCCTTCTTCCCCACATCTCGAAGGAATCTTTCAAGATGAACAAGTGCCCGGTCCAAGTGGACCTAACTTTTCGTGACTCGTGGTTTCACCCATTGAGTAGGGCGACCGGATTCTCTTTCAAATTAACAACATTTCCCAACACTTGTTAGGGAATTACTGTAAAAAGCACCCCCCAAACCGGCTCCCACCAACCCCCTACCACCACGCTAGCCCCATGACCAAATCCACATGAGTTTTCGCACAAACACCTCACAACGAACCTTCTCGTTGGACATCTCGTATCCACGACCCTGTCAATTTTATCCTTATCGAATTGGCGATGCAATGTCCAGATGAATGCCAGTCCTCGTGGCAAAGGGGTGCACATAAGCTTTAGTGGCATTGCTCCAAAGCGTAAGATGTGAGTTTTGACTAGCCATGTGGGAATAAGGAAGTGTAGATCAACATCCCCAGTGCCCCTTTGACAATTTTCTTCGATTTGCACATAACTTGATAGACACACACATAACACCTACTATGCACAGTGTGAGCCCCCATTCACTGGGCTCACGCCCCCTACCATGCGCCATTTTGCGGGCTCTACGCTTGCGGGTTGCCACCTGTCCAAAGCCATGACTTGGTTGTCCATGGGTCCGGCCGGCCTCAACCCCCACTGTCCCTTTACCTACTCATTGTTTCGCCCTCTTCTACCTGCTTGTTGGTCTTGTATATAGGGGTTGGTTACTTAGTTACCAAGTGGTGATGCCAAGTCCTAAGGGACACCAACATTTTAAGCTTTATTGTTCTTGCCTTTCCTCCAACCTATGGGTCTAGCGCTGGTGGCAACAGGATGGGTGCTTTGTTCGCTATGGTAGTGCAATTATGCCACATTGATTCTAGTTGGACCGTTTGAATTAGGTTGTCATGGTTCATAAACTTGCAAGTATATTTTTGCACCACATCCAATATGACTGCATATGCCGATGTATGTGCGTGCAATGGGTTTCTACGATTTCCCAACATGTTTGATTACGCATTGATGATGTGACCATGAAGACGTAAATTACGGACTCACTCCAATTAGGGATGATGTTTGCGCACTCTCCATGTTTGCTCAAAATAATTATTATATTCGAACCTAAAAATAAAACAACCACACTACCACCAACTTTTATTTTTATTTTCTTTAAAAAAAACAACAAAAACACAAACCCAACCAAAAACAACACCACAACAACACCATATATATATCTATAGCTTTATCTTAACACTACTCATAATAATAATCCTCATAATACTTAAAATAACACAATAAACAAAACAAAAAAGGAAAAAAAACAAAAAACAAAAAACAAAAAAAAACCCCATCCACCTCCAACAAAAGACAACAAAAAAAAACACAAGAAAAAAGCAACCACACAAAAACATCCAAAAACAACCACCCCAACAACACATAATAATAATAATAATAATAATAGTAATAATAATAATAATAATAAACCACACAAAAAAAAACTAATAAAAAACTAACACACACCCAAACTGCCCAGCCAAAAAAAAAACACACAAAAAACAAAAACAAAACAAAAAAAAACCAAAAAACAAAACAAAACAACCAATGAATACCCCTCCCCCTCCCCCCTGCGGCCGTCCTGTTTTGCCCCCCCAAAAGTGTTTTGGCCCCCCACTCACACCTATTTTTGCCCCCCCCAGGCCGTTACTCTTCCCTCCCCCACGGTGTTTGTGTCCCCCTCCGTCATTCCTCTTCCTCGCGCCTAGGCTCTCATCTTCCTATTTCTTGCCCCCCTACATCTGCCCCCCCCCCCCCCCCCCCCCCCCCCCCCCCCAATCGTCGCCTCCTTCTCTACCACCCACCTGCTCCGTCACCACCCCTCCCTCTCTTCCCCCACCTCTCGCCTCCCTCTGCGGGTCCTCCCCTCCCTCCCCTCCTTCACGCTCGATGGGCCCCTCCCTCTTATCCACTATCAGTTGCAGAAGTTGGCCTTCTATATTAAGCTCTCAACGATGTATCTCCCTCTTCCAGAGGATGGTTGGAGTGGAGCTTGGTCTTCTGATTTGCTGATAGAAATTGTCAGTATGGTATTTGAAGATTCTATGACAACGGATACCATGTTGCTATCTTATATGTATCTATGAGGTGATTTGTTAATTTCAGATGATGTCGATCTAGCTTGGTATGTGGGGGATGTGGTCTTACAAGCTACCTTATATGTCAACCATTTGGAGTTGAGGATAGATGACATGTTTTAGTGCTATTCTCCTAAAGTGGCTACTTGCCCTGACACTTTATGGCATTCAATGATTGATTCTGTAGTCCTGAACCAACAACATAATACATCTTCTACTCATGTGCAGAGTACTAACCACCAACTAAGGGTGGATCTCCTAGCTTATCTTTCCAAGAACTATCATTTTGATTAATCCTTCTTTGATGCCTACCATTGATGATTTGTTTTAGGTCCCTCTGTTCCTAGCTTATTGTACTATCAACAAATGGCCCATCGCTATGATGCTTATTTTTTCCTTTATCAATCCAACTCAGCAACCATCTTACCTCTCCTTTTCCAACCTCAGGATTTTCCTCAAATTCCAATCTTTACCTATTGTTCTTTCATTGAAGATCGAGTCTTTTCCCCTTCTCCGCCATGTCATTCCCCATCTATTCATATACCTTCTACTTTTTCTACTTATGAATTAATGCATTTCTTAACTGATTCTCTTAAATTTTCAGCTACTACTTCTTTAATTTATTCCTCATTTTATGATTTTGCCTACCCATCTCTTCATCCTCTTTTACTCGTTCCTCTTCCATCTCCTACCACTTCTATTTCTCAACCCCCTTAGTTGGTTAGTGGGTAGGAAGGATTTGATCAACACATTTCGAGAAAAAGATGATGGAGCTCAACTGATTCTCTCACGAGACCACAGATTAATTGGCCATTAATTCTAGGGGACTTGACAACTGCTAGTCAAGCGCACCAAAATTATCTCCATTTTTCTCACCAATATTCACAATCTCTAGATCCCTCAGTGAGATTGACAGGCCATTTGCTTGGTACCTAGCATATATGCATAGGCATTCCCATAACGATCAAAAGGCCATTCCAAATCTTTGTATGAATGTCAATGTGAACATTGATTCCCAACAGTTGGATGTCCTATATTTTCATGCCCTTTGTTTACCTAGCAGATACCTTGTTTTGCTAGAACGGATGTGTTGCCTTCAATTCTTTCAGAATCCTCCAAAATCTTTTGTAGTCGAGTCTTTATCCCTGGATCACTTTCATAATCATCAAGCTTTTAAGAGGGATCATCTTAACTGATACCCTTGAATGTATCTTCTTGTCAAGATTGTGGGAGAGAAGGAAGGAGTCTCACTTGTGGCTTTCTCACTTACACAATGGGGGAATACACACAAAGGTGGAGACTGAAAACAGTTTTCCTCTTCTTAGTTGTGTAAGCCAAAAAGAACTCTGGTACATAGAAATTGAAGAACCCTATATATGGGTCTCAAACCAAACTCAACTAACTAAGGTGGCATACTAACTGAGCCAGGAACTAGAGTAGATAAGGATAGCTTTCATCTAGCTATTATTCATGGGCGGTGTACCAACCGCATCTGCAAACTAACAAGTCGATGACATAAATGCACAACGGTCACCCTAGTATATCACGAGTGGAGCTCGATATCTCAACACTCCTCCTCGAGCTCAATCCCAATTCCTGCACACCAAGCAGGTCTCTGAACTTGCGCAGCTTCTCTACACCCAATGCCTTCGTGAATATGTCAGCTACCTGATCCTCTGTGCTGACATAAATTAGATCAATAAGACCTAGTAAAACCCTCTCCCGCACATAGTGATAATGCACTTCAATGTGCTTTGTTCTAACATGATAGACTGGGTTATTTGCCAAGTGTATACTACTCATGTTGTCACAATAAATGACAACTGGCCCATCTGTAGGCTGATGCATATCATAAAGTAGCTTATGCAACCAAGCTACCTTACATGTAGCCATTGCTGCATCCCTGTACTCAGCCTCTATGCTCGACAAGGCAATTGTAAGCTGTTTCTTGTTGTTCCAAGTGACTACAACACTCCCAAAAGAGAACACATATCCATTGGTAGATCGTCTATTGGAAATACTCCCAGCCCAATCAGCATCAGTGTATCCATGCAACTGTATCTGAACCCCAGTCTCATAAAATAGTCCATACTACAATGTGGACTTCACATACCTGAGTATGCGTCTAGCCACATCCAAATGCGGTTTCCTTGGAGCTTGCATAAACTGATTGACCAATCCAACAACATAGCTCAAATCTGGCCTGGTAATAGTCATATAAATCAAACTTCCTACTATGCATCTATTCATAGTAGGGTCTTTGAGAAGCTCACCTGCATCTGTGCTCAGTTTCACATTCTGCTCCAAAGGAACTGAAATGGGCTTACAGCTTGTCATCCCAAATTTGGACAGCATGTCCAATCCATACTGCCTTTGCAAGAGCTGTATCCCACTTGGTGATCTAATCACCTCAATGCCCAAGAAATAACACAGCCCTCCCAAATCCTTCATCTTAAACTTCTGCTTCAATAGCATTTTCACATGAAGGATATCTTAATCACTATCACCTGTGATAATCAAATCATCAACATAAATGACAAGCATCATAATACATTTCTCTATTTTTCTCATATAAAGTGAGAAATCTGCCTTGGAAATTTGAAAGCCAATAGTGACAAGATACTGTCCTATCTTGTCAGACCATGCTCTAGGTGCTTGCTTCAAGCCATACAAGGCTTTCTTCGACCTGCAAACAAACTCAGGATGAACAACATGCACATAACCTGGTGGCTGCTCCATATAGATCTCTTCTTGCAAATCACCATGCAAGAAGGCATTCTTTACATCCATCTGAGGTAAAGACCATCCCTTTGATGCAGCCATAGCAATGACTGCTCTTACGGTTGCCATCCTTGCAACCGAACTGAATGTTTCTTCATAATCAATGCCATATGTTTGTGCATACCCCTTGACTACTAATCTTGCCTTGTATTTGTTCACAGAACCATCTGCATTGTGCTTCACCTTATAAACCCACTTACAACCAATTGCATTCTTATCTTTAGGCAAAGGTACCAATTTTCATGTAGCATTTGCTTCCAAGGTATCCATTTCTTCATCCATGGCTTTCTCCCATTTTTCTTTTCCCATGGCTTGCTCAAAAGAAGTGGGTTCTGGTTCCTGTATCACTTTGACTATGTAGGCATAGTGAATGGCTGTAAATCCATCATATTTCAGCCTATCCACAGGATACCTAGCTCTGGTAGACCTGCGTAAAGTAGGCTCACTTCCAGGTGCTCTCAAAACATCCCTCGTTTTCCTTACTCCAGGTGTAACAACAATAGAATGAATACCCAACTCATCATCAATGCTCTGTTCTGAGCCACTGGATTCACCATCCACATAAGAGTGACCTGCATTCACATAATCAAACATGGACTGATCTACCTTCTCTTTTTCTTTTCGTGATACCTGCATACCACTATCTGCATTGCTTTGAGGAGATTCTCCTGATCTCAATTTGCCTGTCCATGGTGAAGAATGTGAACCATTGCTAGAGGACACTCCAAGTCCACTAATATCTTATGACTGCTGCGGTGAATTCTGTGTAGCATTACCATTTTATGCATTTACATTATCAATCACATTTATTGGTTTATACCAGCTACTCATCTCATCAAAAACAACATCTCTGCTCACTGTAAACTTACGAGTAGAAGGGTTATAGCATCTATACCCTTTCTTCTGTAGAGAGTAACCAATAAAGATGCACTTCTCAGCTTTTGGATCCAACTTGGATCTCAACTCATCTGGCACATGAACATAGGCAATGCAACCAAAAATTTTCAAATGAGAAATATCTGGTTTCCTACCAGTATACCTCTTCTCTAGAGTCATGCCATGTATTGCTGCAGTGGGAGTCCTGTTCATTATGTAGACTGTTGTAGCAACTGCCTCAGCCCAGTAAAAATCTGGCAAGTCTTTTTCGTTGAGCATGGCACGAGATACCTTCCAATATGCCTATTTTTCCTTTCTGCAATTCCATTTTGTTGTGGGGTATGATTGCATGAATATTGTTGCTTTATGCCATGCTCCTGCAGGAACCTTGCAAACTCATTTGAGAGATACTCTCCCCCTCCATCTGACCTTAGGCATTTTATTTTGCAAGCTTGTTTCTTTATCAACCATAGCTTTAAGAGTTTTGAAATGCCCAAACACTTCACTTTTCTTTTTCATAAAATACACCCAAACTTTTATGCTATAGTCATCAATAAAAGTAACAAAATAATGACAACCTCCACTAGATGCAGCTTTAGTAGTCCACACATCAGAGTGGATTAATTCCAATGGCTTCTTACTCTCTTGAACATGTCTAGGAAATGGTTTCCTTGCCTATTTTCCAAATTGACAGGCTTCACATACCTTATGCATTCCTGCAACCTTAAATTTAGGCAATCCTGCAACAATATTTTGGGCCTGCATTGATTTAAGTCACTGTACATTAACATGAACAATGCGTTTATGCCAGATATCCATATTTGCAACTATACCGGTCCCATGTGCAAACATTACTGCACTCAATTCAAGCATGTTTGCATCCAACGTAAACATTTTGCCTTTCTTCTTTCCTTTTTCTATCAAGCAACCTTTATTTTTCATATCCTCAACAAAGCATCCATGAGGATTAAATCTGACCTGCAAGCCCTACTCGTCCAACAGAAACTAGGTTCTTGGTGATATTCGGGACATGAAATACATCCGATAGGTATTTCTTTTTTCCATCCTGCATAGACAAAGAAATTTTTCCAATCTACATAATAGGATGTGTAGTATCATCACCAGTCTCCACAAATCCTGGTTTTTCCATTTTCCTTGCATCCTGCATCCATTCTGCATGACCTGTCATGTGGTTTGATGTACCTAAGTCAACATACCACACATCATTGCTTTCTTCTGCACTTGTCACAGAATTGGTCACGTGCCGCACCATAAATAAATGCTCATTTCATCACCCTGTCTACTAGAAGATGCATAATTCCCTTGTTGCAATTTTCCATTCATGATGTCATTTTGCTTTTTATAGCAATCTTTAGCCATATGACCCATTTTACCACAGTAGTAGCATTCAACATTGTTGTTTGCATTTTGGCATCTTTGCCATCCACCATGACCTCTTTGGCTCCCCCTGCCTCTAGAGTTACCACGTCCTCCTCCATAGGACTGGTTTTCTTGAGTTTGCTGCATATTCTGATTTCTACCACGGCCTCCAGATCGGTCTCCTCTACCTCTGCCTCTACCTCTTCCATCATTTGAGTAGAAGACAGCTTCTTTTGAAGTTCCTCTTGAAGAAGATGCACCACCATTTCTCTGCTCCTCAGAAATTAGAAGAGCAATCAACTCCTCAAAATCAGGAAATCTTTCACGGACGGAAATGGATGTTCGAAACTGTGCATAATCCTTTCCTAGACCATTCAAGGTCATAGAAGCTAAATCATCATCTTCCACTGGTGACCCAATGGAAGCAAGTGCATCTGTAATCTTCTTCACCTTCATGTGGTAGTCATTGATGCTCATACTTTCTCTTTGCACATTGTGCAACTCTTGCTTGAGCTGCATTTTACTGGCTTGCGTATTTGTGCTATACATTTTTGACAAAGTATCCCATGCCTCCTTTGGCGTACTTGCATCCTGAATATGCACAATCATAGAGTCTGAAATGTTGATAGATAGCCAGTACATAACTTTTCTGGCTCTCTCATGCCATCCTTTAAATGCGTGCATTTGTTGTTGATTGGGAACATCAGGAAGAACTGGTTCTTCTTCATTTCCTGCAACAAATTTCCAATATCCTTTTCCCATAAGGAAATTCATCATTCTAAACTTCCATGCTTGGAAGTTGTTCTTGTCAAGCTTTTCAGTGACAATATGTGAAAGAGAATCAGACGCCATTAAGGGCAAATCTGCAAAACCGAAGAAAGTGGTATTTGACCACACAGTCACTTCCTAGTGACGATTTTGCATCAACAAGCAACAAGGATGATTCTGTAACTCCCAATGTCTCTGCGCACATGCATACGATGCAATTTCTACGGTAACTTTTCACCAACTTGTAGAACAGTGGTTGCACAGCAAAAACCAGGGCCTTTTCTTGAGTGCGTGTAGAAAACTTTCGCCTCCAAAACAGGCCCCGAAATGGCCTCAAATAAAAAAAACAGGGAAACCATGGGCTAAAGCCCTCTCCTGTAGCATATACTATCCTCTTGCTACACCGCGAAGGGCGTCTCAATCTAAGACAATGCACTCTTGCACTTTCCGACTGTGCTACCTGCAGGACTTGCTCCCAAACTCGAAAAATAAAAGCAACACTGGTCCTCTTACCAGAACGTCGCGAAGTTGGTTTGCTTCCTTGAGCTCCTTACCACGAACCAATCTCTTATACCATATCAAGATTGTGGGAGAGAAGGAAGGAGTCTCACTTATAGCTTTCTCACTTACACAATGGGAGAATACACACAAAGGTGGAGGCTGAAAACAGTTTTCCTCTTCTTAGTTGTGTAAGACAAAAAGAACTTTGGTACATAGAAATAGAAGAACCCTATATATGGGTCTCAAACCAAACTCAACTAACTAAGGTGGCATACTAACTGAGCCAGGAACTAGAGTAGATAAGGATAGCTATCATCTAGCTATTATTCATGGGCGGTGTACCAACCACATCTGCAACTCACAAGTCGGTGACATAAATGCACAACGGTCACCCTAGCATATCACGAGTGGATCTCGATATCTCAAAACTTCTACGCTTCTTAATGACATATTTTTTGGAGGTGCCATTTAGATGGTAGTATTTGTGTTTGTGCTGTATTAATTTGTATGTGATGAGTTCGTGCTAGTTGAATAATTTGTTCAAGAGCTCTCTTTTCAACTATTGATACTGATGGTGGATGGCAAGCCTACGATGCAAAGCTGAAGAACCTATTATATCCTTTACAAATTTGTTATGAATTTTTATTGTTTATAAGATGTGTTAATGAATAATGATGTTTTCCTTTAGTAGTATTCTTTCCTAGATACAGGTGATAAGTTGGGGTCATGGTTTGGGGTGATTGTTGAAGATACTAAAGAAGATTAAATTGAGCTCTTTACTGAACTTATATTCTTCTTTTCCTTAGGTCACAAGGACGCTTCCTTTCTAAGTGTGAGGATATGTTGAGAGTGGAAAAAGACTGAATTTTTGACTGATTTTTGTTATTTTTGAGGTCTGAATGATTGATACTGATAGATTTAGAGTGATGTTTGGTTGTTAATGGAAGTGTTTGAGAGTGTTTTGGATGATATTGATTATGTTTAGGAAGCTCATGATGATTCTCAGTGGAAATATGAAGCTTTGTGATGTTCTGATAAGTTCTGTTGAGGTTCTGATACCTTCTGTTTAGCTTTTAACACAATATTAGTGAGTTTGAGAATCTCCTAATTTCCATTTTTTGAATACTAAAAAGATGGCACCCGGATAACGTGCCCATAAGTTTCTCAAAACCATATGATGCGGCCTATCATTGGAAAGAACTTGAAAAATGGAATCTATTGAGCTATAGAGTGCTTGATTTGGAGTTATACGATTCAAATTATGACAAATCCAAAGATTTGACCATGTATCCCAAACTTGTGAGAAATTTCCATATTTCCCAATATGATGTTTTTTTATTTTGTTCTGATTTTCTTCTATATGAAGCACGGATTGATGATTGATGAAGGATGAAATCTTTTGGAAGTTTATTGAATAGTTTTTGATAGTCTGGAATGGTTTTAGTATGAGTTATGAGGATTTGCTGTTCACTGATGACCTTCTGTAACCCTTTGTAAAGCCTCTGTCTTTGCTCTATCTCTCTGCTCTGTTTCTGTTCTGTTTTGTAGATCTTTTGTAAGTGTTATGTAGAATGTATGTGTGACTTTGGGAAAGTTTTCTGACTTTTGGAAAGGATGAATCGAAGTTCAAAATAGCTAAAACAAATGGAAGAAGTAGCTGCTGAAGATTGAAGAGAAACAATATTGAGATATGAAGAGACACTGTAGTGGCTCAGGTGCCCTTTCATACCTCCCATACCTCTTGGGAGGATCATCCATGACCTAAGAAGGATTATTAAGTGCCATTATTGAGTATTGTAGTGAGGAGATAATGTATTATTGAGAGAGAGAGAGAGAGAGAGAGAGAGAGAGAGAGAGAGAGAGAGAGAGAGAGAGAGAGAGAGAGAGAGAGAGAGAGAGAGAGAGAGAGAGAGAGAGAGAGAGAGAGAGAGAGAGAGAGTCAATTCTATCAAAACAGTGTATCTGTATATGAGAGATTGAGAGAGAGAACTATGAAGACAATGAAGATAAATACTATGTGATTAATTTCCATTCAAAGTAGAGTATTCTTTTATGTTCTTTGTTCTATTGATGGATTCTATGAAGATGTTGAAGATTATGGTTGATTCTATCAAATCCGTGGGAGATATCTACTATGATGATGTGTGAAGATTTGTTGTTTTCCTTGTTTTGGTCATTAAAAGAATGAAATAAAAGTTGTTGATGTTACAAGATAGATTTTCTTGAGTAGAATCCCCTTTTTCTTGGTGTTCCTCTTGGGGCTCCAATGTATCCACACTTCTACCTTTGCAATCCTTGTTTGTCCCCCATTTCTCCAATCCGGAACAACAAGGTGCAACTTTTCCATGCTTCATACTTCTCTGGTTGTTTTAAAAGTATATTTCCTTCCTCATCTTGAGGTGGAGATATAAACTTCCTAGCCTTGGGTCTACCAAAGCATGGTATACAAGGGATATTTCAACTCTTTCTTGGATATTTTCTCGTCCTTTTTTATTTCTATTTGGCCTCTATGCAATCCAACTTCAAAGAGGACTTGTTCTACCTTCTTGCATGTAGCAACAGCTTCTGACATGGGCTACATTTTGTACGCAAAGCATATATATTCATATACTAACTTCTCAATTATTCTAACCAAACAATGCAATGTGCAAAAGTAAACCCTTGTTAGTGGTCTTTCCAAAATAAGGCGCTAGTTTGGATCCACATGACTAGCATTCAATTTCTCATGACTTTTTGATCATGTGTTGGAGCACCTTGTTGTTCGACCTTGGTAAGCCATTCTTTCTTTCCATCTTTCCCTTTCTTGCTAGTTTGCATGCAGTATATGCACAAAAAATTTGCATTCATTGCATTTGATAAACTAAACATACACTTCAATGTTTTTACATCACCTGCAAGATGCCATTTAACTTGATAGTCCCCAAATCCCTCGATGTGTAAAATTGCTCCATTGTTTTGTTGTTGAATAAAATTGGGTATATTAGTGAGGTTTAAAAAAACTTTAAGTACTTCATGGTCCCCCTTTGATACTTCAAATGCTGCACGCCACCATATTGCATTCTTTGATTGTACATTGAAGTATAAAGGATGGTTTTTATCAATGTTGGGATCCAATGCTCGATTCATAAGTGTTATACTCACACGTTCAAGTTTTTGCCCCTTAATATTCTCATTTTCATCAAGTTTAAGAACAAACTTAAGTTTGCCTCTACATTCTTTCATAGACATATTATAGAACTTGACCATAGCAATTTGAATCCTACATATATCCAATACAAAGTTGTTGGATGCATTCAATACAAATGTAACTTCTTTGGAACCATACTTCAATATATGTGTGTTTTCTAGATGCATTGACTCACCAATTAGTTCTAAAACTTTCTCATTTAGTTGTTTTCTATCCTTCTTCATGTGAAATAGTTTTGGTAGAGGCGTTACTTACTTAGTTTTGAAGACTTGCTTAAAACCTGTATCCAATTGTTGATAGACCATACTATATGACTTAGAACTCATTTCCACCTTGTCACATGATCCCTGAGCATCTATAGTAGTAAATAAGTTTCTCACATCCCTAAGATTTTCACTTGTGACACCATCTATAATGTCCCTGAATTTACGATTTTCTAATGCATTTTTGACAATATCCTTGGTTAGGACTTTGGCAATAGTATCATTCTCTGCATGATGAGGGAACATATTTCTCATTGTAGTAGATTTAGCATATATCTATCTATGATATTCTTCACTTCCTTTGGTTGATTTGTGAATTGGTTTAACTAATCGGATGTGTTGACGTGCTTCTTTGGTTTTCAAAGTGGGCCCAATCTCCAAAGTTTTTGTGAGCTTCCTCTTTATGTTTCAAT